>NW_026596091.1:5550896-5579227 GCF_907164565.1 Psammomys obesus | reverse complement strand
GAAAGAAAGAAAGAAAGAAAGAAAGAAAGAAAGAAAGAAAGAAAGAAGTGGGAGAGACATGAACTTTAACCTTTTTGTTGGGGCAGGGGACAGGATCTTACTATGTAGTCCTAGCTAGCAGCTAGCCTGAAACTCACTCTGTAGCTCAGGCTGGCCTCACAGAGCTCCGCCTGCCTGCTCCTGAGTGCTGACACAGATCAGAACCTTTCTAATGTGTTGTCATGTACTCCTTGACATGGTCTACACGTTCTCCAGCCAGTGATCAAGATATGGGGTCATGTTACCCTGTTCTTGTTCATGAAATTTTAAACTATTTGCTTTCCAGTTTAGCATTAGTCTGTCTATATTCCAATCCCATTCTTGCTGTTAAAAAAAATTTAAGATGGCATATTAAGATGAATTACGACATATTTTTTTTTCCTCATTCTTTTTTTCTTACCAATTTAGAAAAGCAATTTTCTTTTTAAATGCATCTTTATTCATACTAATAAGAAGAACAAATAAAAACCCTTTATGATGGTTCCAATTTTAATGTAAAATAATCCACATATTAATGCAAATGTTATTGGAAAAACCCAAAGGTTTGAAATACTGTCTAGATTATGTTTGCATCAATATATGTAGAAAGGGATTTTTATTTTTATTTATTTTTTTTTTACTCACAGGCCAATTTTAAATATTAACTGTTTTGTTTTGCTTTTTTGAGACAAGGTTTCTCTTTGTAGCCCTGACACTCTGTAGACCAGGCTGGTCTTGAACTCATAGAGATCCTCCTGCCTCTGCCTCCCAAGTGCTGGGATTAAAGGCCTATGCCACCACCACCTGGATTAATTCTTTCTGTTTGTTTGTTTGTTTTGTTTGTTTGTTTGAGACAGGGTTTTCCTGTGTAGCCTTGGTTCTCCTGGACTCACTTTAAAGACCAGGCTAGCTTCGAACTCACAGAGATCTGCCTGCCTCTGCCTCCTAGAGTGCTGGGATTACAGGCATGAGCCACTGCGCCTGGTTTAAATCTTAATTCTTAATCCACATTTCAAACTGAATCTACTACCCACATGTGGGGTGAGATTTATTTTAAGTTTCTGAAAAATCTTACCTTCAAATGCTTCTCAGTGTTTTGGCAAAGATCAAATGCGATCAGACTTTAAAATTGAAAGGAAAATAATGTCAGAATTTGTTCTGACATCTCTGCTCCTCCTGCAACTATGTTTTTAACTTGGAGAAGTGAAGTTCAAAGTGTATGTACCTGATCTTCCACTCAATGGAAGTTCCCCAAGAAATCAAGTCGACTCAGTTGGTGGCTCTAAGGAGAGCTCTTAGCCTCGCTGTTCTTTAGGGGACAGACAGTTTCTAACTTAGAGACCGCTCTTCTGGGCTAGGGAGGTGAAGCAGCAGGAGGAGGAGCCAGAGGTAGACGTCTGGGAGCTGCTCAAAAATGCTAACCCCAACGAGTACGAGAAGATCGCTTTCCAGTACGGCATCACCGACCTGCGTGGCATGCTGAAGCGGCTCAAGCGCATGCGCAGGGTGGAGAAGAAGAGCGCAGGTGAGCAAGCCTGGGGCCGTGGCATAGGCGGGTTTGCCACCTAGAACCCTGTGGGTCTCAGGTCTTATCCTGTTTCTCATCCAGCTCAGAGCAAGCCTTCACGGGCCTGCTGCTGTTCATGGCTCCTTTCCTTGACTTTGGCTTCATGTGGAGTGGTCCTCTGGTTGGGTTGATACCCACCTTTTGACTCTTAAAATGGCCTGCTAAACATCTGGTCCTCACTTCTAAACGTCACCCCCAATTGGTTGAGAACTTGCTCTTGGGAAATCTAGAGGCCCTGTCTGCTATTTTGTTTGAACAACTCAGCCAGCCCCACCATCTCACAGCTCTACTTCGTGATTCCAGAAGCAACCGCTGAAGTGCCAGCCAGCTGACGGCCCCTTGCCAAGCGGGGCCGTCTACACACTGAGTTCTGGACCCATGTCTTAGACAACCGGCTGGAAATCTAATGTTCATTTTTAGCTCTTTAAAATGAGAGAAAGTGAGCATAATCAAGTGAGTTATTCTCACAGAGTTGCTGCCAAATCTAACCACCGTAGTTGGAACCCACGAACCCACATGGTGGAAGGTGAAAACAGATTCCCCAAAGTGATATTCTCATACCAACCCCCGACATGCATGCAGGCACACAAGACAAATAAATGTAATTTAAAATTAGCAGTAGTGCTATTTTCCTCTTATGCTTCTTTTAAGAACACATGAGTGGCTGGAGACACAGCTCAGAGGTTAAGAGCATTGTTTGCCCTTCCAGAGGACGAAAGTCCAGTTCCCAGCAACCACGTGGTGGCTTACAGCCATTACAACCATAATGGGATCTGATGCCCTCTTATGTCATGCAGGCATACATGCAAATAGAGTGCTCATATGTATAAATAAATAAATCTTTTAATAAACACATGAATTCTCTTTAAATTTTGAACCATCTTACTGTAGACATACAAAATAACTCTGAAATAGAAGAGGTAACTGGGAAAGCTTCTGACTTTGTTCTTCCCTGAGACTTGTTCTTTTTTACTTGTTTTTAGATTTTCATGCACACATTTAACTTTTTAAATCGGTAGCCTTTGTGTATGCACGCTGTCATTTTTGTTTGTTTGTTTCTGTCTACAGCTTTTGCAAAAATTCTTGATCCTGCATATCAGGTTGATAAAGGAGGCAGAGTGAGATTTGTTGTGGAATTGGCAGACCCTAAACTGGAGGTGAAATGGTTTAAAAATGGTCAAGAAATTCGACCCAGCACAAAGTAAGTGAGTTTCAAAAGACTTGGTTAAAATATAAATAAACCGTAGTTTGACTAACTTATAGAGAATAAAATAACTTTAGGCATATGCCTTTCATTGTGTCATTAGAATGTAAAATTGTATGGAGGGAGAGGGAGGGTTTAAGTCATCTTTTGTATGTTTTGGAATTCTGATTGTCATAGTGCTGTGTAAAAGAACCTCCTTTTCATGTTTCCTAGGGCTTCTTCAAGTGAGCCACAATTGTTTGTGACTCATTGTGAGATATTGTATGTCATTATCTCAAAGCATTGCCAAACTTCTCTCTATTCACGATAATAAAACTTTGAAATATTTGAAATATACATTTGATGCCAGATGAAAATCACGTCTCATAATTAGAAGGTTTGGGGTTGTTGTTGTTGTTTCCCAAAATAACATGAGCAGTTTAGAGTGGTTGAAAGTCTTCTTCTTGGATGTTATTGGGAGTACCCACAGCTTTGGATCTGCACAGAACTATTCCATGTTAAGATCATGTAATGTAGGCCTGAGCCTGGGCTTTATTACATCTTGTTTTTCTTCCAAAAGAAGGAGCCAAACCAACCCCTGGTGTCTGGTGGGATTGCTCGTCTGTTATGGAATTACCGTGGAGATCTTCCTCCATCCAGGAGATTTCCAGCTTCAGTACACTGTTTCAAGTTAATAACATGTACATTGACACAGGCTTTAAGCCCAGAAACCTGTCACTTCTAGAGTGCTGTGAAGTGGTTTCCAGCTTTCCCGTGGGCTCGTGCCTAACACAGTGACTGAAATGATAATATTTATACCTGGTGCAAAAGCCTCTTGAAAACAACATGGATTCACCCAGACATGTTTTCTCTTGACTAGCTCTACTGAAAATGTTGATGTATTTTGTTCTTGAAGTCCTCAGTTTGAGAGATTTCCACAATTTGGTTTTTTGCTCAACTATGAGAATATTCTCACATGCTCCTCCACAATCAGCGCATATAATTAGAGTATTTTCTCTTCTTGACTTCTAGTTTTCTCTTTCTAAATGTATTTTTTAAATGGGTTTGATTTGGTGTGTATTGGTGTTTTGCATGTATGTGTGTGTATGATTTGTGCCTATGGAGGCTAGAACTGAGTTACAGATCGTTGTGCACTGCCTTGTGGGTTGCTGTGAATCGAGTCCCGATCCTCTGGAAGAACAGCCAGTGCTCTTAACTGCTGAGCTATCTCTCCGCCAGGAAAATTCTTCTTAAGAGAGCAACTGCGATACAGAAGGCCCAGTGCTTAAGCTCACTTAAGAGACTATATATCTGCTGCTGATCTTATCAGTTATTGCTTAACTTGCACAAGCATTTATTCAATCCAACAAAAATACTCTGTGTTCCTGGGCTAAACAATGAAGGGAACATGTCTAAATGAACAAGATGAGTAAGTTTCTGCCACTTTGGTAACATACATAATGAATTGCACCACCATTTGAAGGATGTACAAAGTTGAATGTCTAACACAATCAACCGACTCTCTCTTCCAAAAGTCGGCTAAGATTTTAACTATATGAGAATTTGTTTATATTTTCAATGGAAATGTATATGGAAGAAAAGAATAACAAGTTAAATAGTTTGTACAAATACACATATTTTCCATGTATCATAAAAATAAAAATGAGCTTCTGTTGATAATGATTGGACATATTAAATATGTGGCATAAATAGAAGATCACAGCTCTGTCCTTGATTCTCCAGTATTAACAAGTTATAAGCCAAATTTACTAATAAAGAAAATCGAGCTCACCAACTCTGCCTCCCGCCTTCTTAAAACAGATACATCTTTGAGCACAAAGGAAATGAGAGGATCATGTTTATTAATAACTGCTCACTGACAGATGACTCGGAGTACTACGTGACAGCTGGAGATGAGAAATGTTCTACCGAGCTCTTTGTAAGAGGTAAAAGACAAAATCTTGTCTTTCGTTATCAAGGGGCAAGGGCTTTCCTCCCAAGGGACGCTGATCCAAACGTAGGGCAAGGTAGCCACTTTAGCCCAGAACAGGAGTTGTCCTCCAGAAACGTCTGGCTGGCCTGTTAGATTGGCTCAGGGTTGAGGCTCCATTGCATGGCCTCCAGCATGAATTCTGCTTAGTCTTGAAGAAGAGAGAAGCTGAGGGGAGAGAAAAGCTGCTATGGGAAACTCCCTCATGGTTTTGACTTAAGCCAAGCAGTGGTATGCAAAATGCATTGTTTTAGTTGTAGTGTCAGAAACCCAACAGATTTTAACGGGTAATCTGTATTTTGCCCACTTAACTAAAGTGGGTCTCATGAAAGCAGCTTCATTAAGAGGAGGGCACGGTTCACTGGCATCAGAAGAGCAGCGTTCACGAAGCCTGGTGAAACAGTTGGAGGAGTCACGGAAAGCCAGGATAACCTTATTTTCTTTATGAAGCCCTCTGATTACAGACAGGTCTAGTCCCTATGCTTGGCGGAGGGCCAAAATTAAAACCTTCAAGCATTATACATTCTCCCTCATCCAATCCACTTACTGCCTGTTACGTTGCTTGAAGGCAGGATATTTGGCGTACATCTTATGTTCTCGCAGCTGGGAGGAACCGACCCGGCACTGTGAGCTATTTGTTTTGCCATGGATGGACATAGAGAATCTCATCTCCAATGTACACACCAGATCACTCACTGATGGTCCTTTTCCAGTGCTGGATTTTCCTCTGTAAACAAACTGGGGTTCAGGACACAGGCTTTGGATATTTAACGGTTTGGGTTTCCCTTTTTCCAACTAGAGCCTCCAATCATGGTGACTAAGCAGCTGGAAGACATGAACGCTTACTGTGGGGAGAGAGTGGAGATGGAAGTTGAGGTGTCTGAAGACGACGCCAATGTGAAATGGTAAACGCCTTTGCTGATGCCTGCCTGTCTCTAATAGACAAAGCATCTTCATAACTAATAGTGTGCAACATGGGAGTGGCGTCCTCACATGAAAATGATCTCAACCTCTTTTGTATTAGCAGAGATGAAAAGCAAAGCCATACTATGACCTGAAAAACCAACGCTTAGAGATCTGTCTGTGCAGAGATGTAGGAAGGCTGGTGCTTATTAGTAAATGGACCACGCAGGTTGCTTAAGCCTCTTTGACTACAAATACCATAGATGTTCTGAAACTTTGTATCAGACCTTACTGGCAACTTACATGGAAAAACGTAATGAAGCAATTTTCCATTTAAATCCTCATTGCTGCTGGGAATGTGCCCTTGTTCACAGCACTTATAGCATGTTCAAGGTCCCAGACTGCAGCCTCATCACCCTAAGAATCAGTTTTCATCACATTTATTTTTTTCAGTTCCCTGGAAAAAAATATGGTCAGCTGAAAATCACCAACTCCTTTCAAAAATTACAAAGAGCCAGGGGATGTGGCTCAGTAGTGATGTGTAGTTGGCTTGTTCAAGGCCCTCAGCCTCATTGTTTGTACCATACAAATATACACACAACAACAAAACAAAACAAAAAAAAAACAAATAAAAGATTGAGATGGTGGAGGCTGAAAAGCCTTTTATTATATGTTCTCTGAGAGTTAGCTCAAAATTAAAAACTAGAAGATTTGAGATTGTAAACTGAGCTGTGATGTTGAGAGGACTATAGCAAATTCCACAACAGGGATCATTAGTCACTAGCAAGGAACAGATTGTTAGTACTAATCTAGAACACAGATAACTTAAAAATGCGCTATGAGACCAGCAGTGGGAATGAGAAGAGGAATTCATGTTCTTTTAATGTGACTTTGTGCACAATACTTGTTACTCTATACATAAATTGATGGATCTACTGATGAACCTATTAATGAAGCCATGTTCTTTAACAAATCCTTCCTATGCGTCTGCGATCTGACAGGGACCTTGGGAGACGCTGGAATAAAACAATAAACTAACACTTATTTTCTGGAATTAAAAACTTTTGCTCTCAAAATCATAGATAATATATATATGATTTAGTTTGATATCCCCCATTACTCTCCCTTACTCCATTCTTCTTCCCACTGAACCTCTTCTTCCTTCCTTTAAATCCATGTTCATTCAGGTTTAAGAATGGTGAAGAGATCTTTCCTGGTCCAAAGTCAAGATACAAAATTAAAGTTGAGGGCAAAAAGCACACCTTGATCATAGAAGGAGCAACAAAGGCAGACAGCGCCGAGTACTCGGTCATGACAACCGGGGGACAGTCGTCCGCTAAGCTAAGTGTTGACTGTAAGTCAGACTTCTCTGCATGGCTTCTAAATCAACTTACAAATAAGATGGTGTTTTAGGAAAGTCTCGGTCCTCTTGATCTTTTCCTTGTGGCATTTTGAAATATGTAAAATTGGCTCTGCTCTAGCTGAGTATCACATCGGCTCTCTTAGAAAGGAACCAGCTTCTTGGTTTAATGGTAGAGCCCCAAAGCTGGTGGGGAGAGAGGAGAGAATCGAATCACCTGCCAGAAGAGTTACCCAGAAAGTTATAAGTGACAGACTATAAAGGTAGACAGTAAATATGCCAAATGCTGATGCTGTTTGCATACTTATATCCTGCTTTCTGGTCACTAAATAAAGATTTAACACTTGACGTGCAACTCATAATTGCATTTGGAGTGAGGAGAAAGTTGTTTAAACCTAGGGGCACCACTGAGAACTCTCAGTTGAAGAGCTCGTTTGCAGATCACAGGCTTCCAAAGCGTCAGAGAACTAATGTTCCTGCCTGAATGGTCTCTTAAAATAGTGGTTTCTCATAACAGTCTAGTCACAGCTGCCATGAAAACTAAAATAGCAGAGTGCCGTGCAGGCCTGACATCGTCCTGCTTCGTTCTTTTGTTGGTCCAGCTGCACTTCATATGGTCCCATTTATCTGGCATTTGTAGCCATTCAAAGTAACTGTGATCAGTTCAGCCTTCGCGTGATATATGTGGATTTCTAAAAAATCATTCTGCTATACAAACTCATGTGAAAATGACCACAAGGTTAATGGAATAAATAAGATTTGGGGCATTACACTAAAAACAACCCTATGCTCAGTGATGTGTTAAAAGCAAAATAAAGGCTGGAGACATGGCTCAGTGGTCAGGGGCACTGGCTGCTCTTGCAGAGGACCCAGGCTCAGTTGCCAGAGCCTACATGGTGGCTCACAGCCATCTGTAGCTCCCATTCCAAGGGACTCGATACCCTCTTCTGGCCTTGTATGGTGTGTGCACATACATACAAGTAAACATACATATAAAATGAAAACAAATGTCTTTAAAAAAAATCAGACTTTATTCAAAAGAACAAAGAAATAGCGTCATAGTTTTCCTCCTGTTAAATTGTTCATAAATATGGCACTTTGCCTTGAAAGGGACCTGAGATCTACTTGTGGGCCTGGCGCTGGAATGTCTGAAGCTTTAAGGGAATCCTGGGGTAGCATGAGAATTACCTGAAATCCGATGGACATTTGTAACCTTAGAGGAGAAAGGATGGGGCTCATATCTTATGGATGAATCACCATTCTGATAGGTATTTGAAGGATGGAACTTGTGTTATGCTTGGCTCTGCTCACTTATATCACCCACAATGGAACAAATTGTCATTTTAAAAATGTGTGTTACAGAAGAGCCAGCAGGACACTGTGAAACATTGCTGTTAGCTTGTCTGGAGTTTGGGTGTGGCTCCTTAATGCTCTTTCTTTCTGTAGTGAGACCGCTGAAGATCACAACGCCTCTGACAGATCAGACTGTAAAACTTGGAAAAGAAGTGTGCTTGAAGTGTGAAATCTCAGAAAACGTGCCAGGAAAGTGGACAAAAAATGGCCTCCCTGTTCAGGAGAGTGACCGTCTGAAGGTTGTTCACAAAGGAAGGTGAGCAAGCCAAACGAGCCCGAGCTGTCAGTGAGGAATTAGCTGCCTTCACTTTTCCTGTTTGTATTGATTGAGTCATTGACTCTGGAGAGTAGGGAGATGGCCTATTTCTCGTCTAGTAAACTGATTGCTTTGCTTACATCTGGCTTGAGACTCTACCTACACCTCATACTATCGTGTGTCATCCAAAACCCAACCACTGCACCACCTAAGCCTGTGGTCAGAGACTGACTGCATTAAGATCCTTATACCACAGGCTGGAGAGATGGTTCCATGGTTAAAAGCATTGGCTCCTCTTTCAGAGGATCAGAGTTCAATTCCCAGCACCCAGTGGTAGCTCACAACTCTCTTAGTTCTCGTTTCAAAGGATCTGATGCCCTCTTCTGGCCTCCACAGGCACTGCATGCTCACAGAACACATCCACACTTGAAAGCAACACACCCATATAGATACGATAAAAATAAGTAAATCTTAAAAAAAAACTTTGACATCATAATTATTGTCAATCTTTAACAATAATAACTGTCACATGACCTTCCTTATGCTTTTGTCTTCTTTCGGGAAAGCTTAGAATTTGCTTAGAACCCAGCAAAGATTTAAGGCAAGAAATTGACCCTTAGCTTATGGACTCTCACCAGATCATAAATGGATTTCTGGGGTTTGAAACATTTCTTTGAAATGTCGTATGTTTATAAAAACACACACATTCATATGTGCTTATGGCCTTCATATGTTGCTATGTGTGTGTCTATGTCAGTACGTATGGGTCTGGGGTTTCAAACCAGGACCTCACATGTACTCGGTTAATGCTCTACTACTAAGATACAGCCTTGCCCCCAACTGCACACTTCTATTTGAGACAGGGTTTCTCTGTGTGATAATCCTGGCTGTCCTGGAACTCGGTTTACAGACCAGGATAGCCTTGAACTAACAGATATCTGCCTGCCTGCCTCTGCTCCTAAGTGCTGGAACTACAGGCATGTGCCACCACACCCAGCTAGATTTATTTGTTTTTGGCTTTTTCAAGACAGGGTCTCTCTGTGTAGCCTAGGCTGTCAAACTCACAGAGATTCGCCTTCCTCTGACTCCTGATGCCTTCTTCTGGGTCCTGGGATTAAAGGCATGTGCCACCACCCAGCATTAAACTGCACACTTTTCACAATGAGAGGATCCACAGGCTTCATTCAGTCTTCAATGATTTATGGCCTATAAACTTAAGAACTATTACTCTTTGGTGTATATAGCCAAAGTCAGTATTTTGCTTTGTATTTTATTATATATTTAAGTGTAGCATTATTAAGATTCAATGCTTTGTTCTTTTTGGAGTTATGAGAAAAAGAATAATATGCATAACAGGCAGGTTGTATTTGCAGAGATACTTTCATATACCCAAACCAGATCTGACTTGGGTCAGTAAATAGAATAACACCCCTCCCCCACTGTACTTCCCCCCCCCCCTCTTCTATATAAAATAAATGAATTAAATAAAGGACAGGTGTCTCTTCAATGTGGGTCATGCATAGTCTACACCCTTGCAAAGTATCACACACATTTTTTTTATTTCTTTAGAATCCACAAGTTAGTCATAGCCAATGCTCTCATTGAAGATGAAGGTGAATATGTATTTACTCCAGACGCCTACAATATTCCTTTGTCTGCCAAAGTTCATGTCATTGGTGAGTAAGTCAAAACGATTATTGTATAGCTGCCCACTTGTTTGCTTTCCTTGGACTGTGGTACATCAAAAACCATGTGATTTAAAAGATACATCAATTGCTATTACTCACTCACTATAAGTAGTTGATTTGTAAATATGACAAGAAGCAGTTTTATAGGGTGCCATGCATCAAATGCCATCATGACTCATTATATATACATACATGGATATATATATGTATGTATGAACACACAAACACACACACATATATATGCCGAGTTAAAATTGTTACCAATGTTTATCATTAGCCGGAATACCCCATAGAAATTGTTGTGTTGACAAAACCTATGTGGACTATTCCAGATCCTCCCAAGATCATCCTGGATGGCCTTGATGCTGACAACACTGTGACAGTGATTGCTGGAAGCAAGCTTCGTCTGGAGATCCCCGTCACAGGGGAACCACCTCCCAAAGCCATCTGGAGCAGAGCAGATAAGGTTTGCACACACATGCAGGCATGGGCATGTACATGGCACAACCTCTCCTTGTCCTTGCCCTTGCCCCATGATTCAGCTGAAAGGAAACGGTATAAATCAATGTGCATGCTAGTGTGGGGGTGCAGGCCTTTAATCCCAACACTGGAAACAAAGGCTGGACAGATTTCTTTGGGTTTGAAGTTAGCCCGGGCTACATATTGAGTTCCAGGACAGCTAGAGCTACAAAGTGAGACCCTGTCTTAAAATGCACACACACACACACACACACACACACACACACACACAGGAGCAAAAACAAAAACACACAAAAAGTACATTACAAATATAATTCCTCTGAAAAGAGAATGGGAGGTGATTTTCAAATAAATCTATTAATCATGTTTATTGTCATATTTCTAGCCACCAGCTTATTTGGCCAAGCATGATTTCGTGAGTTATGAACATGGTCCCAACTTATATTCCATGGATGGCATGGGGCAGGAAGGAAGAAAGGAGTAAACAGTGAATAAGGAAATAAATTAAGGAACAACAACACTGTGCACAGTAAGAAGTGCTGTGGAAATAAACGGGGTAGGGTGTCACATACCTTAACAGTTCCCCTGAAGAGAGGACGTCGGGGTACTCAAGGACAGCAGAGCTACCTAAAAAGACTGCATCTAAAAGCGCAAATAATAATAAAGACAATGAAAAACAAACAAACAAATCTAAAAACCCAAGAGCATGTTGTGATGGCAAGCAGCCGTACAGTCACCGAAGCCTCAGCAAGGAACTCCATAATGAGTTCCAAAGGGAATCTGTATCCTGGTGAAGGCCATGCGAGTGCCAAGGTCAAGGACAAAGAATGAGCTTACCCTGTAGGAGGCTTAGGAAGCCAGCGATGCTGGGGCTGTAGGCCAGAGGAGAGATCAGAAGATGTGGGCGGGTAACTATCTCAGTTTAAGCAAGCCCTGGGTTCCTGCCGAGAAAACTGCTACATTCAAAAGTGGAACAGGAGACGTACTTCCAGCCAAAAACCAGAACCACAGGAACCCCATTTATATTCTCACATAGAGCAACCCCCCAAATTGACACAATTATTTCTGGACATTGCAATCAAGTTGTGAAAGGCAATGACTCTGAATATGACAAATAAGTGAGTGTCCTACAACCTCCTTGCTTACTGACTTGGGAGAGTTCTCCAAAGAGTGTGTGTGTGTGTGTGTGTGTGTGTGTGTGTGTGTGTGTGTGTGTGTTAAGGGTAGAGCCTTTGCCTGACATCTGTGGGGACCTGGGTTTGATTCTTAGCAGAGGGGGAGGGGGAGAGCTATTTCAATTTCAGGTCATGTACAAGGAGGAAACCCCCAGACAGAACCTAAAGACCGTTCTCATGGTATTTCATACAAGAAGCCCCAGGTGGCAGGAATTCATCAGACATGCACCAAAGTGCAGATCAACTCCTGAGGCTCTCGGGCCAGTGTGGTGGTGCACGCCTTTATCCCCAGTGCTCTGCAGGCTGAGGCGGGAGGATCTCTGAATTCAAGGCAGGCTTGGTCTATGAAACCAAGCGAGTTCCAAACCAGCCAGGGCTATGCAGTGAGCTGCCCAGCTGACTTAGGAAATCAGGGGTTTAAGATTTTAACATAGCAGAAAGTAGAAGAGTACAATAGAAGACTCAGCTTTTCTCTGCCAATTGGGAATCAGTCATTCCTCCACGTCCTCATCTGACGTGCAGATTTGGAGCTGCAGAGATGGCTCAGTGATTAAGTGTTGGAGGTTGGTCTGATGCTTGTTACTGGCCTTCAAGATCTAATTACACCTATCCTTGTTTTGTAAACCTGCCTAACACATACCTGATTGATTGATTAACTGGCCTATCCCTGGGCAGGGCAGAATGCAGTATGTGTGGCTAAGGTTCTCAGGCTTTTGGGGTTCAAGAGAGAATCATAGGAATTGGACACACAGGAAGAGAGGAAGAAGGAGGAAGCCATGATAGACTAGCCTGGAGAAGAAACCACACGGGGTCAGGAGGAAGGACTCCAATAATGGGGTGAAAAGGCCCAGATGAAGAATAAAAACAAGTACCATGGGATTATGGATGAAAGGTAGTCCAGTTGAGGAGGATTAAGGGGGACAGCATTGAATGGGGGCCCAGCCCAGTGTAAATAAGGCAACTATAATTCTAACAGGTGTCCGTGTCGTATTTGTGATAGCAGGTTAGGTAATACCGCTGCAATAATCTTAGGGCAAATAATAAATAACATCATATAGCCCAATACTCTATTTTCATTTACTACAACAGTTAAGAGCTCTTGTTACTCTTGCAAAGGACCCAGGAGTCAGTTCCGAGCACCTACATAGCAGCAACAACCAGCTGTAACTTCAGCCCCAGGAGATCTGACTCCCACTTCCGACCGTCAGGGGCACTGCAGACACATGGTACATAGACATGTATGCAGGCAAACAACGTACACATAAAATAAAAATAAATAATCTTTTAAAAAAATGGAAACTTATTATTAACTGGTGTGGAAAACACTACCCACTTCCTGCCATGTTTTTTGTTTTTGTTTTTGTTTTGGTTTTGGTTTTGGTTTTGGTTTTATGTTTTAGTTTGTTTTGCTAGCCTTGAACTTGCTACATAGACCAGGCTGACCTCGAACTCACAGAGAGCCACCACCAGAGTGCTGGGATTAAAGATGTGTTCCACTACTCCCAGTCTTTTCCATGTCTTCCAGTTTTCAAGACATTCATTCAAATGGGACAATGCATGGAGAGGACCTAAACCCCTGCACAGATGTAGCCCATGGCAGCTCAGTCTCAATGTGCACTCCCTAGTAAGGGGAGCAGGGGCTGTCTCTGACATGAATTCAGTTGCTGGCTCTCTGATTCCTTCCCACTGAGGGTGGGGGAGCAGCCTTACTGGGCCACTAAGGAAGACAATGCTGCAGACACTCCTGATGAGACCTGATAGACTAGGATCAGATGGAAGGGGAGAAGGACCTCCCTATCCGTGGACTGGGAAAGGGGCATGGGAGGAGAAGAGGGAGGAAAGGAGGGCGGGATTGGGAGAAGAGGAGGGAGGGGGCCACAGCTGGGATATGAAGTGAATAACCTGTAATAAATAATAAGTAAAAATTTAAAGAAGAAAATCACGAGTCTCCAGTATGAGTTGGTATAACTGTGATTTTATACATGAAGAGGTTTATGTCCTAAAAGGACACCTTGCACCCTTGTATTTTTCTGTCCTCCGACTTTCTCTTGGAAAGCTTATAGCTGATGGGCTTTTTGAATTGAATCCTAGCTCTCAGTGTGGGCTTGAGCACATGAAACCTGGGTTTCCTTCTGTGTGAACCTGGAGTAGGGTGAGGACTGGCCTGACAGTGTGCATGTCGGGCTCTCGGGCCTGCCTGGCTGAGGTCCTTGCCAGTCGGCCCCTCACGCCCGCCATGTTTGCTTCCTCCTCGTCAGGCTATCATGGAGGGCAGTGGTCGGATCAGGGCAGAATCGTACCCCGACAGCAGCACGCTGGTCATCGATGTGGCGGAGCGAGATGACTCTGGTGTGTACAACATAAATCTGAAAAATGAAGCTGGAGAAGCACACGCAAGCATCAAGATTAAAGTTGTGGGTAAGTTCTCCAGGGAGGGAGCCTGCAGAGCTGACAGGAGGACACCACAGCCTTAGTCCACTCACCGGCATCTAGCTTTTTCTCCCTCTGTGGCGGTTCTCTTTGCATTACCTTCCTCCCTCTTATTTTTCTCCTCTGTTTTCTTGTCTAGAGGACTTCTCCCTGGAGGAACTGAATAGTTAGGGGTGCTTGGGACTATTGGTTATAATCCCTGCAAAGTATCCCTTTGGGTACCTCTCAAAAGTGGTTTTTGAAATTGTTACAGTCAAGATATAATTTCATGATTTTAACTCTTTCTTTTCCTCCACCCAGGGCCTCCCATACCTTCCTCCCAATTTCCTCTCAAATTCATGAACACGCGCGCACACACACACACACACACACACACACACACACAGACTACATATGTATGGTTTCAGGACTGACCGCTTGGTGTTGGTTAACCAGTTGGGGGGGCTCATCCCTGGGGAAGACTCTCTGCCCCACCCTCAGCAGGCCTTAGTTGCCAGTGCAGGTCTCCGTGTATGGGTGGAGCCCGTGAGCTTCCCCTCCCACACTGGCACATCTCCTGGTGCTGTACTTGTCTGGTTGTACTTGTTTAGGCAGCATATTGTGGAGGCATCATGGGTGAAGCGTCTCTGTTTTCTAGATGACACAGTCTCACAGCAGATGATCAGCTGCGCTTCCAGCTCTTACAATCTTTCCATCCTCTCTTCAGCAATGTTCCTAGAGTCTTGGGGTTCAGGCTTGTGTTGTAGATGTTTCATGGGCACCTCATGAGCTTCTACATTTTGGACAGTTATGGTAGTCTGTTGTAGTCTGTTTACTGCAAAGGGAAATTTTTTTATTATTAATTACACTTTATTCACTTTGTATCCCTCCCCATAAACCCCTTCCTCCTCCCCTCCTGATCCCACTCTCCCTCCCCCTTCTTCACGCATGCCCCTCCCCAAGTCCACTGATAGGGGAGGGCCCCCTCTCTTTGCTTCTGAACTTAGTCTATCAGATCTCATCAGGAGTGGCTGCATTGTCATCTTCTGTGGCCTGGTAGGAAGTTTTCTTTGATGCGAGGTGAGAACTTGTTTGTGGGTGTAAGCATCGAGAATGCAGTGAGGAATTGTGCTGGTTTGGTGCAATGCTAGGAGTAGGTTCTCCTCCCGGAGACCAACCACACAGACAACATATGCAAGAACAAAGAGCCTTTATTATGGGCTTAAGCTCAAACTGCCCACTGTCACTAACACGGTGGATCAGGCAGGAAGCTCTGAGTAGCTGCAAATCTGGGTTTTTCTTATGGTTTGAGCAAGGAGCAGGACTTTCTAACTTGGCAGTTTCATGACTGGTTCGCATTTAGCAAAATCAAGCTTGTCATAAACTGGTTGGTGCTGATCTACGGGATGGCGGGGGACTTCTTGGAGTGTCCCAGTAACAAGGTGTGCCCAGGTAACAAAGAGTGCTAACAGAAAGTGCCCAGGAAACAATTTCATTTTGACAAGCTAAGCAGAGGTTTCTAACTAACCTTTAATTTGATTGGTTCTGCAGTTGGGGGACTTTTCAAGGTGGTTACTAAATTATTGTTTCTGATTTTTAGGGAGGTTATTGAGTTATTGTATCTTGTTTCCATGGACTATAATCTGGGAAATAGAAACAGGATCTAAGCAACTGTGGGAACATTATCAGGAAACAGAAACTCAGGCCTATAGTATCCTATGAAGCCTGTCATGGCAACACAGCTGTAGCACAGCTGCTTGGGCCCTTCACTAAATGCACTTTTTCTCAGCTGAACCCCAATGACTACTAGTCTAGCTGACTATTAGTGTCCCAGATTCTCCTGGGTTCCTCTTGTCACTTCAGATTTCTTTGACAACCATGTTTCAGGTTGACCCCAAATTAGTCACTTTATCAGAAGCTAAACTATAAAACGTTAAGTGTCTTGCCAATTCTGAATTGAATTCCTCTAAGTCAACATCTCAAATCTTCTATTTGGTGTAAAATTGACAATAATTAGTCCTTGGTTTCACTACTCTCCTGGAAATTCATTTTGTAGTTAACAAATTATTAAATCCAACATGTAGGTGATAATTTCTTGTTGCCATTGTCAGAGAAAAGAACAAGAGTCTCATGTTCCACATGGAACAGGTCCTCTAATGTGACAGCTTTCAAGGATTTCCAAACATTGCCATGCTTATTTTTGCTGAGCTCTTTCCCACTTACTCTGTATTGGCTTTTTGTGCAAGTTAGTTTTTAAATGTATTTCAGAAAAAAATGAATAAAAAAATAAAAACAACTTCACACCAGGCTCTGACTCTGACCCAAACCCATATTTTCCTAATAACATTTTTCTGTTCTGCCTACCACAGACATCCCTGACCCTCCGGTGGCGCCAAATGTGACGGAAGTGGGAGACGACTGGTGCATCATGAACTGGGAGCCTCCTGTCTATGACGGAGGATCTCCAATCTTAGGTGATCACACGCTGACCAGCCCATGTTCCCAACAGTGCGGTCTCTTACTGCATACCACAACAGAATACATGCAGAAACTGAATCTAGGCCTCTTAAGTTGGTAGAGTCCTGGCCTAGCATACAAAAGGCCCTGGATTCTGCTCTTAGTACTGCCAACAAGGAGGAGGAGGTGGTGCTTATTATACTATATACTGTGACTTCAATTATCTATACGATGCTCTATGATTCCTTGGGATTTGGAGAGCTCCAATGCGTGTCCCCTGATCACCTGTTCTTTTTCTTTCTTTTGCTCTTTTCACTCAACAACTGATTCTGAGACAGCTCCAAGTCTAATTCCCATCGTTCTGGTCAGCAAATATGATGAGGTTGTGTCATAATTAATGTTCTATTTCTCTGACATCATGACCAAGGCAACTCTTATAAAAGAAAGCATGCAGTTGGTTGCTTGCTTAAGGTTTTAGAGGTTTAGTCCATGACCATTATGATGGAAAGCCAACAGGCATTATCCTGGATTAGTAACTGAGAACTTTAAATCCTGATCTACAGCCAGCAAGTAGAGAGTTGGGCCTGGTATGGGCTTTTGAAATCTCGAAGCCCACTCCCAGTGATGCACCTCCTCCAACAAGGCCACACCTCCTAATCCTTCTCAAACTGTTCTACTCACTGACTGACCACTCAAGCGTATGAGCCTATTGAGGCCGTTATTCTTCAAACCATCACAGGTTGTGTCATGAAGGAAGCTTTTTTAGCATTAAATTCTTAGAATTTGCCTCCTTAATGGAGAAATAATTTTTTTTTTCTATAGAGAGTAATGAAATTCACAAAACTTATTTTTTTTTTCCATTCTTACTTCCATTGCTGCAGCCTTCTGGGCCCTTGGCTCTAGACTGGTCAAGCACAGTCTCTGACTCATTTTTCTTTTTTTCCTAGTAAAACTTTATTTTTTCCTGCCCTGTTATTTTATTTTATTTTATTTGTATTTTACAGAATTCACAGTTGTGTTATCTGATCTCCCACAATTAGTGGAATGCAGTGCATTAGCACATAAAATTATTTGGCTATTTCACTCAGTCTGCTTAGAATGTACAAAATCTTAAGAACTGCTGTCTAATAGTTTAACTTTGGAGACAAAAAAAAAAAAAAGGAAAAAAAAAAAAACAACAAACCCAAGTGTCTACTTTTTACACTTACAGGATATTTTATTGAAAGGAAAAAGAAACAAAGCTCCAGGTGGATGAGACTGAATTTTGATCTCTGCAAAGAAACCACTTTTGAACCCAAGAAGATGATTGAAGGTGTGGCCTATGAAGTCCGCATCTTTGCAGTCAATGCCATTGGCATCTCCAAGCCCAGTATGCCCTCCAAGCCCTTTGTTCCTTTGGGTGAGTCTAGAGAAATGCTTTTGTTGTGGAAATCTCTGCCCCAGATTATTGCTGCTTTCCCTCTGACTTCTAAACTGGGATGGACCTGGAGCCTTTTAGATTGATAGTATAGGTAGGAAGCCAGACATGGTTAATTGCAATATTATAAAAACTTCAAAGCTGACTTTGGAGAAATTGACCATCTTCAGAATGTAGGTCCTAGAATTCATTTCCGAAACTCAGCAAGAGCTGCGGGTGGCCCCATTGCTGCAAAGATCAATCTGAGTCCATGTGACTGTTCTACACTCTCCTTCTTAAAGTGTCATAGTCTAAGCTACATTTGGCAATGAACCTCTTTGCTTTACAATTGCATCTTAGTTTATGACTGCATCTTAAATTTATCTATGAAACAACAACAAAAAGTCCTGTGAAGGCAAATGAAAGATAAGCTGTCTCCACTATTTTTCTATATTAAAGTATTTCGTAAGAAATGGGAAATTCAGCTGGGCATGGTGGCACATACCTTTAATCCCAGCACTTGGGAGGTAGAGGCATGAGGATTTCTGAGAGTTCAAGGCCAGCCTGGTCTACAAAGTGAATTTCAGGACAGCAAAGGCTGTTACACAGAGAAACTCTATCTTGAATCCAAAACCAAAACCAAAAAACAAACAACTCAAGAAGAAGAGGAGGAGGAGAAAGAGGAGGAGAAAGAAGAAGAAAGACAGGGGAAATTCAGTACAAGAATTTGCTTTACAATTACAAGTGTAAGGGCTGGAGAAATGCTTCAATGATTAAGAACAGTTATTGCTCTTGCAGAGCACCTGAGTCTGGCCCAGCATCCACACTGGACAAGCACATACTTGCCTATAACTCCAGTTCTGGGGGACCTGACAATTCTCTCTTTTGAACACTGGGTCCCTGCATGTATATGCATATAACCCCCTCCTCCATATGTGTGTGTGTGTGTGTGTGTGTGTGTGTGTGTGTGTGTAAATGATAAATATTTAAAAGTTATAGGGCTATGGAAATTTTACTCTAGATCATTAGATTCCCCCAAACTGATTTCCCTTTGGCCCTCAGCCTCCCATACAAACTTTCCAAACTGGAGAAGGAGTGTGGCAGTCTTTGCAAGACTATTGCCAATTGCACATTTGGCCTGTGCCATGCTCTGGGCATTCTGAGTGTTAGTAAAAGGTGGAGTTTCCACACGTATTTTCAGTTGCACCTCAGTTTATTGTATCACAGGGGCTTTGGTATGGCTTCATTCTCACAGTTTCTTCTTTTTCCTCTTTCTAGCTGTGACCAGCCCTCCTACTCTCCTTGCCGTTGACTCTGTTACTGACTCCTCTGTGACAATGAAGTGGAGGCCCCCAGACCAGATTGGCGCAGCAGGGTTAGATGGCTATGTGCTAGAGTATTGCTTTGAAGGAAGTAAGTACACCTAGAAGTTACAGTGAGTTCCGTCAGCCCTAGGTGAGATATGCCTCACTTTCTTTTGTCTTTCTTGGGAAATTGTCACTTTCTTACTGAAAATTATACCAAGCCGAAGGCCATCTTTCTGAGATGTAGGGGGACATAGATTTCTTCATAGACTTCTTCTTATAGTGCTATAAATGTTGATGCTAAAAGCATCTTAATTAAGCTATAAGGCTGGGCATCAACACTGAGCTGGCATAGGACAACAGTCCTTTGGCAATGTTTCAGGACATCCATTTCTAGATTGGGTACAGCTACAGTGTGCCACTGTGCAGTGAAAGTCTGCTTCTGGACAAGCAGCACCAGGGGAGAGATGATGTATTTAGCCATCCAGTGAGCATCTCCTTCCTTCTTAGAGAGGGAAGAATTAAGAGCAACTCTTCATTTTAAGGAGTTGGAATTAAATCCCAAAGAGCGTAAGCATAAGCATTCAATATGTGGCAGTAATTTATCTTAAGGCTTGATTATCTGAAAATTACTTTTTTTTTTTTTTTTTTTTTTTTGGTCAGGGAAAGGAAAGAATTAAAAAAAAAACAAAACCTTCCTGATTAAATTAAGAGAGAGAGAAAGAAAAATGTCATAGGAAATCAAAACCAAAAAGGTGTGACATTCCTTCATTGCCAAGTACTATTAACTACCTCCTTGCCATGAGCAGAAGAAGATGACATTTGAAAATGAATAGTGGGTATCACTCAGTGGTAGACTGTTTGCCTAGAGAGTGGTAGACCTTGGGTTTGATCCAAAATAGGAAAAAGAAAGAAAAGAAAAAAGAGAGGGAAAAGGAAGTAAAAAAAGAAGGAATGGAGGGAGGAAGGAAGGGAGGAAAGGCAGGCAGTTGGTGAAACAGTTGGTGAGACAGAAACAGCCCTCGCTCTGGACTCAGGTTCCTCTCGTTGATGATAGACAAACAGCCACCCTGCCCCCAGAGAAGCTTACTGAGATCCCACAAACAAAGAATTAACCTCTAAAGTCACTCTTTGGGCCCCAAACTTTAACACTGAAGCTCCCGGTGAAGGAAAGAAGCAACGATGCATTTGGGAATCAAGAATGTAAACACTAATGGGTGTACCTGGAGGAAAATCACTGTGGAGAAGAAACTTACAAAGAGAAACAGTTGGAATCCCAGCCTGTACTGAGGCCGTGGCCAAAATGACACTCAGGAAGAATCGGCGATAGGGATGAAGCACCCCATGTCACCGACTCTCTTTACCCAACCCTCACCCTTTCTCCAAGATGCAGAAGGCCCTTGCTCCAAAACCAGCAGGGCATGTTAAAAGAAAAAGGCCCAGGTCAACACAGGGAGGGGATGGGTATTGTGACTACTCTAAAGAAAATCCTCCAGCGTTTCCGAGCACGGTTTGTCTCCCCACTGTTGTCCTGAGCCCTCCATTCTGCTTTCATATTGGCCAGCGGGCAGAATTTCCTAACCATGTATGTGATGCGGCTTCTGAGCAAGAGCCTGCTGTATGTGAATGAAACAGAGCAAATTCTTTACTCTTTTCTTTCTGATAGGTTTAAAAAGTAAGAAGATACAGCAAAATGATAGATGGCTGTCATTTTGATGTTACCCACCTTAGATAAAATACAACGAAGTGTATTTTACATCTTCTGTGTGTGGTCTGTGAAAATATATATGTATATAAGGATATACATATGTATATGTACACGGTCATTACGTATATATTTGCCACATAACATGTCGGAATCAGCTTTCTATGGAAACTTTCATAACTCGTATCTCTCTTGTCTTTCCTTGTTTTCTTAATGTGGCTGCCTGATTCTCATTCTCTTTTAATGGCTGCTCTTCTACAAACTAATTTTCTGAAGTGTTTGATGCTTTTGGATATGTTAGGTTGGTTCTGTGAAAGAAGTCTTTCTATATAAGGTTGTGTGTGTTTTTTATTATTCTGCCTTTTCTATTTTATTTTTATTGCCTGAAGCATTTTATTTCTATTTTATTCCTTCATTCTAGTTCATCCTTTTCTTAAAATACTCCTCTCATATTAAACAATGTATATATTCTCTCCTCTGCCCTTTGGGCATCATTTTCTTTCTATTCCCCTAACTTAAAGTAACTTGGATGTGAAGAGATGGGCTATTTTTGTACCCCTCCCATCTTTTTCATCTTGTTTTCTCTCTTATCTGTTCTTTGTTCTCTTGTATTTTTTTTCATCTCTCATTTTCACTTTCCCATCCACTGAGTCTTGACTACAAAACTAGCGCAGTAACTATCAGACAGACCATTTGCTGAAAGATGTATCTTTTTTCAGTTATGAATAATTTTTATCATCTACACACTCTCTCAGCTGTCAAGACACCAAACCTCCTTTATTAGTCCTGATAGGGTTGACAAAAGAGAAAGCGAGGTCAAGGTTCCCAGGGACTGCCACTCTGGATTCCTTGCTCCCAGCTCGTCTCCTTGGTACCAAAATAGGTACACATCATTCCAAACCAGTAGGACAAGCCCCAAGCCATCCTGCGAGCCCTTTGCAGGGACTGCAGGTACACACGAGTGTCTAGTTTGTTTACTTGATGCTGAGTTCATGGTCACGGTAACCAGGGCTGCCCCCAAGCTGCCAGGACTGACTCCTTTTCCACATGGAATGTGCTAAGACACAGCTGAGCTGTAGTATGACAGGGCTAGAGAGTCCTCCTAGACTCTGCCAAGGGAGCCCGGGCATGCGAGCATCATGTTCCCTGGGGGGACTGCCGGATAAGGACAGACTGTTCAGGGTGTGCCCCTCCCTTTGCATTCCAGAATGGAGTCTTCCTTTTCCTTCAAACCTTGTTCTGTTCTCTACATCTTCTTCCCACCTGTGGAGGCGTCTCAGTCTCTTCCCTCCTCCTCTCTTTTCTTGGCTCTTTTCTTCTTTGGGGCAGGTGCCTGCAGACAAAGCCCACAGGCTGTACAGAGTGAGCTGAGCCTCTCTGGAGAATCTCTGCCTCCCTTAACATGTTTGGTCTCTTGCGTCACTACTCTGAAGAAAAGTCTCTTTGCCTACTTTGCATACGTTACTAACAGAGAATGCTGACTACTGATACAATGTTCTTCTGGTGTGAAAGTGGGTGTCTTTAATTAATTTATTGACGGATTCTCAAAGGTACATCAGCAAAACAGTCTAATGAAAATGGGGAGGCTGCGTGTGATCTACCAGGTA
This sequence comes from Psammomys obesus, assembly GCF_907164565.1. Classification (NCBI taxonomy): domain Eukaryota; kingdom Metazoa; phylum Chordata; class Mammalia; order Rodentia; family Muridae; genus Psammomys; species Psammomys obesus. The sequence goes on along the minus strand of NW_026596091.1, from coordinate 5,556,376 downwards.
AAGTATTCTATGAAGCTCTTGGACTTTCTTACTCTTTGAACCATACCTGAGAATGTTCCATGGCCATACATGAAGGACCTCCCCACAACCTCCACAAAGAAGTCCCTAGAGTTGGGAGCAAGGGGTGACTTTCTCACTGGGTTCAAGACTTCTCTTTTTCCCAGTGATCATTTCTGACTTCTTAGAAGCTGAAATACTTGTACATCCTGGATACTGGGTTAAAGTCTTTTAACATTATAGAAGGTAGACAGAGCTACCAATGGCTGAAAAAAAAATTCAGCTTTTGGTTGAAAGAAAAGGGTTGTACCAACGCATGGGACATCGGCTCACAAGCCTCCTTCCCTCTTTGTAGATAGAATTGGCTTTTCTTCAGGCAAATGAACATGATTGGATTCTTTATGATAACATCAGTGTTTCACTATAATAAACTAGACGAGATAAAACAGAGACCATGTAGCAAGAATTAGACCTTTCTTTCATGATAAGGGCAATTTCCCTGTCTTTCTGAACTTTAAAGTTTTTCAATGCATAAATATAAAAAATATATCAAGCAGTATAGAACCAATTTGAGGTAAAGCTGCTATAAAATTATTGGAAACAGTTACTATTATTCAGGACACTTTAGTCCTAAGTAAGAATTTTTATTTTATTTTTTTCAGAAATGGCAGTTTCTAATTTAATTCTTCTTGTTGTTTATGTTAGTCATTTTGGGGCATTTTTTTTCCAGGTATTTAAATAGTCATAACCTGAGTCTAGTCAAAATCCTATTCTTTCCAAAGGATTTAAGTGTGAATGAAATGCTAAGTTGGAGTTGGTTGTGATGGCCTAAGATGGCTTCTCTCACTGAACACTGTTCCCGCTTTTTTTTTTTTTTTTTTTCTTTTTACTGGTTGTAGCTGAGGACTGGATAGTTGCAAACACAGACCTAATCGACAAGACCAAGTTCACCATCAATGGTCTGCCCACGGATGCAAAGATCTTTGTGCGTGTGAAGGCTATTAATGCAGCTGGGGCGAGCGAGCCCAAGTATTATTCTCAGCCCATTCTCGTGAAGGAGATCATAGGTAGGTGTTCGCTTTTACTTTGTAAAATCTTTTCCTAGGGTGGGGAGACAGCTCAGTCAGTAACGTCCTGATCTTGATCACTAGAACCCACATAAGAAAGTCAGGCATGATGATAAGCTATAATCCCAATGCTTGGGGGACAGAGGCAGGCAGAACCTTGGGGCTCACGGGCCAGCCAGCCGAGCCAAATCAGAACGCTTTAGGCCAGTGAGATCCCACCTCAAAAAACAAAGCAACAACAAAGGCCCAAGGTGGACATCATCCTGAGAAATGACACCCAAGGGTGACCTCTAGTATGTGTGTGCGCACACATGCACACACACAAACACATACACACACTCACACAAAGACAGACTCACTCGCAAAAACACACACACTCATCCCTGTCTTAAAATTTATTTTTCTGGGGATGGGAACTCCACAAGCAGAGCAACAGAACAAGAAAATGTGAACACAGGGAACTTCCCAGAGACTCATACTCCAACCAAGGACTGTTCGTGGAGATAACCTAGAACTCCTGCACAGATGTAGCCCATGGCAGTTCAGTGTCCAAGTGGGTTACATAGTAATGGGAAGAGGTACTGCCTCTGACATAATCTGATTGGCCTGCTCTTTGATCACCTCCCCCTGAGGGGGGAGCAGCCTTACCAGGCCATGGTAGAGGACAATGCAGCCACTTTTGATGAGAACTGATAGACTAAGAAGAAAGGAGAGGAGAACCTCCCCTATCAGTGGACTTGGGGAGTGGCATGCATGCAGAAAGGGGAGGGAGGGTGGGATCGGGAGGGGAGGAGGGAGGGGCTTATGGGGGGGATACAAAATGAATAAAGTGTAATTAATAAAAAAATTAAAAAAAACAAATAAAATCTGAAAAGATGGAAAAAAATTGAAAATATGTAAATAATAATAATTATTCACCTTTCCTCTGGATTTATCTGTCTGTGAAATATATGAGTAAAAAAAAGGGTATGTAAATCAACAATCTCTCTCGCTCTGTTGATGTATGTATATATGTATGTATGAATGAATGAATGATTTTGGGGGTCTTTCTAATAATCTCCAATATAGGGCTCCTCTAGTAACACATAATGGAGGTATAGACCCATCGAGGTAACTTACAAGTGAGATTCAATTATACTCAATCTTGAGCGGGTAGACTTGTAGGACAAGTTCCAAGACCATTCAACTGGATACATATGATATTTCACGAAGTCTTCTATTGTAACATAGCTTGAGCAGAGAGAATGAAGTCGATCCAGATCATTAGAGTGTGCCTTAATGGCTGTGTGACTAGTGTGCTTTTCCCAAAAAAATGCACTTGGGGCAAAAGCTAAAAGTGAAACATAAATGAATTAATAAAACACCCCTGGGTCTCTTAAAAAAATTATTTTTCTGCCATTCCTTTGATAGTTTATGTATGTTCACTAGAAGTTAAAAATTCACAAAAACACTGCTTTTTAGGCAGTTTAGGAGGTCAGCTTTGGGTTTTGTGATTTAGTACTCAGAAGACCAGTTAATTGACTAGGCCAGATTCTCTGAACCAACACTGGCAGAAGTGCACCTGCACTCTAGCTCAAGTGAGTCTGACACCATTTGCACGATGTCATGGATATACTCGGGCCCCTTTTGATGAATGTACTTATATCCACACCAATGATGTAAAGCTACAAGTAAATGAAGCCTTTGGTGCCTTTGCATGAATCGAGTGTGTGCCACCGAGCACAAGAGCTACCGTATCTTCCCTCCACCATGTGCTCACACTTAAAGGGAAGTGTTGTGGATCAAAAATAAGAAATGTTAATTATATTAATCTTGGTCCTTGAGCCCTTTTTTTTTCTTTTTTTTTTTTTTGCCTGGACTGGAGATCAACTCTCAAAATTTAGTCCTCTCTTTCCACCATGTGGGTTTCAGGGATTGAACTTGGGTCATCAGGCCTGCACAGCAAGCACTTTACCCTCTGAGGCATCTTGAGATTTTTGTCAGTACAAGGCAATCAATTTACAGTGCTTGTTGTCAACTTGTTCATAAAAACATGTGTGCTTTCAAGCAAAAGTAATTTGGAAAACTTAACATTCATCATTATGGGCTTGACACCTTTGAATACTTAAAAATATTGATACAGTGGTCATATTAATAACTAAAAATGTTCAGATATTATATAATAAAACATCAGCATTTGGAAGATTTGCACAATTCTATATAGTAATTGCTTCTAAATGATCAATGCATATAAAAATAATCATGCATGGAAGGAGATCATCATGTTATATGCCCTTAGTCTCAGCTTCTTGAAAGGCCGAGGCTGGGCATATATTACTTGGCTTCCAGTTCTCTAAGTGCTCAAATGCTTTCTTTTTTATCATTCTACTTTATATTATGGTTATGGGTGATTTGAAAAGATGCCATGTCTGTGCCTAGTGTCCAAAGAGGCCAGAAAGGGGTATTGGATCTCCAGGAACAGGAGTTACAGTTGTGAATTACCATGTGGGTGCTGGGAATCAAACTGCAGGTGCTCTAGGTGCTGAGCCAGCTCCCTAACCCCATAAAAACACATCTTAAAAAGAAATAAACAAAAAGATGTCTGTACTCGAAGAAAACAATTTGGACCAAATTTGCTAAGTTTACTGTTAGTGAAACCCCTAAGACTGTGTGAAGGAGACGGATCCCAAGGATGGTCATGAGCACTGTGCCTCTCTACTTAGGCAAGGCCATTTCTGGGATACTGTATTGACTGCACCATTATGCTTCTCCACCTTCCCTAGAGCCACCAAAGATTCGCATCCCGAGGCATCTGAAGCAGACTTACATCCGAAGAGTTGGAGAAGCTGTCAATCTGGTTATTCCTTTCCAGGTAAACAGCAGAAACCTCTCCCTTTGTCTTTCCAGGATGGGAGTGTTTAAAAGGTTGAGGGAGATGGTCTAGCTCTAAGTTCCCCGTGATTCAGAATTCCCTGGAGAGATTAGGTCAACAATGGAAAATGCCATAAAACTGTCAGATTTAAATTCTGCAGGACACAGAGACCTACTCTTGCCTAAATATGAGGTAGGGGAGGGCAGGGATGTCTGACGGAAAGGAAAGGAAAGGAAAGGAAAGGAAAGGAAAGGAAAGGAAAGGCTAAAGGAAAGGAAAGGAAAGGAAAGGAAGAAATGCTGGAAGAATTTCTGTGGCCTGGCCATTTGTGACACTGATTGTTTGCATTCAAGTTCTCATAGCCACAAAACAATATTCTCTTAGTTTCCACACTGCCTCCCAAACAAACAGAATTCTACTTTGAGATCTTGATGTTCCTAACTGAAATACATTTCCATTGTGAAATAATGTGAAAAGAATCTGCTGTTTGTGAAATTAACCTGGCTCTTTTTTCACTTCCCCTACCTCTCTCTCTCTCTCTCTCTCTCTCTCTCTCTCACACACACACACACACACACACACACACACACACACAAATACACACCTTGTTCATGCCTGTACTCCCAGAACATACTTCCAGCACTTGAGGGGACTGAGGCAGAAGGATTGCTAGGAGTTTAAGGGCAACAAGACAGTTGATCCACATGACAAGGCATGTATATACATATACACACAAGGCATGCATATCAAGTAAGCAATTAAGCCATGTGTACTGGTGCACACCTGAAATCTTAGTACTCAGGAAGTAGAGGTGGACACGTTCAGGAAGGAGTTCAAGCTATCCTAGGCTATCCAGGGAATTTAAGACTATCTTGGGCTATGTGAGACCCTGTCTTAAAAAAAAAAATCAACAAAAGAAATTGAAACTTGTTCCTATGGGTAAGGTTGTAACTTCATAATTTCTTAATAGCGTCAGCAGCTAGAGAGACTCTAGAGAAGCCTGAGAGGGGAAACTGCCCAGAGGAAAATCATTAACCTTTAAGTGATGCTGCTAAACATTTAGACTGCCTGCAGAAGCCTTCATATAGGCACTCGGTGAGGCAGGTGCTGCTATTGTTCCTGTCTTACAGATTGGGAAATGGAGGAACACATTTTTCCAAGGTCACATTATTATGAGGTCAAGATTTAAGCATAGCTTCCAAGTCCTAGAGCTCATGCTCTTGAGCACTGTCCTGCCGGAGTCTGGCAGATAGATCTGTCTTTGAGAACTAGCCTAGAAGTTTCTTAACTTCAAGGCCTTGGGCAAATCACTGGATCCCTCTTTCCAAACCAGTGAGGAAAATGATACTTATTCATGCGTGGGCTTCAGGAAATAACCATCATACACCTGACACACAGGGCACAGTCAGCAAGAAGTGGCCTTATTGCCTAGTGTCACCCACCATCGGATTAGGGAGCTGGTGTCTTCCATCCTTGCCTAGAAAGTTAGGCCATTCTTGTTAAAATCATATATGTGATGTGTGTGTGTGTGTGTGTGTGTGTGTGTGTGTGTGTGTGTGTGTGTG
>NW_026596091.1:5549919-5550886 GCF_907164565.1 Psammomys obesus | reverse complement strand
GTGTGTGTGTGTGTGTGTGTGTGTGTGTGTGTGTGTGTGTGTGTGTGACACTGTGATTTCTGCCTTTCACTTTAGGGTAAACCAAGACCAGAACTGACCTGGAAGAAGGATGGTGCAGATATTGATAAGAATCAAATAAACATTCGCAACTCAGAGACTGACACCATCATATTCATTAGAAAAGCAGAGCGGAGCCACTCTGGCAAGTACGACCTGCAGGTCAAAGTGGACAAATACGAGGAAAACGCCTCAATCGACATCCAGATCGTTGGTAGGTTTGGAGGAAGGAGCTAGAACATTCTGTCAAATAAGTATGGGGAGTAATACTCCTTGTCATTTGGGGAGAGATTGGAATGTGTGAGGCTTATTCTACACAAAAATATTTTTAAGACTGAAAAAGATGCTGGGTGTGGTGGCACACTCCTGTCCAGTGGCGGCAGGCAGATCTCTGTGAGTTCAAGGCCAGCCTGGTCTACAAAGAGTGTCCAGGACAACAAAGGCTACACAGAGAAACCCTGTCTTGAAAAACCTAAGTAAGTAAGTAAAAATAAATAAAAGAAATAGGCAGTAAGATGTGCTAGTATTTCAAAATGACGTTCACTGACTGAATATACTAATCATGGCAGACCTAGGGACATGTGTGTAACATAACTAGTGAACACCCTTTTAGTGAACTCCATCTTCACTGCTTTATAGTACAGTTCAGTCTTGCTTTTAATTTCTAATTCCCCAGTGATAAAGTAGTTTTTATGAATCTGATTCTTGCATTAAAAAAACATAGTAGCTGGGCTGGAGGTTAAGAGCACTGGCTGCTCTTCCAGAGGTCCTGAATTCAATTCCCAGCAAACACATGGTGGCTCACAAACATCCATAATGAGATCTGGTGCCCTCTTCTGGAGTGCAGGCATGCATGCAAAAATGATAGATAGATAGATAGATAGATAGATAGATAGATAGATAGATAGAT
>NW_026596091.1:5491319-5549909 GCF_907164565.1 Psammomys obesus | reverse complement strand
GATAGATAGATAGATAGATAGATAGATAGATAGATAGATAGATAGATAGATAGACCTTAAAAAAAATCATAGTCGCCTCTAGACAGTTTAACATATTCCTTGCCTCAGATACAGTTGACTAAGTTGTAAAGTTTGCATGGAGACTAAAGACTTTTTCCTAATGTAAAGAAATGTCAACATAAGACAAGCAGCCAAACACAGAAGTTAATCCTTTGTGCTAGTCAGAACCTAAATAGGGTGGTTCTCATTGTTGTTCAGAGTTAGGGAAACAGAGTGGGGATCCTTATACATAGACCCCTCTTGTTTAAACTAGTCTATAATTTTCGCAGTGTCAGTAAGTAAATATAGGAGGCTGGAGAGATGGCTCAGAGGGCAAGAGCACACAAGCAGGAGGTCTTGGGTTTGGATCCCAACAGCCACATAGCAAGTCAGGGTGGTCCTGCATGTGCCCGTAACCCAGCACTGAGTTAGAAGAAGATATCAGGATTCCTGTGACTTGCACCTGCCATTCTAGCTGAAAAAAAAAAAAAAAAAAACAGCAGCTCCGGGTTCAGGAAGAGATTCAACCTCAAAGACATGAGGTGGAGACAGACAGAGAACACCTGACAACTTTCTCTGGCTTCCATGTGTATGGACCTCCTCACCCCTGATATGTAAATACACCCATGTACACAGAAACACTCACACACGTAAACAAAGAAAAGTTAAAGGCCCAGCACAGTGGTGCGTGCCTGTAATTCCAGCATGTAGAAGGCTAAGGCAGAAAGAGCCTGAGTTTCAGGTCATGTATGTCTAAAAAGAAAACCAAACTAAAAAGTAGCTAATTAAGCTGGACGTGGTGATGCAAGACTGTAATCCCAGCACTCGGAGAGGCAGAGGCAAGCAGATCTCTGTGAGGTCGAGACCAGCCTGGTCTACAAAGTGAGTCCAGTACAGCAAGGCTACACAGAGAAACCCTGTTTCAAAAAAACCAAAAACCAAACAAACAAAATAAGAAAGAAAGGAGTAGCTAATTAATTATCAGTGCTAAGAGAAGTCTTGTTTCCAATCATTTGTTGTTTTGTTTTGGTTTGGTTTGTTCCAGTCAATTTTCTGGGACTCAAGGTTCTCTAACTATAGGGAAAGTTCCTCTGGGAAACCTGACACTCCTTACACCAAGCACTGTTTCCCTCTCTCCAAACCTTGAGGGGTTTTCTAAGCTAAGAGGAGTGTAAGACTACTCTATCCCCTTGTCCCTGTCTGGGGTCCACTCGGATGAAGCAAGCATAGGTTCCATGCAGACCCAATGGCACGAATCACTAACAGGATTCGTAACAGGAAGGACATTTTAAGATATCCTCATGTAGCAGGGTATAGACTGAAAGGAATATGAGCTGACAGTGATGGCATGAATCCATCCTACAGACCGCCCGGGTCCACCCCAATCGGTGACTATTGAAGATGTGTGGGGAGAGAATGTTGCTCTGACATGGAAACCACCAAAGGACGATGGCAATGCTGCCATCACAGGGTATACTATCCAGAAGGCCGACAAGAAGAGCATGGTAAGTCTGGCTGCTGAGTCAACATCAGGGCAAAGTCACGTCCATCAGAGGTCATGGACATGTCGTGAGTGCTCTCTGATGGAGCCTGCAGGGAATGTGGGAGAGTAATGTGGCTTGGCCAGAAAGGTGGGGTGGGGTCTTTGGAGTTGAATTAAACACCAAATGCTACCACATCAGCCATGTATGAATGACCAGTTCTTTGACCTCCTTGATCCCCGTTTCCTCATCTATAAAATGAAGGTACAGATACTTACCTTATTTGGTTATTATAAAGCTAAGATAGTCTAAAGCAGGTGGTGAAATGCAAATGGAATCCATTCTTTCAATAAATATTCAGTAGGCAATGCTTTCTCCTTGTGAAATAAACATTAAACAATATGAGATTAAACCCAAACTTTTTTTTAAAAATGGATGTCTATCAGCTGGAAAAGAAAGATTCTGAAAGTTACATCATGTGCTGAGGTTCTGAGAAATGTTCAGGATGTAACCCCGTGGGATTAGTGACTAATTATAATCTATCGTTTATAGATGGGAAGTTGGGGTTCAGGAAGGATCAATGACTTGCTGATGAACAGTATTTCTGTGCTAAATGCTGAATACGCTGTCACAAGCTATACCCTCCTACTGTATGGAATCCATATGCTATACCCTCTTACCTGCCTGTAAGAGACTGAATGAACGTTTGGATACACATTGAAATAGAATTTTTTCATTTTCATAATAAAACATCACAGTGAATAGTATGTAGCCTTTCTGTGTCACACATTTCGATCTCAGCAAGAACTCTGGTTGTGAGGCTTCATAGAAGGGGAAGGGTGGAAGAGACAATCATGTTTTAAACTACTTCTTTCCAAAAACTGTTTTCAGCTTGGATTTCCCCCCATGAGTAAGTGCTATATCTGCATGACAGAGTAAGATTTGGCATTTCAAGTGGCACTTCTCATCAAAACTGAACAGACTGAAATCTAGACTGATGGGCAACCTTTCAAGAAGGACTTGAACAGCTCAGACTTCTTTTGCAATGAGGGATCTTCTTGAGCTTTGATTCTGATGTTGACAGAGAACCCACAGGCATAGTAGTCTCCGTAGAGGCCCTCTGCCATCTGCGTATTCCTTTGGCCCATCATACTTTTACAGCATTTTATTCTTAAGCTGTCCAGTCAACTCCAGTTGGGCCAGGATTTTCCATGTGACTGAGATCTGCCTAGTGACCTCTGACCCACCCCTCTGTTTCTCTTGCATTTCAGCAGTAACAGCCCCGGGGAGTTTTTTCTACCAGTGCTTCTTCAAGGGGAAAATCCCACCCCGTCTCCTCAGGTTGCAGACCCCAGTCTTCAGCCAAAGCCCATGGCCTCCCATTTATGGCATTTCTTTTATGTGGGCTCAGACAGTCACTTTTTTGTCAGTCCTGCTATGTGTTAAGCAACATTGTATCAGCTGAATATAAAGAAAGGAAGTATGAAAGAAATGTAATTCCTGTTCTTGGGACACTCACAGTCAAGGCAAGATGAAAGACATAAAACTGTAATAAGCCAATATAAAAAATGTTATGATGACCAGGTGGTGGTGGACATCTTTAATCCCACCACCCAGGAGACGGAGGCAGGTGGATCTCTGACACGGTTTACAGAGAGAGTTCCAGGATAGACATGACTATACAGAGAAAACATGGCTCAAGAAAAACAAAACAACAAAAAAGTTTTGGGAATAAATGAATGTGTAACTATGCTTTTCTGGCATTAAACTGTCACTGTCCAGCAGTGACACCTGAATACCACCTAAGAAAGGGCTGGGAGAGAGACTGACAGGGCAACACAGAGAAGGACACCAAGTCTACATGCTGATCCAGGTGTCAATTTAATGGATGTAAGGTTAACACTTAAGTAGGCAAAAAAGTACAAGCAGTTTCTCACGTAGGAGTTTTACTTGGTCAAAACATAGGAGAGCTCACTCAAGGTTACACAGAGCCTGCTGTCTGGTTACTATGGTTGCAGAGTTTCTCAGGGTTAGAGCAGTCTGCTGTAGGACCACCAAGGTCAGTTTATGAGAAACTGGACTTTGGAAAATAGCCAAAGCTGAGAGGCCGAATTCCACTGCTCAGATGCCATTAACTCCAAATTTGCCATTAACTCCCAAAAGGCTGCCACAATTCCTCCCTTTCCAATTAAAACAAAGAGACCGTGCCTGTCTTAGATGGGGGTGCTTCCCGATAAATATCTTACCCATCATGGGAGAATCCTGCTTATAGGAGGATTTCCATGTCTTAGGTTGATAAATATCCAATCACCCAGAACCCGTCATTGACTAACCGGCCCATCACACAGGAAAGGAGAGGTTAAAGCTGACATTTGAGCTGGGCAAGCCAAGCCCCTACCTGGGGCAAGGGAGTCACAGCATGCTGCCGTTTCAATGGCATTAAATCTAGCTTGGCACTGTTGAGCTAAGTGGACACATCTGGCAATGACAAAGATGAATAGTACCAGACCAGCCAAACAAAGGTGTGTTAACATGTACAGGGAGAACAAGAGGGGGATTGGGTACTAAGGCCTAAAAGTGTAATTTAGCCTTCACTGGATGAATCAGCTGCAGCAGGATCAGCAATATCATCACTTGGAGAATGATCTTGTTCCTTGAAGTAATCCACTTGTTGCACCAGTCTCTCTGGCAGCCATCAAGCAGCATCTTTAATCTGCAAAAAAACCACAAACATATCCTTGTCCCCAAATTAAAATGGGGTCGGGTCCATGACATGTATTATTCAAGGGGCCCCTCCATTTAACCATGGAGGTTTTAGGGTGCCAAAAATGTTTAGCTGCAGATTTGCCATGTTTGTCCAAAGTTAAAAAATTTAAATTGAGCTCTGGATGAACAAGGAGGACATAATTCCCCCTTTTTTGTCTTTTGTAAATATACCTTAATGGTGGCATGGGCATGTTTATCCATGCCTTGGCCCATAGGATTATAGGGGATACCTGTTACATGCTTAATATTTAATTTTTTACAAAAAAATTGAAAGGGCTTGTTGGTATAAGCTATTCCATTATCAGTCTTAATTTGGTGTGGCATGCCAAGAACAGCATATACAGCCAAACAATGATCTATAATATGGCATGCAGCTTCTCTAGAATGCAAGGTAGCAAAAATAAATCCTGTACAGGTATTAATTGTTACATGAATAAATTTTAATTTTTTTAAATTTTATAAAATGAGTCACATCCATTTGCTATAGCTGACCTGGGGTCAGCTCTTGGGGGTTAACCCCAAGATGAGGTACTAGACAGAAAACATCACAATTGTTATAATTTTTTAACAATTTTTTTTTGGCCTGTTTTTTGGTAAGGCCATAAGTTAAACATAAGGAGTGACTATTAAGATGATGTAATTTATGAGCCAATTGAGCTTTTTGTATAGGTGTTTCTTGAGCTAAGGTTATTAAGGCTTTATCAATAGTCTGGTTACCTAAAGCAAGAGGTCCAGGATGGCCAGAATGGGCTCTAACATGAATAATAGAAAAAGGATTATGACGAGCCTGAATAAGTCTTTGAATCTGAGCAAACATTTGACTAGCCCAAGTGGTAGAAAGAATCTGGCTTGCTATTTTAGCTTAGGAATAGCTTGAGCAATATAAGCACTATCAGTAAACAAATTAAAAGGCTCAGAAAAATGTTGTAAAACTGCATGGATAGCCATCAATTTTGCAAGTTGAGCAGATAACCCTGGAACTTGAAAAATAACTTTTTGTCTATTAACAAAAAGTATAGCCAGCTTTTTCTTTAGCATTACCATCAGAAAAAATAGAACAAGCATTTTAAAGTTTTATTTTTAACTATGATAGGAAAAACAACACTATGTAAAGTAAAAAAACTGAATAATCTTATTGGAAGGGTAATGATCTAGTTGTAGCCAAAGAAAGTAACCATTTATCTGAATTGGCATAAAGCCAATTAATTTAAGCTTTCTATATGGTATAATAATCTTAGAAGGCTCAATTCCAAAGTAAGCCCTTGCCTGGGTGCATCCCAACACGATGACTTGGGCAATAGCCTCATAATAAGGCAAAATTATTGGGACTAGCTGACAAGTGGATCCACAATAGAGGATTAAATTTCCATCACAATCCAGTAGGAGTTGACTGTGTTTGAAATACAAGTAATAGGAGAGGACTATCTGGATCCCAATGTGTTACAAATTGATTTTTTTTAAAACCTTTATTATTATTAATAATGTATCTTGAGCCTCTGGAGTCAATTTCTTTTGGGAGGAGGTAGGAGCTAAATCCCCTTTAAGAACGTTAAATAATGGCATAAGTCGTCCAGTGGTTAATTTTAGATATGGCTGAAGCCAATTTATATCTCCCAATAATTTTTAAAAATCATTAAGAGTCTTTAATTTTTTTTTAATTTGTACTTTTTGATGTTTAATAGCCAGAGGAAATAAATTAAAACCTAAATAACTATGTGGATCTCTAGTTTGTACCTTTTTTGGAGCAATTTTTAATCCTGCTTGGGACAAAATCTTAGATCTGTATAGCAAGCCATAACATCTTGAGCTATAGGAAAGGCTAATAAAATATTATCCATTTAATGAATGCTATAAATAGACAGCCATTTTTTAATATTGGATTAATGGCATTAACTACAAATTGTTGACATAAAGTAGAACTATTTGCCATGCCCTGTAGCAGCATACTCCAATGATAACGTTTCATAGGTTTCTTAAAATAATAGAAGGGAGACTAAAAGCAAATCTATGGCAATCCTCAGGATGCAAAGGAATGGGAAAAAAAACAGTCTTTTAAATCTAAAATAATCTTTTAAGTGTTTTGAGAAATCCCACTAGGTGATGGGAGTACTGGTTGTAATGTTTTCATAATTATTATAGTCTCATTTGTAAAAATCTTGTAATAATCTAAATTTGTTAGATTTTTTTTAATTATAAATATGGGCGTGTTCCATGGTGAGTTAGAGGGAACTATATGCCCTATAATGATTAACAAATCTGAATATAACCCTGTATAATCCTGGGCTAATATGGAGCTGCAGTCCTTTTTTTTTTTTTTTTTTTTTTTTTTTTCTTTAAAAGGGCATAAGCAAACATTTTGCAGAAGAATCTCCAGCCTCTTTAAATGAAGAGCAACATATTTTATAGTTTTTTTTACATGATACATTGTAATAACTGCAGTTTGTTTGTTTGTTTGTTTCTTTATAATTAGCTCAAACAGCATGGCTTGATTTTACTTTGCAAAATTAATAAAATAAATATCAAGGTCTTTTGACCTCCCCAAAGGGTTGAGAAACTGTTTAAAGTTCTTTGTTAGACTGCCCAATGGTTATTATTTTAAAATACCTGATGAATTTTAAAATGTTTTATAGAATTTAACTCTGATGGTCCAAGACCAGACTCAGAGGTGCTGATTTAAACTGTCCCATGTCCAAAAATATTAGTATCGTTAGTCCAAGTCTACAGATAAACATACACACATACACATACATAAGGAACATAGAAATCCGACATTGCCACCTTGGAGTAAGAATACCCAAATACCAGGACTTGACTGGCCCCTACTAGACACAAGTCCCACAGATTCCAGAAGGAGTGGACTCCCTCATGGGCCCCCTCCCCGGGAACTGGAGCGTCCTCCAGATTCCCTCGACCAAATTGGAAATTCTCCGAGCTTTCCCAGACCTCACGAGCAAACCTAAACCAGAAACCAAAACACACAGCCAGCCGGCAGACAAAAACAAACAAACAAACAAGAAAAAACACAAAGACAAAGACAAGAAACAACCGAGGTACCTGCTTTTTAAATATTTAAATATTTTTTAAAACCTGTTTTTGTAATATTAAAACAAAGCATCCTCTTTAGGAGTGAAATCATAAAGCATGTTAATAAATTTAAAAGTTAAAACCAAACTTCAAAATTTACCAGTGCAAACAATCCAATTTTTTAAAACCAACACCAATTTAAAATGAGACTTGTCTTTCAGTCTAAAAGGAAACAAAATTTATGTTAACTAAGAGGTTTTATAATAATTTTTTAACCCATATCATATAGCAAAGATGACCGAATTATATCATATGGTTGCCTTTTAAACATGTGTTTACAGACCTTATAAACATACATGCATATATATATATATATATATATATTCCAAACAACAGTTTGAATATAACTTTAAAATATATTTAATTACTTTTGATCTATTAACCGTTTAAGACGACCATATATTTAAACAGACAAATAAAACTCTTTTTACTGGATTTAGCTGTAATTTTAAAAATGATAGTCCAGAGCGACCCAATATCAGCACAAAGTATAATATAACCAGTTAAGTTTGCTTTAGTTCGATAGGGCCTGATAGCTGTTTTACAGGCTGAATTAACATTCTCAAAAGCCAACTGTTGCACAAAAGGAAGTCCACTCTGAGTGAATACTCCTTTTGTGTTATACTAAAATTATTATTATTTATTACTATTATTATTATTATAAATATTTAATAATTGAACCTATTCTCTTTTTAACTGAATTTTCTCTCAGAGAACAGTTATATCTTCCTGCAGTGATCCTGTGCCACCCGCAACTATAGGGGTGGAGGGGAAGGCACAGGAGGCCAGTCTGAATTATGAGACTTGGCTGCTTTTTCTTTGACACCGTTTCATCTTTACTATCTAGCTCCTAAATTATTTTCTGCTCTCAAATTATACAAATCTGTTTGAGCTCCTTTGCGAGCATTTGAAATAACCTTAGAAGTACCTTTTTTTGCCTGTTTGGCTGCTTTAATTTTTCCAAGCAAAGTTTACAAGGTAAAGTGATTAAGGAGTTTTATTCTAATTCTCTGTGTCTTAAAAACCTATTTAAGGGATCTAATAGATCCCATCTTACTAGTTCCCTGCCCCTGATGGCCACCCGACTTTACCTTAGGAAATTGCTTTGCGCACGCTCCTGTAGGGTCCGTATAACTTGCCTCAGCTGGTCCTTCCTCCATCTCAGGTTCCCGGGGTTTCGGCTCTGTCTATCACCAGCCAGCAGTGACACCTGAATACCACCTAAGAAAGGGCTGGGAGAGAGACTGACAGGGCAACACAGAGAAGGACACCAAGTCTACATGCTGATCCAGGTGTCAATTTAATGGATGTAAGGTTAACACTTAAGTAGGCAAAAAAGTACAAGCAGTTTCTCACGTAGGAGTTTTACTTGGTCAAAACATAGGAGACAGAGCCTGCTGTCTGGTTACTATGGTTGCAGAGTTTCTCAGGGTTAGAGCAGTCTGCTGTAGGACCACCAAGGTCAGTTTATGAGAAACTGGACTTTGGAAAATAGCCAAAGCTGAGAGGCCGAATTCCACTGCTCAGATGCCATTAATTCCAAATTTGCCATTAACCCCAAAAAGGCTGCCACATTAAACTATCCAAAATTTATAGATAACAGCCTTGAAAATTACAAGAACATTTTTTTTCTTTAGAAAAATATGGTTTTTTTTGTTAGCAAATATGTTTTCTCTATTAATAGTATAAAGCATATGTCAAATAGTGTGGTCTTCAACTGACAGCAAGACAAACCTTTGAAAATATATTTCTTGGTATGCGGAGAACAAAAATTTTAAAAGTGTCTTAACTTCTTCATTCACTAATCCATTAAGTATTCAATATTTACTTTGTGTACTAAATCTACTAGGTGCCTGGTACTGTCTTAGGCTCTGTGATGTGGGAAGAGAAGGCAGGCTTTGTGTTAATGGTGAATATACTGCAGTGGGAAGAGCAAACAAGTAAAATAAATTGTGTGTGTGAGTGAGTGAGTGTGTGTGTGTGTGTGTGTGTGTGTGTGTTAATTTAACAAGGATTCTGAGGAAAGAACATCCAGATGAAGGTCATGAAAATTTCCAAAATGATGGAAATAGAAGAAAGAGGCAGGGAGGAGGTGATAGCTAAAATAAACAAAATTAATAAACTAGCTGAAATTATTGGATGCTATTCATTTTTCTTTAGTGATTTAGCTTCATCTATTACTCTTAACAATGAAGTATCAGTTGATTTCCATAATTATATTTTACCCCACAAAAGACTGATAGATCCATAGGGATGATAAGTAGGTGACAGACATTATGCAGTTATGAAAAAACATGAAGATGGGAAGTAGTAGGTAATGTGAACCTAACGTGCAAATGAATACTAAATTGCAAATGACTGTAGATAAGTTATGTAGTATTAAATGCATATTGTCATTGCTCTCAATATAAAAATCGATACTGGTTTTTCATTAATGACACATTCTTTTTTATTCCAATCAATGGATAACTTTCATCAAACTATACTTCTTTTTCCCCTACAGGAATGGTTCACTGTCATTGAGCATTACCACAGAACCAATGCCACCATTACAGAGCTGGTCATAGGGAACGAGTATTACTTCCGGGTCTTTGCTGAAAACATGTGTGGCCTCAGTGAGGATGCAACAATGACTAAGGAAAGTGCTGTGATTGCCAAGGATGGTGAGTTGGGAGATACTTGGAAACCTTGATTGACTCACTGGAAAAGAAAGAGGAGATACAAAGAAAGGACATACAGCGAACAAATGCTGGGAAATTATGGTAACAATATTCAAGTAAAATTTCAATTCTACAGGTAATTTTTTTTCTAGTGAAATTATGATACTATTACAGATTTTACAGATTCATTTCAGTTTCTGGTCACTGGGTCTATACATGGTGAATGTTACACAGATAGGAAAAATTGCTCATTTCTTGGCTTTCTGGTTGGTTTTTTTTTTTTTTGACACCTTCAATGCAGTTTTACATGAGACTTGCTCTAAAGAAAGGGTGAGCTGAATTTTACCTTTTCATTCAATCACTCTCAAGTCCTTCATTGTAATTTTTACATTAGAACACATTTTTGATCAAGAAACTCAGAAAGAAAACTACATCCGTTCAGTACGAGGCTTAGGGTCTCAAAACTACCTTGGCTTCCTCAGCTGTGTCTTGCTATACCTGTGTCCCCATCAGAATAAAGCCATGTGGCATTTGCTCATGCTTTTCTGAGTTGAAGGAAGTTTTACTCAAGATTAAAGAATGCCAATAACAATACATTCTCAAGTCAACTTCTATTTTTTTAAAAAATCTTTTAATACTCATTTTTAAGGTAAAATCTACAAAAACCCAGTATATGAAGACTTTGATTTCACAGAGGCACCCATGTTTACTCAGCCTTTGGTTAATACCTACGCCATTGCTGGTTACAATGCCACCCTGAACTGCAGCGTCCGAGGAAACCCTAAGGTATTATGCTTTGCTACTGAACTTCTTAAATTGAAGACTGACTCCAAAGCCTTTCTTTCATATTTGCCACATTATCTCAGCAAGTGAAAAAGACAAGCAGGCTTTCCAACTCCTAGTTGTGTCTTTCTAGAGTGGGAGGAGTGAAGGATAGGATTTCTGGATCCTTATAAAATTTAAATGTAGTAATAACAGACGTGGTATGTCTTTATTATCTAATGGATATCTGCTAAAGAAGCAAGAGGGAAACAAATGGAAATTGTTTTGCCTGGAAAAATTAGGTGCTGTTGATTTGTCAGGAGTTCTGTAACACACATAACAGTCACACAGATAATTCAGGGTGGAATATAAAATGTGTTCTGCTAAAATGGGCCAACCACAGCCAGTTGAGGTCACTTAGAAAGGATTTCAAGTTTCACATTGTTGGTATTTAAAACTGACAGTTCATAAATGTTGTCCACGGTGGGCTATATCCCTGGGTGGCACTGAGGGAAAGTACTCTCAGATTTTGAAAACCCTGTAACAGTGGCATATATCCTGGGCAGAATGGGCAAAGTGAAAGGGGGAAGCTGGGAGGAGTATAGGAAGGAGGTGCTGAATCAAGGTGCAAACAGATAGGACAGGGGCAATAAGGAACTGCAAACTCCGAGCTCAGATGGATGGCTCAGGCTGCTGTCTCATGGAGGTACCCCATACCCGCCACACTTTAGAGCTCAAGTTCCATGAGGAATAGGCTTGAGGAAGGAGGGAAGTAAAAAGCCAAGGGCCCAGATGTGAGCCTCAGGGAATGATCCAGTGTGAGAGGTAGAAGAGCAGAAGAGGACTGGGCAAAGGAGACAGCTCTGGGATCTGAGGGAGACAAAGTAATAAACGCAGAGAACGGGTGAGAGCCTGCCAAGGGTTGGTAGTCTACAGAGCCAAGAAGTAGGTAGAAAGGTCAGTGGGGAGGTCAGTGACTACAAATCAAGAGCCCAAAAGCATAAAAGCGCTGTCGTGGGTGACGAGGCTGCTGCTGCTCTTGTGCAATTCGTTTGGCACTGATCTTCTACCACTAGATGGGGTGTATGGATGTCAGAGGGGAGGTGAAGTGGTGAGGGGGCCCAGGCAACTGAGGAAGAACTAGAGACTCTTGGAAAAGCAGAGACAGTCTGAAGATCAGGACACCTTTTGAGAATTCTCTGGAAAATACCCAGCAATAAACACTCTCTATTTGAACTTGCATCACAAACCTGTAGATCAAGTTTTAAAATCTGGAAACAAAAAATTGATGCATAAAGAACAGGTATAGTCAAGGTGCACGATGTGATTTGGTGTGCACAGGATGCAATGATTTTCACAATCAGATTAGCCTATCTACAAACACAATTGCAAGACATTAGAGAGGCACAGAACTCATTTGTCTTGTAACTGAATACTCTGTGCCCATGTAGACTAACTTGGAATGCAACTTAATCCATCTGGGAAGATTGTCCTTGAGCTGTCCTCTGAACCAATTCCACCTTTTTCTTTAGAGCTGCCCATTTGCTCACTTGCTAATGAAACAATTTAATTTGAGACCAACAGGAGCCAAGTAACTACCTACACTTCTCAGATGCCCTTTTCTTTCTAATAGTGCATGCTTTTTTTTTTTTTTTTTTTTTAAGAAAATCCATCCCTGGGTTTGAAGGTCTCTAATATGTTACATACATGTAGATTTTGACTTGACTTTCTTCAATTCAAACTTCAGCCCAAAATCACATGGATGAAGAACAAAGTGGCTATTGTGGACGACCCGAGGTACAGAATGTTCAGCAACCAAGGGGTCTGTACCCTGGAGATACGCAAGCCTAGTCCCTATGATGGAGGCACGTACTGCTGCAAAGCAGTCAATGACCTCGGGACTGTGGAGATCGAATGCAAGCTGGAGGTGAAAGGTATGCCACCCAAGACCTCATCTGTAGGCTTCAGTTAAAGGCTGTGGCTTAGAGAGCCTCTTAATGCAAAATCCAAACAAGATGTGGTGACGAGGCCAAGTCGGTAGGGAAGGGACAGTTCTACCTCTGCATTTATGCTGCTTTGTAAGACACTTGACTTGTTTTGTTGTTTTTTTTAGAATTCTTGTTAATTAAAAGAATATTGATTTCAGTGACATGTAGGTGGACAGCATGGTGAGGATGAATGAAGAAAATCAGTATTGCCTTGGTGACATAGTCTGTCTGTAAATGGAAGCCTAGTATAAGACCTTATCTATTGAAACTGCAGTTAAGGAAGTCCCACATGCTTGTAGTAATCTGTGAAACTACACACAAACACACACAGATATACACACACATATACGTACAGTCTTGTTATTTTAGCGATTTACATACAGGTAGGATACAACATAACTATATTATAACATTACTAAATAATTTTCATTTATAGGCTTTTATTCTGTTTAAGAAATGTCACAACTAATGCAAGCCAAAAATAAAACAACTATAAATCACATAAGGATTTATACAGAAGAAAAATCTCAGCATTGTCATCTTAATCGCATTTTTATTCACTGACAATATTTTATCCTGAAGTTTTTAATAACCAAAAGCCACTTTGGAACACAAGATATGAGACCATGATCATATTGTATTTTTTCTCATTCTATATTTTATTTCTATCCTCCGATGACCAAAGTGTTTTATTTTCCTTGTCTATAACAAAACAACTAGAATCTAAAAGTTAAAAAGATGGCTTTGTAAATATGCATTTTATAGTCATGATAAATATCCAAAGTATTTTCAAAATAATCTTTTCTTCCTAAGTTTAGTATAGAGTATAAGAAATTTCTTGAAAAATGGCATGCTTTGATAACTTTTCTCTTCTGGTTTCTGTCAGTCCTCAGGTCTACAATAAGTCAAAATTGAGTGATAAGAATATTTCTATGTCATAAACACAGGGCCTATGCGATTCATAAAAAATTCCACAGCTTGTTATTGAGAAAGTCCTTACAGATTTAACTGCTGCACTTAGTTGCTATTTTCTTAGCCTTAAGCCTTTAGGCCACATTTATAAGTCATCTGGTTTCTAAAGTTCTAGCTTTATTCTTTCAAGGTATTATTGATGAATTTCTAACATCATCCAAAAAGCAAAACTAAAAAAATTGTTGTATAGTCATGGTTTGAAAATAATGAAATGCTGAGGGCACAAAATGACAGTTTCATAAGTGGCTCAGTATTTGGAGCCTTCTATACAAACAAGTATATTATGCATACAAATGTTATGCTTCTCTGAGTAATTTAATAGTAAATTGAGTAATGACTGAATTTAATAATGAGAACAATGTATTCTTTTGTTTAAAAAATCACAATAAGGTATGAACTGTGATTTCTCTCTTGATAAAATCTTTTGGTCCTAAAAGCAAAGCTGAGACTGTTTATCGTTGGATTATTATCTGGTAAGGGGATACTTAAATGAGTTAAGCTATGTATTAAAAGGTAAGAATGTCAACTGAGAACAAATAAATACGGTACAAATATTCTAATTCTGCAGTGATATATCAAGGAGTAAATACCCCTGGACAGCCACTTTCCCTGGAGGGGCAGCAACAGGTTCAAAAAGTTCATATCTCACTGGAGATTTCCATTTTCCGTTCCATTCCTCTTACATGAAAACGCACTTTGCATGTAAAGCTTGATTTCCTGGTTTGCTTTTCACTGTATTTCTTAGAAGCTCATGGCATACAACGTTTATGCCATGAACTAGGAAGGCAAATTATCCAAGAATATTAATTAATGTGGAACCAATATCTTTTGTCAGGACACTAAGTACCAGACCAGCTGTCACCATAAACAAAGTCGGAAACCTTCATTTTTATGTATGAATATCAAAAAACCCTTTGGAAACAATGACATTTACTTAATGATTTCATTTTTCAAATGTATGAAGATATGTTTGTTCTTGAAGATTGTTTACAGCAGAGGGAATTTATATTCATGATGGAATTCAGAAACTGAGCACGTTAAACCTGCTAAGATGCAGAGAGCATGCTTCATGCATTTTTGAAGGAGGCTACAAACGCAGGCATAACGTTTTAAAACTCCCCTATGTAAGATTTTTCCCATTGCAAATTTACTGGTCGAATATCCAACCTATTCATCTGTTCAGTTTGATATCTTTATGGTATCCAAATATTTTCATATGTTTATGAACAAAAAAGGAAGGAAAAGTTTAGAGTCCTATGCAAAATTATTACATATAAAAAGTCCCATCGTCTGTATATGACCCACTCTCATCTGTAAGTAAGAGTTCCTTGGGGCTAAGAAACAACCTGAATTAAACTCTTAATGTAGAGCTCTGCCTGCATTTACAGCATTTGCTTTCAGAATTTGGAGGTAAAGCAGCACTGATGAAAAATAAAATATCAGAGTGCTCCCTTTGGAGTGTTGTCGGTCAGAGCACAGCCATCCTGTAGCTGGAATTAAGACTTGACAGTTACACATAGTTACATAAATCGGTCCCAAAGAGAATAGCATAAAGTAAGATACCTGATAATTTTGCCTTTTGGAGTTTCAACATATATATATGAACACTAACATTTTAAAATATTGCCTGTGTTTTTCTTTTGTTGAAAAACACGATATATATATGTTGTAGGGTATTTTTTTTAAGCTAACTGTTTGGAAGCTCTTACCATAAATATTCACCATTCAGATTAGCTTTGCCATTTATTCTAGCAAAGTGGTTATGCATATTATTAATTTTTATATATTAATGATCCTCTTGATCCTATTTTTCCTTTGTCATTCACCCAACTAAGGATTAATGAAATCACCTCATCAATATTGTGACTATAATTTCACCTCCAACATATACTCAACACTGATGTTAGCACATTTTTAATGCTTACAACGTCTCTCTTTTTCTTTCTCTCTCTCTTCCTTAGTTGTAGCACAGTAAGGATATTTGAGTGTATATTGTCACCTAAGGTAAGCTTTCATATGGCTTTAGCATATGAAGCTTATGAATGTCATAAGCCATACCAAGCCTGTGGAGTATGGCATGATTTTCATTACATAATCCAATGAAAATAGAACCTGCTAACTTCCTAGTTTTAATTTGTATTTCTGGATCTTGAAATTAACATCTAACACTGACCCTTCACAGCCATTTCTTCTTGACATGCAGCAAGTTGTTGCCTGTGGTAGAGCATGAGTCCCAGCACCCGGTGTAGATGGAAATGAATGACCCCGTGCATTCGGAATTCTTTGCATCAAGGAATGGACATGTATATAAGTGGCATCGTTTCTACCAATATGTGACGTGGTTGGTTTTTTATTTTATTTTATTAAGGAGAATGAGTTTCTCAAATTTGCATTAAAGGAGTTTTAAGAATGTTCAAACAGCATGCTGCTTTTGTCTGGTCATGAATATTTCTAGCAAGGAATGAAGCATTCATTAAAGGGCAGTAAGACTTCTGGTTCATGGGTTTTCTCTTGAATGATACTTGGAGGTATTTTTAAAAAATATAACAGGAATTCAGAAGGTAAGTATGAAATACTAGTTGGCATTTCTCTCACTCTCAGAAGGTATTAGTTCTAGTTTTTTGCATAGTTTATAAATGACCAAAGTTAAAGCAAACATTTATCTTCTCCAATGTGCTTGACTCAGAATTTTCAGTGCTTAATTAGAAAGAACATTAACGAATCAGGAAATGGCCCTCCTGCTGACCCACAGCCATTCAGTCAGAACCTTTACATCTTATGTGTAGGACTCCCAAAACCCCTCAAAGAGAAATACACTCTCAAACCTTTAAACCATGACTGAACAATGGTAAGAGAAATAAATTACTATGGGCCTGCAAGAAACTTGATGCCAAGTACTTTATATTCGAAATGTACTAGAACCCAGAGAAGATTCCAACTAGGGACTGAGTGAATCCTTGTAGCCAACAAGAGCAAAATTAACCCCATTTGTAGGCAGCAAGTCCAGGAGTTTCTCTCAGTGGTCTTTCACAGAGATGTTTTTAACTTTCCCTTTTTAAATTTTGTCTTCTCTAGGTGGGCTGTCCTTCTGCAGGCTCCTCCTGCAAGGTGTGCCTCCAAACATAATTGATTCATATTTGCGAGACTTACAATCAAGCAATCCTGAGGAATACTGAGGGCTGGGCACTGCCTCTAGAAACAACACTGCTTTGAAATTTGATTGAAAAGAGAAAGCATTTTCTGGTTTTCTCCCAGGTCCCTAAGTGTGGTCATTTTCTTTCTTCTTAACCTTGAAGGAAAAAAAATTGTTTGCACTGATTGCTTAATTAAAAATTGCAAACAAAATCTCTTTTGCAGTCAGACTTTGTTCACTATAGTCTTGCTTGGTTCATTGTACTTTACTAAAAGCCAGCTACAGAATAAGGAAAAGCCATTATTTCAGTTTAAAATAGCACCTTCACATGCTTTTCTTTCCCAGAGTAAAAATCACACTGATGCAATCACAATATACCATAATGGAATCCGGAAAACTCATCTTTCTTGACTTTTCACTGTGTGCTCCAAGCTAGCCTGAAATTCATGGTGAGCTTCCTGTCACAGCTTCTGGAGTACTGGGCTTAGAGGTGTAAAACAGTAAACTTGGCTTTGATACACGTTTTCTAAATCAGACTTATTTGGCTCACACAAACCTACTTAGCACAAAGATCTATGCCTGCTTTTCCCGCTTGAATTTAATAAATGGTCTCTTAACTTTATCTTTTAGGTGGCTTTTTTTCAGTTAAAAAAAGAAAAATGTATTAATAAATGGCAAAATCAATTTGCAGCAAATATGCTGAAATGATACAGTAGTTGCTTAAACATTTGGAGTTGTAATCTCAAACAGAACTGAGGCAAAAGGCTTGGAATCTGGATGCTACCACATTTGGGTCTGATGCCCATAATGTCCCTGGGAAAATGTCCTAGGCATGTCCACCATATTTGCCTAAAGCCAGTCCTAGTGATGGGGGTTATTGCACTCTAAGAAGCAACTGCAGATTTAGTATTCAATGACAGTTAACTTTTTTTTTTTAATCTAGATGTTCATAATGCTTCTATAACAATGCCTTAATCTTGTTAGCGACTTCTTCACTTTTCCTGAGTTTCAGTTAAAGGAGCAAAAGAATACAGTGTCACACCTTTAATTTTTAGTCTTTTAACCCCCACCACCCCACACACACCATTTTTGTTGTTGTTCCCCCATGAGCTGAGCAAATTGTTGCTTTTGGATGCTACCGCAGTAGCAGGAACGACATTTTAAAGTATTTCTCCCTCTCGCTTTCCACCTTAAGGTGGGGGATGTGAGAGCTGCTGCCTGGGCCAAGATGCGCTCACCAAGGGAATTTCAAGAAAAAACTATCTTGTGGTCAAACTATGACGGTTGCATCTGTCTGTACCAACTGCTTGGTGATCTTGCCTTCTGGGGTGTTAATATTTGTTACTAGCCTTGCTCTTATACTCCCAATCACTCCAAAATAATAGTTGTCTCTCAGCCCCCTAGGCTCCATAGGGTGGTTCTGGAATCCCACTTTGTGGGTACCAAAAATTTCAGATGCTCAATTTTTCTATGTTCAAAATGTCACACTATTCACATAAATCCACATGCTTCTTCTTGTATGCTTCAAATCACCTCTAGATGACTACAATACAGAATAAGCAAAAATAGTATTCAAATGCTAAGTAAACAACTATTGTCCAGGGAGGGATGACTAGGGGAAAAATCTCTCCCCACAGTGTTCAGCACAAACACAATTTCCTTTTAACAATGTTCACCATCCTACCAGTTGAATCAGGGACACGAAGAGCTGACTGTCACAATGCACAATCCTTATGCAAACATCTGTGTGTTGTGGGTTATTAATATTTACTATTGTTTTATCTTTTAGTTAAACAGTAGTTATTTCATAAACCAGCTGTATACCCAAATCACCACACAGAAACTAAGATTTATTTAATTAACCTAGAGCACAATGCTGGGCAATAGTTATTCCATCCTAAACCTCCAAGCCTGCAGTTTCCTTCCATTCAGATTTCACCCATTATACTTGCTTTTAGTCACATCTTGGGTCCAGTTCATTTCTCTTCATGGTTCCAAGTCCTGTCCTGAGGATCTCTCTCTCCTACTCCTACTTGCTTTCTCCTCCCCTCTGGACCAGGATGTCCCACCCTATTCTCTTCATGCACAGCATTGGCTGGTTGGCTTATTGAAATTACAGAGAACAAATGGTGGCATGTTTACACAAACTTGAGACAGGTGATGCTTAGAATAAGCATCACAATACAATGTCAGGATTGAAACCAGATAGTGGGGTAGAGAAATCAGCATTTGAATGAGCAAGGGTAAATTGTATACATTCCACAAGAACGTTATACCAACATCTGTGTTAATTAGAGCTACAGATCCGGGGTTGCTCAGAGATTCACCAGTCAGATGGAGAAGGCTTTTATTCATAGACCGGTGCCAGGTCTAGACTCTTGGATGCACCACCCAGCCTCTCCTCAGTCAGCAGCTTTTAAAGGCAAAGAACACAAAGTTACAATGTCTATGATCAAACAGGAGGTCATGTGTGCAAAGCAAACTTTGTTTACAGACGCATAAAGTTGTTCAAGACCAGGCCAGTGCAAAAATTTAACCCTTAGTGGCCCTTAACATTTGAAAGTCTGGTTTTGCACAGAAATTTTAAACTTTTAAACAGAAAGCCACCAAATAATGTTGTCCGTGACATCCTCCACTTGAGTTATATACCCTGAGTCAAATCTTTGACTCTGTGATGGGTACATGTTCTTCCACCATAACAATAAATTTCCCCCCCCCCCCAATGTAGACAGATCTTGAGTTATTTGGTGTCCTAGGTTTTTGAAGTTAGTTAGATAGGCACTTTACCATCAGTGCCTAGACTGGCCCCCACTGTTCCTAATCCTAAGTGTGTTATGAGGATTATGGGGGGGGGTTGCATGACTTTCTCTGAACATGAAGGCTGGAAGAGTCTGTGTTCATTCATACATGTGTTTTCTCCACACTGGAGAATCATAAATGTACATCCACGGAAACAGGGATACCAAGATACAGAATTCGGGGATTGATACACCTTCAAATAGTCAAGCAAGGGTGCAAATCATCATCACATGCAAACCAAAGAGTTTCAACCAAGACATAAAGGAAGGAATGACCACTGGAGGAAGTGGAGGACGGGAGCTGAGAAACATTTATGGCAATTTTGTGTTTGTTCTTGGGAGGATCTAGTTATATATCGCATGAAACAGCAGGAGGGAACATAGACCAAACAACATTATTAGTATTAGACAATACTAGTCTACAAAACTAGTATTCAGACAAAACAGCGTTATTAGCATACAACTTGCGCCAGTCTTATCTTTAGTGGATCTTCACAGGCCTTGGTGACAGTCCTGTTTTGTACAGCTGGGTTGTTGTCCCCCATGATGAGCTTGACCTGGGAGTGAGGTACCCTGGTGAGGATGTGCTCTACCTTGACAGCAGTGGGGGTGGTCAGGATGGCAAGGTGTGATCTCTCCCAGTGTGGTCCAGTTCCTTTAGCCCTAACATTGCAGCATTTGTTGAGGAAAAGGGGCGATGTACTCTTCTATGACTGCTTCTCAGCTGAGATGAGGATGTCACTGTCAGGGACCATGACAACAGAAATGCTAGTCAAAGGCCAAGTGCTCAGGGCCTACACAGTGGGGAGCATTCACCCAGCTGAGGAGACTTGGGAGCAGTCACACTGGCTAGGCCAGTTCCCACCAGCTTTCAGGGAAGTCGAAGACTAGCAGCTATTTGGAAGAGTTTGTAGTCCACAGCTGATTCCCGGGTATTGTCTGTCAGCTGGGTGGAGATCTGCTGGGACAAATGTAGATCAGGAGCAGAAGTTAAAATTTAGGACCTTAAGGGGAAATTCTACAATTTGAACTCCTGCCTCAGGAATAAGTAGCTGTGGGGGAAGCTTAGGTTGACAGGAGTTCTTATCTAGGGTCCATTTGACCTGTGACAGGTGGATCCAGGTTATGATTCCCTGAAACTTACATGAATTTATAGTTTACAAAAAAAGAGATAAAAATTTTAGACAGATTAGCATTGTCACTGTAATCTGTACAAAAAAATTCCACATTGTCAAAAAAGCAGTAGACACATGCCTTTGAATCATAGTCAAAACTTTGAAACACAGAAACCTATTTTCAGTTTAAAACACCCACTTTCTTCTGTCCAGAGGGATGGATGGATGGTAGACAGACGACAGACAGACAGACAGTTTGGGCAGGGATGTTTCTAACATTAACAAGAAGCACCTGTTAGAGACCATTCAAGGATTAGGATTAACATTTTGGCTTACCCATGACATTATTTGAGATAAAGGTGACATGTAGAAGATCTGTTATTTAGCCATCTTTGTAAAGAGCAGAAAGTTACTGAACACAGGGAATAAAACCTCACTTATGTTACCTTGATTGAGGAATAAAAATTTTACATTTTAAATCATCATTGCCTTTTCAGTGTTGTTTCCCCACCCCCAAATTTTTTGGTTGTTCAGGTGCTTTATCAAAGAATTTTACAAAGGTAAATTTGTGGAGAATTTTCTACATTTCCCATCTTCAAAGTTTTTATTTGTATTTCTTTTTTGTATATAAATGCATGTAAGTACAGACTTAATATCTTAGTTATCAAACACATGTTGCTTTAAAATCCTTTTTTTTTTAAATAAATCTTGTTTTTTATAATTTTTGTCCTCATCTGTTATTTTTATTCTCAGGATAAATATCATCACACAGAAATCCATCCTAGTCCAAAATATCTTGAAGACCCACTGTTACTTAAAAACATTGACTTCTTTTAAACAGCAGTTGATTCCAAGTTATTCAGCATTAGTAAGTTAAGACAGCTGAGTACAGATTTTTAACCATCAACAACCCTCTTGCTGTAAGCTTTAAGTTAACTTTTTGTTACAGAGCTTACAGATTTTTAACCATACCCAATAAACTTACAAATCTTGAGGTGCAGAAAGTTTACATCATAGTCTTACAAAATTTGAGATAAGATTTAGAGCATTAACTGAAATCAAAACCGAGCAGGAGATGAGTGGGAATGAAGGAAAGGACCTGATCTTCAATCTACACTGGTGATTGCATGGTTCATTCAGAAGTAGGTGATTGTCAGAAGTGAGGAAGCCAGGCATGGTGATGCCTGTGATCCCACACACAGGGAGGCAGAGGCAGGTGGATCTCTGTGAGTTCGAGGCCAGCCTGGTCTACAAAGCGAGTCCAGGATAGCCAAGGTTACACAGAGAAACCCTGTCTTCAAAAAACAAAACAACAAAAAGTGAGGAACTGGAGTGATTGAGTCTAACAGTATTGGTTATTAATTAAGGAGACTGGCTACCCATAGTTTTCCCAGGTGAAAGCCGGGAGTGTTGATAGTACAGTGGAAAGCTGGTGGCATAAGTTGCATCCTGGATTGGAAAGCTTGGGGTCAGCAGTTCCTAGAGCTCTCCCTTTCCTGGATAATGTCTAACTGCCTAGAAAAGGCCGTCTGCTTCACTCAGCCCATCCATTCAAATACTAAGATCTGCTAAAAGCAGCAGAGTGTTGTCTAAGCGTGTACATGGTATTCTAATGCCCAGTCCCATTGCCACATAAAATCAGCTGCCGTAGCATTTCACGTGCTCATTTTGGGTGCACGCTTTGTGAAAGGTCTGAAGTTCTGCCGCTCAGTAGAACTGTGAAGAAAGGACCGCAGCAATGTTTAGAGTTTCACTCTGGGATTCTCAAGTCATAGCTTCCTCCACAAGAAATCCATGCAGACATTCCTGCTCAGAAAATTTCTCATTTTTCTTTTTTGTTAATTAATTATTTACTTTACATCCTGATTACAGCCCCCAAATCCTCTCCTCCCAGCCCCTCCTTCTACACCCCTCCCCCATCCTTCCCTCTCCCTTCTCCTCAGAGAAGGGGGAAGTGCCTGCCCCGTGAGTACTAACCCATCCTGCCACATTAAGTCACTGTAGAACTAGAAGCATCCTCTCCCACTGAGGCCTTTTATTTAACCTCCCTCTGGAGCCAAATTCCCACTGAAGCACCTGATAGCCAGTCTACTCACTCCAAGGCCAAAAGCCTGACCTACAATCACCTGGGTGCCAGGAAGCTGGGGAGAGAGATGTGACTAAAATTTGGCCCTGAGACTAGAGCACCTGGGACCTCCCAGAGTGTAAGCTTTAACACTTGTCTTAAATAAACTACACCTGTTGTAGTCCCTTATTTTTGTGGATTCCAGTTAATTACTAATGATTCTTACACCAAAGATTTGGGTTACTGCTCGTGAATTTGTGAAATCCTTCATAACTACATGTCAATAAAAGATTAGACTAGAGAAACAGATCCATTCGTGAGACAACCTGTTATCAGGATTCTACGGGTTGTCTTTGCCCAGACACACTGGCCTGAGCAATGTCTGAAGGAGGCTACAAGGCGAAAAACACCAGGGCACATGTGGAATGAGGACTCAAAGGCACTTACAGCATTGGGTGACTCAAACAATGACCCACTCACATGGCTTATGCAACATATCTACTTTTTCTCCTAAGCAATATTGACATGACCTCTGTCTTCTGAGAGGTATTGTGTTAGCTCCCAAGATAAGTGATTCAGTCCTGTTTTTCTCTCCTTTACCTTCATTGCAACCTTGGATCCTAGGAAATCATCTTAAAAGAGATTATAAACTAACATACTTGCTGGCTTAAAATTTTTAATTTAATTTAAAAAAAGTATGCAAAGTTCATCACAACCCTGTGGCAGTAAAGCAACCTTCTTGGAGAAATATGACAAAGGGTCATCGGAAGGGAGCCAGGTTTCAAAATAAACCACGATGTGGCTGTGTGGGAGATTCCACAGATGAAGGAGCCAAGGAAATGTCCCCTGCAGAGTACAGGATGGCGTGCCTCTTTCCAGCCCACTGGGTGTCCACTGGGGTCATGATGAAATCAGTTCCTATCCCTGCACTGGAAGCTGTCATTGAGAGAGAAGGTTGGGGGGACAGTGGGGGTTACTGTGAGGAGAACCGTTTAGGAGAACCCTATTCTTATACTCCTAGCAGTTCATATCCAGAATGGCACAGACATTCCCACAGCAGAAGTGGTCCATGGGTGAGATGAGCTTCCTGAGTCATTTCCTTCTTTCAAGCCATCCTAGTGACAAACACAGACTACGGCCAGATTCAGCCCTTGATGATTACTCCTTTAAGGAGTTAAACACGAAGAGGTAGACCAGGAGGAGCATGTGACATGCTGGACTTGAGGCCAGCCAAGAACCAGGAAGGGAGGGAAGGACAGATTAACATGCTGTTATTTGTACAGAGGGAAGAGCAGTCAAGAGCTGTTGCGACCGCCTCGACCAGCAGGGAAGACGCGACACTGGACTCTTCTCAATGCAGTTTATTCAGGAACCTTGAACAATCTTCTGACCCCCGGGAAGCCCAGCCCGCCAATTAAATAGCCTATGGCCAGCCAATCCTGACAAGCTACGTGGCGCCTGCAGATTAGTCCACAACTTCGGAAGCGAGCCCGATGCATATACACAACCAAATAAGGAGTTGTTTACCGAGAGCTTTTGCCTATAGGAGGCGGAAGCCAGCGCCATCTTTAGGGCACAGCAGAGCTTGGCTCTCCACAAAGAGCCACCAAAGAAATGAAGCCAAAATAAGGTTAGCAAGCAAGGAACTAAGGAGGAAGCAAGGACAGAAAAGAAAGGGCTCTTGTTTACCTGCCTTACAAGCCAATTAACCCAGCTATGGATTCTTAATCCCTGCTGCCAGGGCTTTCCATGGGAGAAAGCTGAGGGATATGAAACTCAAGCAGTCCTCACACCTTCTGATTTAGGACAAATTACCAATAACATGTGCGCTCCTTTTAATATTAAGACATTTCCTTTCACCAGTATTCAAACAGACATTGGTTTCTTGAGACATCTTGTCAGGGTGCTGAAGCTTTCCCAGCATGAACAGCACAGGTAAGTTTCAACACCGAAACCCAGGTCTCAGAAGTAGACAGCCATCGCTCTGCAAGTAGATTACATAATTAGTACAAAATATATTTTAATATATGTAAAATAAAAACAATAGACTAGAATACAAAATTTTAAATACTCATCTGTCTTCTATCTAGACTTTCAGTGTCCAAAATACTTTGGCTTTGGTTGCTGGGTGGTGGTGGCACAAGCCTTTGTTCCCTGCACTAGGGAGGCAGACGTCTACAGAGTGAGTTACAGGACAGCCAGGGCTACACAGAGAAACCCTGTCTTGAAAAAAACAAAATAAAACAAAAACAAAACAACAAAAACACCAAAAACCATCAACATTGGAACAAACAGAGTCTAGTTGTTCTCTTTATCTTTGAATTACTCTAGGAGTCTTCTCTCTCTCTCTCTCTTTATCCACTTCCAGTTGGGGTCGTTTGCTCAGAGTGGTGCTTCCACTCTAGCCTTCTAGGCTACATACATGCTTAGACCCTTCATTACAAAGGGTGATTTGATGACCCCACCTTGCCACCTGGGAGCTTCTTAGAAATGAACGTTCTCAGCTTCTTTCCAGAGTTACAAATTTACAAATCAGAATTTCAGTGATATTCCCCAGTGACCTCTGTGCCCACTCATGTGGGGAGAGGGGAAAGTCAGGCTCCAGCCCTTTGTCTAATTCCTTGTATGGATATTCATGTGAATGTGTTCTTCTCTTCTTCTCTTCTCTCCTCTCTTCTCTTTTCTTCTCCTCTCCTCTCCCCCTCCCTTCTCTTCCCCCTGCCCTCTCCTCTCCTCTCTTCTCTCCCTTTCTCTCCCTCTCCTCTCCTCTCTTCTCCTCTTCTCTCCTCTCCCCTCCCCTCTGCTCTCTCTCTCTCCCCGTATGCGTGTGTGTGCCACATATGTGCAGGTGTCCACTGAGGCCAGAAGAGTGTCTCAGATGCCCTGGCTGGAATTACAAGTAGTTATGAGCTACCAATTGGGGGTACTGGGAACAAAATTCTGGGTCTCTGGAAGAGTAGCAAGGGCTCTTAACTACTGCTGCATCTATCCAGCACCCAGTCCTCCTCTTAAAGGAAAGATTCTCATAAACGTTATCTCCCTATCTTGGTTACTTTTCATTTGACTGTGACAAAATATCTGATGACAGAAACAATTTAAGGAGTCTGTGTGTGTTGGGGGAGTGTTTGCGCTCGTGGTTTCATGGAGTGAAAGGCTTGGCCTCTTCATGGTGGTGGAAGCATTTTTATAGATGCTCCTTAGATCTTGGCAGATCAGCAAACAAGTGTTCTTTTTTTTAATCTTTCAAAATCATTTATTTGTGTATTCAGATATAATTATTATAATTTGGTTCATGTTAATTTAGATTTTTTAAATTAAATTTTTATATTTTATACTAGTTACAGTTTATTTACTTTGTATCCGAGCTGTAGCCCTCTCTCTTCTCCCCTCCCAATTTCACCCTCCTTCCCTCATCTCCTCCCATGCCTCTTCCCTAGTCCACTGATAGGAGAGGTCCTCCTCCCCTTGATCTGAGCCTACCTTATGAGGTCTCTGCAGGACTGGCTGCAATGTCCTCCCTTGTGGCCTAGCTAGGCTGCTCCTCCCTCGGAGGGTGGGAAGTCAAAGAGCCAGCCATTGAGTTCATGTCAGAGACGGTCAAACAAGTGTTCTTGCTGGAAAAGGAAGGACATATATAGTTTTCAAAGCCTACCTCAAGGGACCCACTCCTGTTAGGTATGCCGCCACACTGCCTAAAGATCAGTCATCCCGGAACAGTGCCATCAGTTTGGGACCAATTGCCCCAAACTAAGCCTTTGGGAAACACTGCAAATTCACACCATAACACCTCTGTCAGAGAGCCAGATAATGACCAGCTATACATCCAAATGTGGCTTAACCCACCTTTTCCAAAACCCCAAAGCTACAGGCACAGCTTTAGGCAATCTAAATTGCTGAAAAAAGAAATGTTTAAGGAAGGGCCTTCCTTTTAGGGTTCCTTGGATCATACTATGGAAAACATCCTAACACAGCACAATGTGTACTCAGAAAAGGGTCATAAATTTAAAAAAAAATGACTAAAGGGTATTTTCAGGGGAGATCAGTTTCTTTTTTTTTTAAGTTTTATTTTTCTCATTAGTTACATTTTGTTAATTCTGTATCCCTCCTTCCCTCCCCAGTCCCACCCTCCCTCCCTCATCTCCTCCCTGCCCCTTTCCAAGTCCACTGATAGGGGAGGACCTCCTCCCCTTTCATATGACTACGTTTTGTCAGTTATTTTCAGGACTGGCTGCAAAGTCCTCCTCTGTGGTCTAACAGTACTGCTCCTCCCTTGGGAGATGGGGAGGTCAAAGAGCCAGTCATTGAGTTCCTGTTAGAAATAGTCCTTGTTCCTCTTACTATGGGAAACCAATTGATTACTGAGCTATCATGGGTCACATCTGAGCAGAGGTTCTAGGTTTTATCCTCCTACGGTCTTTGGTTGAGTGTCCATCTCAGAAAAGACCCTGTGCCCAGATATGTTTGGTCCTTGTGGAGTTCCTATCCTTTCCACATCAAACTCCCCTTCTTTCGTATGATTCCCTGCACTCTGCTGAAGGTTTGGTTATGAGTCTTAGTATCTACTTTGATACACTGCTAGGTAGAGTCTTTCAGATGCCTTCTGCAGTAGACTCCTGTCATACATTCAATGCATATCCCATTTGTCTTTCTAAATGAGGATTGATCATCATACCCCGTGTCCGCTTTCTTGATTATCTTCTTTAGGTGTATAGATTTCATTATGTTTATCATATCTTTTAGGTCTATATAAGCGAGTATATTCCATGTTTGTCTTTCTCCTTCTGGGATACTTCACTCAGAATGATCTTTTCTAGATCCCACCATTTGCCTGCAAATTTCATGATTTCCTCTTTTTTGATTGCTGAGTAGTATTCCATTGTGTAAAAATACCACAATTTCTGTATCCATTCCTCCATTGATGGACATCTGGGTTGTTTCCAGGTTCTGGCTATTACAAATAAAGCTGCTACAAACATGGTTGAGCAGATGTCCTTATTGTGTACTTGAGCAAATTTTGGGTATATGCCTAGCAGTGGTATAGCTGGGTCTTGAGGAAGCACTATTCCTAGTTGTCTGAGAAAGCGCCAGATTGACTTCCAAAGTGGTTGTACCAGTTTACATTCCCACCAGCAATGGAGGAGGGTTCCCCTTTCTCCACAACCTCTCCAGCATGTGTTGTCACTTGAGTTTTTCATCTTGGCCATTCTGATGGGTGGAAGGTGAAATCTCAGGGTTGTTTTGATTTGCATTTCCCTGATGGCTAATGATGTTGAGCATTTCTTTAAGTGTTTCTCTGCCATTCGATATTCCTCTACAAAGAATTCTCTGTTTAGCTCTGCTCCCCATTTTTTAATTGGATTACTTGGTTTGTTGCTTTTCAGCTTCTTTAGTTCTTTGTATATACTGGATATTAGCCCTCTGTCAGATAAAGGGTTGGTGAAGATTCTTTCCCAATCTGTGGGCAGTCGTTTTGTTTTGATGATAGTGTCCTTTGCTTTACAAAAGCTTTTCAGTTTCATGAGGTCCCATTTATTGATTGTTGCTCTTAAAGCCTGTGCTGTTGGAGTTCTGTTGAGGAATTTGTCTCCTGTGCCAATGAGTTCTAGGCTGTTTCCCACTTTTTCTTCTAACAGATTTAGTGTATCTGGTTTTATGTTGAGGTCTTTGATCCACTTAGACTTTAGTTTTGTGCAGGGTGATAAATGTGGGTCTATTTTCATTTTTCTGCATGTAGACATCCAATTAGACCAGCACCATCTGTTGAAGATGCTATCCTTTTTCCATTGAATGATTTTGGCTGCTTTGTCAAAAATCGAGTATTCATAGGTATATGGGTTTATTTCTGGGTCTTCTATTCGGTTCCATTGATCCTCCTTTCTATTTCTATGCCAATACCATGCAGTTTTTATTACTATTGCTCTGTAGTATAGCTTGAGATCAGGGATGGAGATACCTCCAGATGAACTGTTGTTGTACAGGATTGTTTTGGAGATTCTGGGTTTTTTGTTTCTCCATATGAAGCTGACAATCTTTTTTTCAAGGTCTGAAAAGAATTGAGTTGGTATTTTGATGGGAATTGCGTTGAATCTATAGATTGCTTTTGGCAGGATGGCCATTTTCACAATGTTAATCCTACCAATCCATGAGCACGGGAGATCTTTCCATCTTCTGAGATCTTCTTCAATTTCTTTCTTCAGAGACTTGAAGTTTTTTTCAAACAGGTCTTTCACTTGCTTGGTTAGTGTCACCCCAAGGTACTTTATGTTATTAGTGGCTATTGTGAAGGGTGTTGTTTCCCTAATTTCTTTCTCAGCCCTTTTGTCTTTTGTGTACAGGAGGGCTTCTGATTTTTTTAAGTTGATTTTGTACCCCGCCACTTTGCTAAAGGTGTTTATCAGCTGAAGGAGTTCTCTGGTTGAATTTTTGGGGTCACTTATGTATACTATCATATCATCTGCGAATACTGACACTTTGACCTCTTCCTTTCCGATTTGCATTTCCTTGATCTCCTTTAGTTGTCTTATTGCTCTGGCTAGGACTTCAAGTACTATGTTGAAGAGATATGGAGAGAGTGGGCAGCCTTGTCTTGTCCCTGATTTCAGTGGGATTGATTTAAGTTTCTCTCTATTGAGTTTGATGTTGGCTGTAGGCTTGCTGTATATTGCCTTTACTATGTTTAAGTATGTGCCTTGTATCCCTGATCTCTCCAAGACTTTAAACATGAATGGGTGTTGGACTTTGTCAAATGCTTTTTCGGCGTCCAAGGAGGTGATCATGTGGTTTTTCTCCTTCAGTTTGTTTATGTGGTGGATTACATTGATGGATTTCCGTATGTTGAACCACCCTTGCATGCCTGGGATGAAGCCTACTTGGTCATGGTGGATGATATCTTTGATGTGTTCTTGGATTTGGTTTGCAAGTATTTTATTGAGTATTTTTGCATCAATATTCATAAGAGAGATAGGTTTGAAGTTCTCTTTTTTTGTTGGGTCCTTGTGTGGTTTGGGTATCAGGGTGACTGTCACTTCATAGAATGAGTTTGGTAGTGTTCCTTCTGTTTCTATTTTGTGGAATAGTTTCAGGAGAATTGGTATTAGCACTTCTTTGAAGGTCTGGTAGAATTCTGCACTGAAACCATCAGGCCCAGGGCTTTTTTTTGGAGGGGAGACTGTGAATGACTGCTTCAATTTCCTTGGGGGATATAGGGTTATTCAGTCTTTCTACCTGATCTTGACTTAATGTTGGTAGATGGAATCTATCAAGAAAATTGTCCATTTCGTTTAGATTTTCAAATTTTGTGGCATATAGGCTTTTGTAGTATGACCTAATGATTGTTTGGATTTCTTCAGTGTCTGTAGTTATGTCCCCCTTTTCATTTCTGATTTTGTTGATTTGGATAGCTTCTCTCTGCTTTTTAGTTAGTTTGGCTAAGGGTTTGTCTATCTTGTTGATTTTCTCAAAGAACCTGCTTTTTGTTTCATTGATTCCTTGAATAGTTTTATTTGTTTCTAATTGATTGATTTCAGCCCTGAGTTTGATTATTTCCTGCCGTCTGCTCCTCTTGGGTGTATCTGCTTCTTTTTTTTCTAGTGTTTTCAGTTGGGCCATTAAGTTACTTGTATGTGATGTTACGAATTTCTTCTTGCAGGCACTTAGTGCTATAAATTTTCCTCTGAGCACTGCTTTCAATGTGTCCCATAAATTTGGGTATGTTGTGCCTTCATTTTCATTGAGTTCTAGGAAGTCTTTAATTTCTTTCCTTATTTCTTCCTTGACCCAGCTGTCATTGAGTAACAAGTTGTTCAGTTTCCATGTGCGTGTAGGTTTTTGGTTGTTTCCATTGTTGTTGATGTCCAGCTTTAGTCCATGGTGGTCCGATAGAATACAAGGGATTATCTCAATCTTTTTATATCTGTTGAGGTTTGCTTTGTGACCAACTATATGGTCTATTTTGGAGAAGGTTCCATGAGGTGCTGAAAAGAAGGTATATTCTTTTGAGTTTGGGTGGAAAGTTCTGTAGACATCTATTAGGTCCATTTGATTTAGGGACTCTGTAAGTGTTTTTATTTCCCTATTTGGTTTCTGTCTAGTTGATCTGTCCCTTGGTGAGAGTGGGGTGTTGAAGTCACCCACTATTAGGGTATTGCAATCAATGTGTGGTTTAAGCTTTAATAATGTTTCATTTATGAATGTAGGAGCTCTTGTATTTGGGGCATAGATGTTTAGAATTGTGATGTCTTCTTGGTGAATTTTTCCTTTGATGAGAATGTAGTGCCCCTCTATGTCTTTTTTTGATTAGTTTTGGTTGAAAATCTATTTTATTAGATATTAGGATAGCCACTCCTGCTTGTTTTTTGGGCCCATTTGCTTGAAAAACTGTTTTCCAGCCTTTTACTCTGAGGTAATGTTTATCTTTGTTGCGTAGGTGTGTTTCTTGGATGCAGCAGAATGTTGGTTCCTGTTTCCGCACCCATTCTGTTAGTCTGTGTCTTTTTATTGGAGAGTTGAGTCCATTGATGTTGATAGATAATAATGATCACTGAATGTTATTTCCTATTATTGTGGAGTTGGCGATGTTACTGTGAATCATTGCTTCTTTGCTTTTGATTTTTGTTGGGAAATTATCTTTAACCTATGTTTTCTTGGGTGTATTTGTTTTCATTGGATTGGAATTTTCCTTCTGGTATCTTCTGTAGGGCTGGGTTGCTGTTCAAATATTGCTTAAATTTAGTTTTGTCGTGGAATATTTTATTTTCTCCATCTATGTTGATTGAAAGCTTTGCTGGGTAAAGTAGTTTAGGTTGGCATCTGTGGTCCCTTAGGGCCTGCATGATAGGAGATCAGTTTCTTTAACCTTCAACTACTTTTGCAATATCAGATAAAAATCAGTTACCACATTTCAGTGATTTTGTTGTGAAATCTGCTTTTTTCTGATCTTAAAAAGGACACTAAGCATTTCTGGAGAGTAGGGCAAAGGTTTTGGTTGATTTATTATTGAATACTGCATATCTGCCTACCTACTTTAGGATCTCAAAGTACAGAACTCTCAGGTCAAATCAAAGCAAACGGGATAAACGCAAGTGCTCACAGAGCCGGAGAGGGCCCAGTGGTTAAGAGCTTGCTGTTCTTGCAGAAGATCTGGGTTCAGCTTCCAACACTCACATGGCCACTTGTGGCTTTCTGTAATTCCAGTACCGGAGCTCCAACACCATCTTCTGGTCCCCTGGGGAATCAGGCATGTGCATGGCACTCACACAAATAGGCAGCCAAGCACTCCAATGCATAAAGGAAAAAGAAAATATTAGAGAAACAAGTGTTTACACAACAGGAGCCTGTAATTATAAATAATCCAGTCAGAATTGTGAACATATGTATTTTGGAAGTCTAGCAAATTGATCCCTTTTTGCTGGATCTGATGTGAAATTTTGATACATGTAAACAATGTACCATGATCAAATTGAGCTCCAGGTGATGTGCTGACTGAAACCATGCTCTCCTTACCCAAACCAGTGAAACTGGGTTTTGAAGTAGTTATTTCAGGTACAGTTGTACCTACCATGACAACATCCTTCACAATAGCCACAAACAGCATGAAACTATGTAACTTTTTTTTTTTGAAATTTGGCTTAAACATGACAGATATTAAAGAAAAATTGAAATGTGAGTACAAGTTATACATAAGAACCAAGTTCAAGACTCACTTTCCTTTGAGAAAAGAAGCTCTGGCCCTGAGAACTCATTCTTCTTCACTGTATTTTAGTGCTTCTTAGCCAGGAAAATAATTCTTCATGTAATTTTAAAATTCATTATAATGGCACAAATCGACATGATACATAGAATCTGCACTGTTCAATACTGGCAAAAATAAATCCTCATCTAAGGCTTTTAGATGTTGAGTATCCCTTACCGCAAATGCTTAGGACAAGGAATAGTTTGAGTTTTGATCCTTTCCATATGTCAGATTATGTGTATATGTATAAAATAATAAATCTTGGTCTAGGAGCCATGCCTCAACACAAAATTCATTAATGTTCCACACATTGCCTCATAGCGGTGTGAAGGTGTGCTCACGCACCTGTTCTCTTTTTGATTGACATGTCTTACATCAGCTGTGGAGTATCCCACGTGCAGCATCAGGCCACTGTGCCCAAACTTTTCAGTGTTGGAGCATTTCAGATCTCTAAATGTCTAAATTGCTTAATTTGTACTTAATCACATCACACATTAGGTTGCATTTTGCAGTGATTGGGATTAAGGACTCTGGAACAAGATTGTAGAGTTCAAATCCTAACTCGACACCGTATTGGCTATATGTGTAACTGTAGACAAGAGCTTAAACCTCATTGTGCTCCTCTGTAACACAGGGGTGGAGGGAGTCATCAGCAGTCTTATCCAGTTGTTCGCTGCAGTCGTGAGCAGCACTGTAAGATATACCCACTGGTGCAATAGTGGCACAGATGTTGTGGAGGAAACCATCACACCCTGACTGAATTTACGGCCCACTCCACAGGAGGAACCCATGAATGCTACTACAAATCTCAATAAGAACCCATAGTTGGGGAGCTTACAAGCCCCTTGAGTAAACCTACTTACTATTATTCTGCTAAAGGGACACAGCCCTCTAAATTCATATCCTTTTTAAAAAAATATTTTTATATTCATTGGTGTTCTATCTCCATGTATGTCTGTGTGAGGGTATCAGGTGCCCTGGAACTGGAATTATAGATAGTTGTGAGCTGCCATGTGGTGGCTGGGAATTGATCCTGGGTCCTTTGGAAGTGCAGCCAGTGCTCTAACTGCTGAGCCACCTATCCAGCCCCTAAGTGCATCTAAATTCTTTATACCCATAGATTGGTATACCTCTAGGGTCTCCAGAGACACTTCTTTGTGTAGCGGATGGTGGTTAACACAAAATCAGAATTGGTCAATGTGCAGAAAATAAGGGCCAGAGAAGTGCTCGACCGTAAACAAGACATCTGTATCATCCACTTCCCCCAAGGCTCATGGGTTACGCAGGAAGAGGGCAGAAAGAGTGTAAGAGGCAGAGGTCAGGGAGGACTGGATTGAAGCAGTGTCTTCTGGGCAGGACAGGACCACTGAACTCATGAACTCACAGTAGCTGTTGTTGCCTCCACAAGACCTGCACAAAATTCAGGCAGTCAACATTCTAGAACAGAGGAAGAGGGTGTTCCTCCATGCCCCATCCCTGAGGAGCTACTGACAGGTGAAGGCTGCTAGGAGGGGGAGAATCAGCTTTCCTTAAGGATGTGGCCTCTAGCAGGTTGACTGGGCCTCACCGGGCAGAGTATTCACCATGCTTCACTTCACACATGGGAGTCTACAGCACAATCTGGACTGGATGGGTTACAAAAAATACTAATATGATAGAGGATATGAAATTGGGGAGGTCAGGAGATAGGGGTGGGCTTGGGAGGAGTTAGGGAAGGAATAAGGGGTTAGTATGACAAAATATATTGGATGAAATCTTCAAAGAATTAATAAACTTTATCCTTTTTAATACTGTATTAAAAAATCAGGACACAAGCCTGTGGTTGAAAAGGGCAGATGGTCCGTCAACAACCACTCTCACTCTTCAACAGTAGTAGAAATTAGACAAATTGTTGGCCAGCTAAGGACTCACCTGACAGGGTTCTGTCAGAAATGAGGAATGAAACTTTGGATAATAACCTTCAAAACTAGGGAGGGAGTTCAGCCCCCCTTCTCTTTCCCTCCTTCCAGTTGGTTGGGAATTGTGATCACCTGTTTTTGACCAGGACAAAGTCAACACCCTAAAGGCAGCAGACAACGAAATGGAGGAAATCAACGTCTCCCACACACTGAGCTTTTGCAGTAGCCCTCGGTTACCTCCCCAGATGTTACATTTGGACAAAATGAACTTCTCTCTCATTTAGGCCATTGCAGTTTCCCTAGATGCAGCCCAAAGCAATTGTCAGTACCTTCTGAGCATGACGTGTGCCCCTTTACCACATTAGAAGAGACCAGGTGTAATGATACTGGCTGTAATCCCAGCTACTCAGGAGGCTGAGGCAGGAGGATCACAAATTCAAGGAATATAGAATGCAAGTGTTGCATTTTCCCCCACTTGCCTCCCTAGTGCTGGGATCAAAGGTGTGGGCTGCCACGGACTGGCCCAGTTGGGCTCCCGTCGTCAGTGGGAGAACAAGGCTTTGGACAGGAAAACACGGTTTCGGCGATGAATTGACAGACAGAGACACCTTGATGGTTTTGACTCTGCTGCAACTTTACTGAAATCAAGCTAGTATTTTTATAATGATTCCACAAAAGGCACCTTAAAATTGGCATACTTCCCAGAACATTCAGACTTTTACCAAGAATACAAAGTTTACATTTTAACTCAAAATGCAGTCAAACATAAAGCAGTGCCCACAAGAAATCTTGGCCTAAAAACTTTTTGATCAGAGCAAACAAAGAAAAAGAAACCTCAAATGCAGTTTCATTATTGCTAACCAGTGAAGAGGAAAGTCAGGAGCCAAGTCAAATGCCTGCCAAAGTCTTTCCCTGTATCAAAATCTAACTACACCTTTGTTAACCATCCTCCCATATGTCCTGCTTAAGATTTATAATCTTCCTTAGAAACAAGGCACTGAAGGGAGGGGAAACTCCCGCCAGCTGCACCTCTCATGCTATTATTTCTTAAGAAGGAGCCTATAATTTTTTCACTATTCTTAATGCCTATTAATATTAAATCTAATTCATTACCTTTCTTAAACTTATTATTTTTATTAAAGCCTTTAACAATCTACTAATGATAAATTTCTTTATAAAATTAGTTGTGCTGTTTCAGGTGTCACAGAGAAAGATCAAAAAATTCATTATTCCAGCCCCAGAGCCACAACTGAAGAAGCGTAGAAATCTCAGAACACGTCTCTTTTCCAAGTGGGATGAGTTTGCCAGGGACCTTCCAGGGGGCGAATTTCCGGAGAAAGCGTATCCCCCGCCCTGTAGCTTATGCTACTACGGCGACACCGGCGTAGGTGTTGGCAGTGGGTCACTACAACCCAGCTGCCAATTTTTTTTAAGGCCAGGCAATAAATATCCAAAACTTTGCAAGCCATCCTGTGTTACAACTCCTCATCTCTGTTGGAATAAACATAGCTGTATTCACAGAACTGAAATTTAGCTTTCATAAATTCTATCATAAACATGGTTCTTTTTTTTATTTTTACAATAACTTAAAAGTGTAAAAAGCATACATCTGTAGTAGGCTGTGGGAAATGAGATGGTAGGATTGGCCTTTAAGCCGAAGTTTGCTGATCCGTCCTCAAAATACAGTGAGGCATGGTCTGGAGAGAAGGCTCAGTGGTTAGGAGCACTAGCTAGTCTCCCAAAGGACCTGGGTTCAATTTCCAGTACCCACATGGTAGCTCATAACTGTCTGTAATTCCAGCTCCAGGGGATCTGACACCCTCACATTCATGCAGGCAAGACACAGGTGAACATATATTAAAAATAAATTTTTAAAAAAATTGAATTGTCTTAAAAAATACTGTGATGTAGAATGTATCTACTGATCCATGTTGTGCAATCCAAGAATCTGGAATGTAGTTTCCAGCCTTAGAGCATAAAGATCAGACCCAGGATGGCTTCTT
This sequence comes from Psammomys obesus, assembly GCF_907164565.1. Lineage (NCBI taxonomy): Eukaryota > Metazoa > Chordata > Mammalia > Rodentia > Muridae > Psammomys > Psammomys obesus. Next base: position 5,513,415 of record NW_026596091.1, on the reverse strand, counting down.
TATACTGTGGCTGGCTCAACTGGCTCAGCTCCACAGCCATGGCAGGAAAGAAAGGAACTGGAGGTAGACAAACCTCTAGACAGAGTTTGGCCTAAACTGCAACTAAAATTAAAAAAATTGCCATTGCAAAGGGTGTTTTAATCACTTTTGGCTTTGTTCTGGCTGTCATAGTCATGGATATGATTGCAATATGTTTAATGGTGTTGGTTCTTCTCCATGAAAGTTTCTTCTCCAAGAAAGTTCCAGGAGAAAATGGGGAAAAAGCCAAGGATTAGGGTACTAAGTTACAGACAAGAAAAAGGGCATGCTTCCTAATAGTTACATTAATAATGGCTAAAATCCAAAGCTCTCTGGCTGAAAGATACTCCTTCTGGTATGGGTCTGCCAATTCACCAAAACATCAACTAAAATAATCAACTGGGCTTTATTTGTTACAGCATAAATTGGCACAATTGACCCCAAACTTAAAATTTTCTTGTCTCTTTGTTTGATTTTCATTTAAAGGCTTTGGGTTACAATGATACTGATTTAAATATATATATATATATATTTAAAATTTGAACAAGTTGGTGAAGGCACATGCCTTTCTTCCCAACATAAAGTAAAAGAAACAGGCAAATCTCTGAGTTCTGGATCAAGCTAATTTACATAATAAAAGCCAGGATGGCAACTCCTGCTGTTTAGCCATTTGCAGAGCTCCTCTAAGATTCAAAAATGACAAATTTTCCTTAAAGTTACCATGTAAATTCTTTCTTTTTAAATAATAGATGTTATGTCCTTAATGCTCCAAAGGTTAAATTCACATATATTTTAAGTTTATGTAAAGAGAGATAATGTCACACTGCTCTGAAAACTGCCTTATCCTTTTAAACATGTGACATTTTCATGGGGGAAAGTGTTGGTCATGCCTATGTAAAAAAGACACAAGAGGCTTAAAGATGGCTAAGTACACGTTAACCTAGTTTAGTGCTAAAAACTCAAAAAATTATATTATATGTTTAAAAAACAAAACTGTCCATTCCATATCAAAAAGGGGGCAAGCCAAAGATAGCCAAAACCAATGTAAAAACCCAGGTACAAGATGCCTAGGGATATACTTAAACGCTAAGGGTAAGAGAGTTTATATGCTAATGCTAAGAGAGTTTATATAAAGTTTGGCTATAAAGGCATAACTGCCCATCCTGTATAAAAAAAGGGACAAGACAAAAAATAGCCACTATCAATGTAAAGCCCAGGTACAAGATGCCTAGGGTATGCTTAAATGCTAAAGGTAAGAGGGAGTTTATATAAAGTTTGGCTATATAGAATAGGCTATAAATAACTGCCTATTCTATATTAAAAAAGGAGTTAGGACAAATAGCTACAACATATATAAAAATCTAGGGCTAAACCTCAAAACAGGTACAAGATACTTACAGTATGCTTATATTCTAAATTAAAAAGGAGTTTATATAAAGTTTACTTAAAACATGCATTTTCTATTGCTCAAGGCAACCAGCTTGTCTCTCTAATGGGAGGCTTCTCTAGGAAAATAGGTAACAGCTTAGCCTAATACAACAGGCACACAAGAGCCCAAAAAGATATTTTGATCTATCCAACCTTGTTTTGATTTCAACATGATAATGATTGTATGTTCAATAATAATTGTATGTTCAATAACTTATATTGCTGATCCCTTTACATGGGAACAACTCTAAAACTGACTGAGACATAAAATATATCTCCAGAACTCCAACAATACTTGGCCAATAAATCCTTGGCTATAATATCCTCAATATATTATGCTAATCTTTTAATTGCATAGATAAAATTGGCTTACAGTTTAGTTTTATCCTGAACATCTCATATATTTATAATTTTAGAACTCTATAATGCTTGTGAGAAATTATATGCTTGCAGAAAAAAAAGAACTGGACACCAGAGATGCTGGATCAAACCTAACAATCATTCTTCAGCATGCTGAGAAATTGACACATCTGTTCCAGCATCTTGCATGTTCCAGCATTCTGCTTGTTCCTGCCTCAACTGCTTCAATTGCTGTTTCTCAGCAAAGCCTGCTCCCAAAAGAACTTTGAAGAAAGCTACTATTCTTAATTGTTCCAGCATTTCAGACTATTCCAAAGAGGACTTTTTTTTTTTTTTTTAAGACTGAAATGTCTCAACATTCAAAGACAGGACCACAAATGTTATTGCTTGCTTAATTAACCAATTTTCCCAATTTTCTTTGGGCCCTCTAACAGGATTTCTGTGTGTCCAAAATGTCAGCTAGAAGAAATCCATGAGACCGAGGTCCAATTTTCCTTAAAGGGGGTTGGGTAGGTTTTTGGTTGTTTTCTATGGCTACAAATGTTCATTGTCATTGGGAGATGTTTATAAATTATTAATGGTCCTATTCAGAGTGAAACAAGGTTAGACACGGAATTCTCTCTTTTCCTTTTTCTATCTTTCTTTCTTAGATAAGGAGAAAAGGGTTAAAAAGAAAGGAGTATACAGGGATATCTTATAGGAATAAGACAAAAGGAATAAAACCCTCAACTGAGGGTTTTATTTGTTAGTCTCAAATAAGGTTAATTTTAACTCTGGTATCGGATTTTGCATATTGATGCAAAAATAAGTATTTTTGATACATTGGTATAAGCTGTAGTACACTGATATAATTTCAAGGCTACTTTCAATACTTTTAAACTGCTCTCAAAAACTGGTTAGGATATTAAGTAATGCAAGTTAATTGCTAGTTATTTAATTCATAGTCATGTCAGACACTAGTCTAATTTATCACAGGAGTATACATCCTAGTTTAATGGATAGATATGATTTTATAGACAGATTGATTATATAAAGATAGGTAGTCTTCAAAAAACTTCAGAGACCTACAGAATAGGCATTTTAAAATGACTTTATTATTTTAAAGATTCTTTGACAATGAGACAGGTCATCTCCTGGCAGCACTCTGCCTACCTGAAAGAAGAAATGAGCATCGAAGAACCTCTATATGGAGATGGCTTCAAATGTGGCAAACAAGCCACTTGGGTAAAGAAAATACCCTTGCTTCATGACAGACAAATTCTGCCGAAGTTGGGCAAACTTAGATGCAGGACAAGTCGACTGCTGAACTCTGCCAAAAAAGGCTAAGCAAGTCCTAAATAGTTCCTGCTTCACATAGATGTCTGTCAAATATTCTGAGCCAGAAGGCTGAAGATGATGCTCCAACATTGCAGAGAGTTATGGGTGACTGTTCACCATAACTGTTCACCAAACTGTCTCTGTCAATTTTTTTATGTTTTGGAAGCTGCTAACATGCACTTCCTATTTACTCTAATAACTAATTTTATTCCTTCTCAAGTCTCTGATGGGGTTGACAACCAAATAGTTATAGTGCCACAATTCAGCTTAAGTTGTTTAGAAGTTAAGAAATCCTTTCATATAGGTAACAACAATAAGGATAAAAGTTAATTTAGGTATAGAACTTTAAACTTGGCAAGATAGCTAGGATAATCAGATACTTTCTCCTAAGTTGCTAAATACACATGGACTGGACATTGCACATGTAAATTTTACCTGACAGGTTTCATAATTTCATAATTATTATTGTATTGAAAGAAAAGGAGCCTTTTATTGGACTTAAAGGAGGAAATGTTGGTATAATGTTCTTTTGGAATGTATACACTTTACCCTTGTTCATTCAAATGCTGATTTCTCTCCCCTACTCTCTGGTTTCAATCCGGACATTGCACTGTGATACTTTTTCTAAGCATCACCTGTATCAACTTTGTGTAAACATGATAAAATAAAACCATCAGTCACAATGTTGAGCAATAGAGAGGAAGGAAGCAGGAAGAGAGGAAGGAGCCAGAGGAAAGGAAGGTGGGAGGCAGAGGAGGAGAAGAGAAGGGCAGGAGAGAACTGAGAGAGAGATCTTGGAATGACGTGGAGAGATGGACTGGACCTAATATATCACTAAAAGCAAGTATAATGTGGAAAATCTAAATGTTAGGAAACTATAAGGGCTTGGAGGTTTAGGTTGGAACAACTATTGCCCAGCATTGTGTTCTAGGTTAATGAAATAAATTCCAGTGTCTGTGTGGTGATTTGGGTATACAGCTGTTTAGGACTAACAGCAGCTTTACCAGAAGATATATCAATAGTAAATATTAATTGCAACATACAACACCAGGAAGTGTACACAGCAAACTGCAGACACTGGTTAGGCAACAGAACAGGATGTCCCCAGTCCAAATGGGTGCATTGTGAGGTAAGGAGCTGGTGAACTTCGATTATGTGGCAATCAGCCTTCTCCACCGTTCAGTCAAACTGGCTTAGGACATTTCTCTATTCCAAGGAAGGGCGTGTCTAGATTAGCCACCGCGATGAGTGTCAAGTGGTCTGAAAAAAACAGGCATTTGGGTTTTAAACATTCAGTTCCCCTTTTACAATATTTCTAAGATCTGGATTGTTTGTTTGTTTCAAAACCTCACTGATCCTGCAGTGAGGGTTAACTAAGTTAATACTCAGAGGGCTCTTCGCACACCCCTCCATGGCGCTTGAGCGTTTTCTGATTCATTCATATACGGTGACCGCTCCAGCGTCTCGGCGTCAGTAGGTAGCGTCTTCTTGATTAATAAAAGGCGGAGCGTAGGCACACTAGTCTTGTACCTACCACTCAGTAGACAGCACGGCTCATCTAGGATCTAGGCTGGAGAGAGGTCATCGTCAGGGAAACGTGAGCAGAAGCTGGAGAGGAAGGCAATCCCAGAACCCACAAAAGCAAGCCACAGCGACAGAGCCAAAGGCCACGGGTGCCTGAGAGCGTCTGGAGCCAGGCTCACTGAGGCCCCGCCCCGGCCCCGCCCCGCCCCGGCTGCGAACTCTCTAGGCCCCGCCCCGCCCCGCCCGCGGGCTCAATGAGACACCGCCCCGGCCCCGCCCTGGCCCGCCCATGAGCTCTCTGAGGCCCCGGCCTCGCCCCGGTCCCGCCCCCGCCCCGCCCGCGATCTCTCTGAGGCCCCGCCCCTCCCGCCCCGCCCCGTCCCGCCCCCACGGCCCGCCGCTACGTGAGTGCCACCGGCGGGGCTGGCCGGGCCGCAGTGCCCTCGCTCCGCTGTCTCCGCCCCCCGCGCGGGCCGCGGGCTGCGCTGGGTCGCGGCGGGCCCGGCAGGCGGCCATGGCGGCGGGCGCCGGGGCCAGGCCGGCGCCGCGCTGGGTGAAGGCGCTCGGTGAGCCGCTCAGCGCCGCGCAGCTGCGGCGGCTGGAGGAACACCGGTACTGCTCGGTGGGAGAGTCGCTCTTCGAGCCGCCGCTGCAGCTTTACTGGACCTGGCTGCTCCAATGGATCCCGCTCTGGATGGCCCCCAACACCATCACCCTCATCGGCCTCGTCATCAACCTGGTCACCACACTAGTGCTCATCTTCTACTGCCCCACGGTCACGGAGGAGGTAGGACGCGCCGCCCTCCGGCGCTGTTCTCCCGGAGCTCGTGGGCCTCCTTCCGAGCCGGCTCCCTCCACAGGCGTGGGGAGCGGGGAGACGTTGTGTGGCGAGCATCCCCCCGCGTCTGGGAGGGGAGGTGCGGACGTGACCAGACCGCTGCGCCGTGGCAGTATTCATTTTTAGCCTTCCCGGGGGCTCCTAGAGACTGTCACGCCATTACCCCAATCCTGTGGCCATTCTGAGCTGGCCTCACGGAGGGGGCTGTCAAGGTCACTGCCTTGGCCCTCTGTCTGCCCACTTCATCCCTGGGGCCATGAGCCGATTCCTGTAGGAACCACCAGTCCATACTAAGTACACTGGGGATTAAATAGCCACATCTCCACCCTCTCAGGACTTGTGGTTGGGTTGGGTAAGCCCAAGCTGCCCTTTGGTACTTTATGATCGTCTGTTTCTCAAAGGTGGTGTCTAGTGATCCTGAAATTACTGGCAGCACTGATCAAAGATAAGTTATTTCTGGATGGGAACTTCCTCTTTGCTTCATTGACTTTTTCATGAAAAACAAACAGGATATATACGACGGTCCTTATAGTTATCCACCCTTTTAGATTATTAAAGCCAACACATTTTATTAGTTGTAACCTAATAATAATAATTTTATTAGTTGTAATCTAACCATGACTAAAGTAAGACAAGTAGCTTTTGGACAGTGCCGGTCAGAGTGGCTCCTTGGGCAGGGCATAGAGGACATGAGAGCAGGGTGCGATGCCTTGATACACTAGCTCTGCAGTTTCCAAGGCTTTCTTTAGGCTTCTTCCATAATTATATGTAAATATAGACGGTGCACAAACGTGAGAGGGGGTTAGATAACAGGACTACAATGGAAATAGCTCATGCTCTGCATCGGTGTAAACACTTCAAAAAAAATAGGGCATAGTGGCATCTTGCAGTTTAAAGTGTGCCTGCTGCTAACTGTTCATCACACATTCTTTAGCAGGCAGTCTACTGTTACTTGTTTTCATGTAACTTGAAAACGCTAAGCTGTTTGGGGTTTGGGATTTTGCTGTTTCCGGAACCCCCAGAAGCTCACTGTATCAGGATGAAAGGGAGGGCAGGCCTGCAAGTGAAGGACTTGGCTCCTCATCAGCCCCCACCGCGGCGGAATTACCAGATCTGCTTTCCCGTGTTGAAAATAGAAATAATGCCTGCCAGACCAATTTTACAAGGCGGTAGTGAGGACCAAATGATACATGCAGATAAATGTGGGACACTGCACTTTACTCAGCAAATGAAAACTCTCAGTTCGTTAGAAACACACTGTTGATAACAGTGTCCTGAAGCACACATAGGAAAATTTAGCTTTGGATTGGTCCTAGATTTGGCTAGCAATCTTTGGATGTTCCTGGTATCCTCCATTTGAGCTGTGAACTTTGATGCTACTTACCGTCCATTGTCCATTTGCCGAAGCACTTAAATGGACAAACAAGTCCCAGGGCTTCTAGGTAGGCTGGAAGGGGACCTGTGGATGAGATAATTTGTGATTAATCTATAGGCTTAGACTCATTTTTAAAAGGCGGCAATGATGGGGTCTGAGGCACTTAAAAATGTGAAAAACTAGAATGGCCCAGGTAAAGGGCTAAGGGATAAATGTTGAACTATGAGAGTTTGCAAAGTGCATGCCAATAGACCCTGCATTTGCTTTTAAGTGGCCGAAGCAGGAGGAGAAACAGCACTGTAGGATCCACATTGTTTTTAGTAAGATGCAAATAACAATATGCTTTAACAACAGTTTCTGGCCTACTTTGCCTTAATAAATGGCTCCGTACAGTTCAGATCCAAGTTGATCCAGCTGCCAAGTGTGCGTTCCTTCTGTTGCTTGTGTGGCATGTACAAAATCACACTGTCATTGTATATGATGCAAGTAAGTGCGTGAGGGACTGTCACATTTGTTGTGGCTTTTACCTTTTCAACCTAAAGAAGCCAGTAAGTCTTCCCTTCTTAGGGCGGCCTTCCTGCTGGCTTGGAATTCCTTCTTGCCAACCTGAAGTCCACAGAGGTTAGGGGCCTCTCTCCTAGCTTGCAAATTTTTGATTCTCATACTTAAGGATTCATGGTGCTTTTTTCACACAGTGTATACATGCCATACCAGAGACTGAGCCGGGCCTCGAACATGAGAGCCGAGAGAATTCTGCTTAGATTAGCCCCAGGGTTTTTTTATTTTTAATTTTGAGATAGGCTCATTTAGTTACCAGGCTGACCTGGAGCCCAGTGGCTATGGACTTACATCTAGAATGTGGTTGGGAGAGAGGGAAAAGACTAGAGGGGCTGTGGTTTATGCTGTTTCTAGGAGAGTGTTCCTAAGTACTTTAGAGACCACCTTTCTGCTCAGGTTGAACAATCTGCCTCAGCAGGGACCTTTCCTCTCATCCTTCTTCATTTTTCTAGCTGCCTATTTATCTTTCAATGTCCAGTTCCAGCCTTCTTCACTACCACCCCATGTACTTTTTCTTCCCCTCAAACCAACCAGCTAATCATCCAAACCTCACAATAAGAGGGTGGTAACTGCTGGGCACAGCTGTGTACCAGGCACTATTCTGAGCTGCTTTTGCTCTGTTAGCTCATCAAGCCCTCTCAGCATTGTCTCGTGAAGAAGACAGTTAATATTCCCATTTCATAGACTCAGAGCATGAGGAGAAATTATTGTCTTCTAGAATTATGTACCTTTAAGTGGGGACTAGGATTCCAAACCAGCAGAAAGTCTCTTTTTTTTCTTTCTTGTTGCTATATGTATTCTTATTGAGCAGGACAGTCTACCAGATCTCAGTTCATAACACAGGGTCTTGTATTTGCTAATTGAAGCAGCACTGTGAAATTTTGAGAGATGCTGTTCTTCAGCTCTCACTCTGTTTTGGCTGTTCTTAGATTAAACACTTAACTGTTTGGTCTGACAGTAAGCAAATGTTAGGGGGAAATGGGTAGACCCCCTCCCCACACCTCGACAAAGCATTTACCACTCTTGAGTATGATGGTCCTTGCTTCTGGCCACTGAGGTACCAGTACTGAGGAGAGTAGGCATTGGTAGGAAGGAATCAGATTCCTGCAAAGCCACCCTCTTCCAGTGGGTGCTGGAAGAGCTGGTGCCTGGAAGCTCTGTTTTCCCTGCTTGGGGATCGCCCTGGGAGAGGAGGAGGCAGTGAGGCTGGGCTTTAGGCAGTCTTGGCTAGCAGGGTTTGTGTGTTCTCCAGAACACTGCAACCCAAACCAACCTGCACCTCCGCTTGCAAGTAAGAGGAGGAGTGCTATAAAAACTCTCTGGGCTCCGGAGATCTAAATGAGTTAGCATATAGGAGGGGCTTCTTGTTATCCCAAGGTTTACCGAGGAGCAGAAGGGTAAGAGGTTGGGGAGCCCCAGCCACAGTAGCATTCTCTGCTACGAAATACTTCCTTGCTTTTTTTTTTTTTTTTTTTTTTCTAATAAAAATTGTGGCACAGTTCTCTGTTACTTACCTGCTTTGTATTTTCTCCCTGGCTTCTTAATCTGGGCATTTACATTCGTGTTAGTGTCCCTTTCAAAGGCGCTACATATCCCCACTCATATTTTTTTTAAAGTAGGCTTCATTTTTTGAAATCTGCATTTTCTTTTATTCACCTCTTTTTTAAAACCAGTGCAATACTTTGTCAAGCGCCGCTTGTCAAGGTGGGAGTCTTATAATGGAGTGACCTCTCTTATTAAAAGGAAATATTAACTCCCTTCAGCTGGAAGGAGAAGAAAGTTCGAGATGCAGTGAAGGGGGAGCCAACTGTGGCCTCCGTGTTTAGGAGGCGCTTTCTGGCACCTGGGGGCAGATGTTGTCCTACATTCTGCAGCTGAGGGACCTCCTCCATCTTCTAGATGTGTCTAGAAGAGGTGTTTTCAGGAGACAGCTTCCCTCTGATTTGTGCCTGTGGCTCAGTGACTGCGCTCTAGTTACTCCCTAAGGAATACACAGCTTCTCCTGTGGAAGTCTGCATGGAGTAATGACAAAACATGACATTGTGATATAGTGGAAGAATTGGGAATCCTGAGCTCCTTTCATTAGACTGGGGCATAGGCTCCAACCCCTTTCGTTTAAATAAAAGAGAACAGAACACTGATTGGGGCATCTGATACATTTGATATACTAATAATGGATTTGGGATGGGAGTTGCCTTTTTAGTCTCTTCTCTTCCCCTTAGTGTTTCAGCAAGAACTCAGTAAATACCTAATGGGAGTAGGGGGGAGGTAATTCAGGACTGTTTGAAACACAGAAAAAGAAAGGCCACTTTTTATAGGACTTCTCAGATCATGAGAAAACCCTTTGGCTCTGGAGTGCCTGGCTGAGTGCATTCAGGACTGATGTGTGAGTCCCTGCTCATAGCTGCCACATTTCATAGAAATAGTGTGCTCTTCTTCCTCAGTGCTAGTGCAAAAACTAAGCTGAGCCAGAAGTTCAGGATGAAACCAGTGAGCCCCTAGGGCCATCCTGTTTGGCTCCCCCAGGGGTGGAGGAAACCTGCCTTCTGAGAGCAAGGAAGTGCCCTGCTTGTCACAGGTTTCCAGTAAACTGTGTGTGTCTGTGTATCTGTGTGAGAGTATATGTGTGTGTGTGTTTGTGTGTATGTCTGTGTATCTGTGTGTGAGTGTATGTGTGTGCATGTGTGTCTGGAGACCAGTGTTATTCCTCAGGAGCCCTCCCCATCTTGTTTTTTGAGACTTGGTCTCTCACTAGGTCTTGGGGTTCACCAGTTAGCCTAAGCTGGCTGGCCAGCAAGCCCCAGGGGTTTTCCTGCCTCTCCAGTACTGGGATTTTACACATGTGCTACCACACCTGGCTGGTTTTTGTTTTTGTTTTTTTGTGGGTACATAAGATTGAACCTCATGATACTCACCAATCACTTTACTCACTAAGCTGTCTCCCCAGCCCACAGTAAACTGTCTTAACATACCACAGGCACATAGTATAAGTTAGAGAAGTTACAAGAATGGGGCATTTACTTATTTCTAATTGCTCTTTTTACTGAGCCAGGTTAACAGACTACTGGAGATGCTACAGGTTCTCTTAAAAATTCTAATATCACCCAACAGGGTGTAAAGCCACGTTGAGCAGCACACCAGCGTTCTGTTTGTCACATACATCACTGTCTCTCTAGGTTTTCTTTCTTCTTAACATTTACAAATGCGTTTCTATTTTCATGCAAAAGTCAACTGAGGTATCAATACTATTAAAATCTCACCAGTTGATATAACAGGGCATTGTGAATCCCCTTTGCGTTTGTGTCAATCCACTCATGGCTGTTTAAAGCAAAGAGATATTTTTCAAGTATAAAAATCCAGAAAATAGAGCACGTATAGTTCTAGTATTTCCTAAATGTCCATTTCAGAAGATGCTTGAGGAATTGCCTGTACCAGAGTAATGGTTAGTCTAACTTGTCAATGGTATTTGGGATCGTCTTTGGAAATACACCAGAGTGTGTCAGAGAGTGTTTCCAGAGGGTCAAATGAAGAATGGAGACTCTTCTTGAATGTGGGCAGCGCTGTTTCAGGGGTGACTGCATGGAAAAGGGAAGAGCAGAAAGCAAACACAACACCAACATACATGTGTCTGCTGTTCTCACCTCCACTGCCGTGCCTAGACCACAAGCCAAATTACTCCTTCATCCCCAGACCTGTCTTTGTCAAACATTCTGTTGTAATAAGGAAATTACCAACTATGGGAAGTCAGTACTGAGGGCTGGGGCCATTTCTGTGATGAACTTGACCATGTGGTTCACAGGCTTTTGGAACTGCTTTATGGAAGGAATGAGGAAGAGTTTAGAGTTGTGGGCCAGAGAAGCCCAGAATGATGTGAACAGTGTAAAGGGGCCATTCTGGCAGGAATTGTAAGACCAAGAAAAATAGCATAGGCTTGCTTCCTGAGGTTTCAGAGGGAAACAGATTCGGTTAAGACCAATAAGTCACTCTCTGGCAAACCATCTGACTGTGTTCTGCCAATAACCTAAAACTCTAAGTGAAGCTAGATTGAAAAGTAGTGGACTGAGTTTTTTGGTGTAGCAAATTTCCAGGCAACATGACATCCAGGCTGTGACATGGTTACTGTGACCTGCTGGTAGCACTGGAGCGAGAGCAGAAAGACACTAGAAAATGGGTGGCTTGGCTGTGAAAGGAGTTGGCGTTTACAGGCAGACAAGATGGGTGCAGAGAGCTGCTGCAATTGTTCCAGAGGCTTCTGCCATTAAAGAGAAACTTGACACCCTTACCTGAGATGGAACATAGGTTTCCCCGAGGGCAAAGCTTATCCATAAAGTCTCCAACTTGTGAAAAGACACGTGTTTGAAAAGGAGATACTGAATTAGAATGTCACTGTTTTTCACTGTCAGCTCTAACCGTCCAACTGAAGAAACATAGACTCATTCCAAGCCTTTTATGTATAAAATCTTAGATGTGCTGTATTTTTTTTTTCAGAATGCATGAAATAAATTCCTAACTCTTCAGATAAAAACATCACCAAACGTTATCTGGAAGAGTCAGTAATAGAATAGCAATAATTAGCACCAACTGAACTCCTTTCCTATTCGATGTACTTTCGTGAGCACTTCACATAATTCATTTAATTCTCATGAGAATTTAATTCTTTCTTTCTTTCTTTCTTTCTTTCTTTCTTTCTTTCTTTCTTTCTTTCTCTGTCTCTCTTTCTTTCTCTTTTTCTTTCTTTCATTCGTGTTTAGAAACTGAATCTCCAAGAAGTAAATTTTCCTAACTCTTGCATAGCAAGGATATGGGTGCAGATAGAATCTGGAAGAAAGCGTGGGGATGGAGTCTCTCCTTGGAAATGACCAACGATCACTGAAGACTCTTCCTGGATGGGATTAGTTAGTGTGGGTTTCACTATCTAGGTATTTACCTCCTGTGTCATGTATAGATTTCTCAAACCCAGTGCATGAAAATCATGTTGCATAAATATAGAGTGGAAATGTGTCTTGGAATCAATCTCCTTTAGAGGATGGCAAAACTGTTGTTCAGAAAGCCCAGTGTTGGCAAGTCTGAATCAGAGGTAGAGTTTGTCCAATAAGCAGTTATGTGTGTTGCTCAGTGTCTAAGTCCAGTCTCCTCCTTGTTCCTTACAGGACTAGTAACTGATCCGTGTCCAAGTCTGCTCTCTGTTCAGAGTTAATTTTAACAAAGGCAATTGGCACCCACTGTCCCTCCTATCTCTGGTTGCTTAACTTCCCTCCACATGACTTGGATTAAGATAAGTGGTATGCTTTGTAATATAGATTCAGGCTTATGAAAAAGGTGTTTGTTTAGGAAAGAAGCTGCCTTTTTGGGTTCCTGGAGTTTTTTCCTCTGTACTTTAGCCTGTGACTTATCTTAGAGACAGTGTGGCAGCTTCTGCGGCCTCCTGTTTGAGGATCCACTGCTGTACTCCCAACCTGGTTGGTCCCATGCACAACCCGTGACAGCAGCCATGCTGATACTGTATAACCAAGGGCCCTTGTTCTTAGGAAATCCCATGTTTACCGCAGTTCCTTTTTTTTGTCTTCTTGTTTCTCCAGAGATAGGCTTTTGAAGAGCAAGTCAAGCCTCACCCCAGGGGGAGGCTCTCGATCATCTGTTGTGGAAGGCCTTGCAGACTACCAACATGACCCACCTGGCAGGCTCATCAGCCAGCTGATCACCTCTCCCCCTCTCCCTCCCCTTTCCTTTCTTTCCCCCCTCCCTCTTCCTTTCTCTTCCTTCCTTCCCTTCTCTCTCCCTCCCTCCCCACCCCTTCTTTCTAACCTTCACTATCAATTGTTGAGAGGTGGTTGCCCTTATTAAGTCAAAATCATCTGAACAGTTAGAAGTTAATTTTCCTCCTGGCTGAAGTTCCACTGAGGAATCCACTTCTTTAGGAAGTGAAAGCAAGCTGATGTGTGCTGACACCCTTGCTTTTTCTCACTTTACTGGGTTTCTCTGTCCCTACCAGGAACAGAATTTAAAGTGCCTGCCTCAGACCAGGTTGTTGAACTATAAGCACTCTCCTGTGTTTGAGGCAGGCACTGAAGAGGTCCACGTGATTATAGTTCAACAATCTGGTCTTCTTTCTAATGCTTTTCCAGAACCTAAGTAGCACAGGAAGCTACTAGGCAGTACCCATGGCTAAGTCAGCTTGCGACCAAGATAGGTCTCATTTGAGTTTTTGTTGGTTTGTTTTCTGATCAAGCAGATTGAGTCCTGTGTTCTTCAGGATTCTTAACATGCTAGTATCTGGGCATTTGTGAGGTTTCTTTTTCCATGAAATCCTGATAACAAACAGCTAATTTACTACCTACTCTCTGGCTTTCTCTGTAAGGAAAAGTTTTCTTTGTCTAGTTTTCACCTAGGCACATTGACTATTAACCTATCTTTTGGTTTACATTAGCTAATTATGTCTGTGATCTTTCTTTGTGAGGTCCTTCCTATAAATAGAATAAAATGAAAATAAAATAGTCCAATTTTCTCCAAATTAAAAAAATATTACAAATGAGAAGAGTAACAGTTAGACATCTCAAATTCTTATGTTAAGACCACACGTCTTTCCTAGATTATCATTTATCTTATGAATGTAAGATAAATAATAATTATAATCATTGCTTATAGGCAAAAGAAAAATTATCGTTTAAAAGAAATAAAAGAGTATTGTCATAATTCAATTTCCATTTCTTCGTCTTTACAGTAATGCAGGTTTGCCTTTCACATAATCATTGAGGACATCTTATACGTGATTATAAAGAGTTAAAGAAAGGTTTCAGGTGGGAAGCCTTTTTCCATTTGTTTCCATTCATTTTAACTACAGATTTAAAAATGTCAGTTGACAGACTGGAGTAGTGGCTCAGCATGTATTTCACTTCCAGAGGATTTAAATTTGATTCCCAGCACCCACGGCAGGTAGCTCACAAACAGCAGTAACTCCAGCTCCAGGGGATTGAATGCCTCTGGCACTCACAGACATCCAGACCTGTGTGGCATACACTCAGACAGGGGCACAGATACATGACTAAACATAAGAAGAATTAAGGTGTCAGTTGACTCTCTTATCTGAAGAAATAATAAGCTGAATGACTTACACAGTCCTTCCCTTGATTAAATTCAGTCTGCTTTAACTACATGATTCTGGAGCTGTGCTGTTTTAACTAACTGCTGCCAACTGTAAAGTCATTTAACACTAAGGAAACTGTCCCCCAAAGACAGTACAATGTCACAGATACCTCATTATGTAGTTTCTTAAATGTTTGTGTTTGAAATGTCAACAGTCCTAAGACCATGTCCTATAGGAGGTGTCCTTTGCTTCCTTCCCAGGTAAAGCATAGATGGAAAACAAGGTGTACTCTTGAAGGAAGGGGGCACATTGAGGACTTTGCTAGATGTGGGGAGAACGCTTAGGAAGGGAACAGCCATCAAGCCGTAAATAACCAACCCTGACACAGGACTCTTGCGGGTGGGATGGAGCTGGAGAATGGAGTTGGGTAATTGAGATAGGGCTGTGCTGAAACTTTGGGTAGGGCCCTGGTCATTCTATTTTGTCTAAGACTGAGTTGGGAGGAATGGTCAGAGGAGGCTTGAGGGGACGAAGGACTTGCCCCAAGTCCTCTGGTTGGACTTAGAGACCTTTACTCCCACATTTTTCTGTTAATTTGGCAGTGTGTGTTGATTGAATGTGTACTGGGTGGCAGTCAGGAATGTACTCTTGTACCTGGAAGATAGGCCCTGCCATCACTCAGCTTAGTTACTCTCATTAGTTCAGACCAGAAAATGAGATTGTGTGTGTGTGTGAGAGAGAGAGAGAGACAGACAGACAGACAGACAGAAAGAAGTGGAGAGACATTTGGAGTTCTGGTCTGGAGAACTTTGATTAGAGAGGAAAACCCCAAGGAGCTAGTGGAAGCAGGGAGTGCCAGGGAGCTACCCCCTCCCCCAACTTCCCTTTCCTCTAACTTGGGGGTAAAGGCTTTATGGTTTTTGTGGGGGTGGGCGCCTGTCACCCAAGATGTTTTCTGAAGAAACAAATCATGGGTGATAATTAAAGACTACTAGACATTCCCCATTGAAGCTCGGAGCCTGGAGAAAAAGGCTTTAAGTTCTTTTTAAGTGTCTTCCCAGCTGGGGCAGTGGCTTTCATTCGTTTGTGTGTCCATAAAATCACTAGTGTCTTCTTTCTGTGTAAGTTGAGAGAGCACAGAGGAAGTTTTAAAATCATAATCTAGTGACTAAAAATGGTAAAATTCCCAAAATGTCCACTTTTATACATGGCCTGTTCAATGGTGGGTCCTTCAGATAGAATCTATTGTCAGAAGCCTGTCCTTTGGGGGAAGAATAAATATTTAGAGAAAATAGAGAGCAACAAAAAAAATGACATTGCATGACATTTTAGAAGCTTTAACCCCAACTTCCAATTTTACTTGAGGCATGACTTGAAGAAGGTGGCTATTTTTCTTTTTAGTGGAGAACATGGTGAAAAGTTACTGATCGACAGAATTGTTCTTTGTAAAACCTCCCAAGATCTTTTTAAATTCCAGGAGGGTTTTTGCTTCTCATTTTGATGCATTTGGGATGATTTCTCAGGGTCGCTTTTATCACTTGCTGCTCCTCTAAGAACACTCCTGACTTCCACTGCCTATTTTGTTGTCGTTGTTTTTAGACTTAGAATCCTTTCAAGGTCAGCTTGTGAGTACCCAGGCCAATCAGTGATGTAGAGGGACCCAATCTTGAACACAATTCCTAAAAATGTAAAAACAAAACAATCAGCAGTGTGAACATTAGTGTTGGCCATCTCATAGTAAGAAATTGTGAATTTTTTATAAAGTTTATCCAAAGCAAAGTTCTATTTACTCAGAAAGGTTGAGGAATAGGTTTTTAAAAAAAAATTTTTTTTATGGTACTTTTTTTTTTGAGGAATAAGTTTTTGGGTTGGCAGATATTTGTGGGATCGCTATAAACCATGAGAAGGGTGGTATTTAAAATGTATATTCACTACAAAAATAAGCACATAATGATACTAGCTAAGTTTTTTTAGTCTCTTACTATGTGCCAGGCTATTATAAAGAGTGATGTAACAGTTTTTTCATCAGATAAAACTCCTGTTACAGGTGAGGTGATCCAGGCTTAAAGTGGTAAAACAAGTTTATCTTAGGAGTACATGCCTCAGTCTAGCTCTTGAGAGTCAGAGGCAAAATGATCACTAGTGAGTTCAAGGACAAAGCCGACTGATTTTGCCATTTTCATCTACCTTACGGTATTTCAGAACAGCCAACGTAACCTTCTTCCTCTTATGCTTATTTTTGGAGTGGTGTAAGACTTCTTCCTTTTCTTAGCAGGGATACACGATGAAACCTTGTCTCAAAAGACAAACGGAAAAATCAGGTGTTGAATGATTTGCCCAAGGTCAAATAGTTATTACATGGCAGAGCCAAAAATCAAACTCACATCTAAGACCCAGACCTTTTTTTTTTTTTCAGTTCCTTCTTTTTATTAACGCATACAGAACTACTTGTCTTCTGGTTTGTTGAAGCAGGAAGTCAGACAACACTTGCCACAGTAATGTCTGTAAAATGACAAGCCTTGAAAACTCCAGCAGCACATTCATCTGAAGGACAAAGCCGACTGATTTTGCCATTTTCATCTACCTTATAGTATTTCAGAACAGCCAACTTAACCTTCTTCCGCTTATGCTTATTCTTCTTCAGAGTGGTGTAAGACTTCTTCCTTTTCTTAGCACCACCACGGAGTCTCAACACAAGATGAAGGGTGGACTCCTTTTGAATGTTGTAGTCAGACAGTACGGCCATCTTCCAGGTGCTTTCCAGCAGAGATCAGTCTCTTCTGATCAGGAGGAATTCCTTCCTTATCCTCGATCTCGGCCTTTACATTTTCTATAGTGTCCGAGGGTTCAACCTCGAGCGTGACAGTCTTCTACCTAACGGGTCTTCACAAAAATCTGCATCTTGGCGGAGGCTCCACCTGCATTCTCAAAGAGAGATTAGACCCGCTGACAGCGTGAGGGTGACCTGTAATGCCACCAGCCAGAGCTGGGCCACAGAGCACACACTCCAAGACCCCAGTTCGTTAACAGTTTTGCTTGCTTTCTTTTGCTTGCTTTTGTAGACAGCTCTAGGCTGGCTACATATGTCTTGAATTTAAATATTAACCCCCAAAGACTCAGGAAGGCTTGGTTGCCAGCTGGTGGGCCTTTGAGAAGTGATTGGCTCTCGAGGGCCCATTTCCCAATGCATTCATCCATCGGTCACTCATGCCTGAGTAGACAATTGCAAAGTGAGCCTAGTTGGAAGGAGGAGGCCAGTGGGTATGAAGGTTACGTCCTGCTCCCTAATGCTTCCTCCTTCTGCTGGATAAAAACTGATGAGCACACCAGAATCACAGCTCTGAGAAGAGATTATTAATAAATCTCTTGTCTAACCTTTGAACTGGATATTTTCTATTGCTCTAGCTTCAAATGGACAACCCTTATCTCTGTCATGTGCGATGTGCCACTGTATTTAAGTATCGTGTCTTTTTCTTTGTCTTTTAAAATGATTTTGTTGCAATATTTTTATTATGATTATTTGCCTTGGTGGGGTGCATGCATGTATGTATGTGTAAAAATAGAATTTTGCTATATAGCCTAGGCTAGCCTAGAGCTTGCTGTGAACCTTGAACTCATGACCCACCTGTCTTAGCTATGATTACACACATACAACCCCAGCCTGATACCTTGGTTGGTTTTAAAAGTATATTCTGCTTGGGCTTTGTTGGCTTTCTCATGTATATAGGTTAAGTTTCACAAATTATGGAAATGTTTCAGTCATTGTTTCCTGTCATTTTTATGACCCACCTGTCTGTATTCTGAAACACACATGTGCTGTCCTGTTACTCCAGAGGCAATTCTGTGCCTAAGTTCAGGTGCTTTTCTTGTGTACCATTTTGGATAGTTTTCATCTAGTCTCTCTGCCAGTTCACTGAGCTTTCCTTGCATAGCATAAAATAATCACACTCCGTGCTTTACAGATACTACACTTTTCACTTCTAGAAGTTTCTCTTTGAGTCTTTTCTTCCATTATTATTTGTAATTTTTCTCTACCTTCTTAAAAATATGGACCATATTTTCAATAACTATCTTAATTTTATGGTCTGCTGTCTCTGTTATATTCTTGAATATCATTGTACTAATTGATTTTACTCCTCTTCGTCTGATTCTGCTGCTTCCTTGTATGACTGGTAATTGTTGATTGTGTGTTAAACATTGCAGGTTTATATTTGGAGTGCTAGATTTTTTCCCCCTAAGATGTACTCTAAGTTAGTAGCAGTTAACCTGCAGAAAATTAATTGGAGTCTCTAAAGGGTCTCAACCTTCCTAATGCTGCTACCCATTAACACAGTTTTTATGTCATAAAGTTGTTTTCATTGCTACTTCATAGATGTAAATTTTGCTACTGCTATGAATCATAATGAATCTGTGTTTCCTGATAGACCTAGGCATGACCTCTGTCGCGCAACTCTTAAGGGGGTCGTGACACACAGATCCAGAACCAGTGCTTTAAAGTCTGACTTTTAGGTTTTGTTAGAGCTGTCTGGAAAGTCCCTGCTCCAGGGGTAATTTTAATGGCTCTAGGGCAGTTCACTTTGAAGAACTTCTCAGTGTCCCACATAACACAAGGTCTTTCTTCAGTGTCTGATGGAAAGTGCCTTCTTCCCAGCAGTGTGTGAGATCCAAGAATTGTTTGACTTTCTTTTCCTGGGACTTCTTTTCCTGGCCTTGGTTAATAATCTTGCCTTATTCAGGCACAGGTCATTTCTTAGCCAAAGACTAGAAGGTAGCCTTTCACAACCTGCTCTCCTCAGCACAGCTGCCTCCACCACTCCTTTGCTGTTCAAATACTCTCTTTCTTGACTTTTCTCAACCCTGCCTTCTCAACACAGATTGCTGGGCTCCATTCAGGCAGTCAGCTGGAGCAGTCTCTGCTTCCTTCTGTCAGACTTCAGGTTGCTTGCCATTAGTGGGAGAGTAAATCCAGTCTCAGATCGCAGTCATTAGCGGACACAGACAGTTCTGCAGTTTGCCCTGAAGGGCTTACTTACAGCAAGGAGCTTGTGAAAAAGGTCATACAAGTGCCGTTTATGAGTCTGGGAATATTAGAAAAGCCATGGACTTTTCTAGATCAGAGTCTGAAGCTGCTGGGCATTTAATGTTATGTTTTCATACAGAAACTAGCCTGTCACTTATTCTTGTCATTTGTATTTCCTTGTAGGCACCTTATTGGACATACCTTTTATGTGCCCTGGGACTCTTTCTCTACCAGTCACTGGATGCCATTGACGGGAAACAAGCCAGAAGGACGAACTCCTGCTCGCCTCTGGGGGAGCTGTTTGATCATGGCTGTGACTCTCTTTCCACAGGTAAATTCATGGACTTTTGCTTTTTCTCTCTGTCATTGCTTTTCAGTGACAGCATAAAAACCTCAGTGAGCTGAGCTTTTTGAGTTGTCAGTTGGGAACAGTTTTTTTTCCCAGTGTGTTCTAAAAGTATGTTCAAAAATTCCTTTTGTGCTAAAATGATCTTGTGAGGTTCCCAGCTCGCTCCTGCGTGCAGTGCCTCCAACTCCCCTCGAGTCGGATGGCAGAAATCCTCCTTTCTCTTAGTATGCATGGTGGACAGCTCAATGTCAGATGAAAAGGGTTTTGGAGAACAGCTCTTTGTCCCTCTTCAACCTCTTAAGGTTAAAAAGATAAGCTTTCTTGATGGGCAGTGAGGTGGGCTGTCTAGGCAAAGCATAGAAAGGCAATTGCATGGTACCCTCACAGTGGCTGGTACAACCCCTAACCCCAAACCTGCTAGGACCAAGATGACCCCTCACTGCCCTTTGCTTCAGTGTAATCCTGTCTTCATATCAGTAGTCTTGCAAAACTGTCTATTTCTATCTTGCATCTGATGCCATGCCACATCCTGAAAATTACATATAAAGGCAAGAGAGATAAGAAACCCTGACCTTTAAGAATCCCAGTCCATTCCTGGATTTCTCTGCTTTCTGATTTACTTAACTCAGGAATGATTCTCCCCTCCATGAAAGTATGCCCATAAAATGACCTTATTCAAGATCCTAGAAATGCAGCTTCTTCACGTAAGCAACCTGTACCCACCCTATGGCCGAGTGCATTTTACTGTTGTTTGTTTCGAGACCTAGAGCTGAAACTGGGGCCTGCCTGCCTGCCAGGCAACTGGTCTACCACTGAGCTCTTTTCCCAGGTCATTTTTTAATTTTTTGTTTTGACCCCAGGTCTCACTAAATTGTCCATACTAGTTTTGAACTACTATCTTTTTTCTTAAGTACTTCTCTGTCTCCAATATGTAAATCTATAAAACAAACAAACAAAAACTCAACTTGTCTTCATAAGAAGACTTCACTATTTTTTTTTAAGTGTATTGTATTTTAATGGTAGTATTGTGTCCCTTAAAACTGTATTTCTAAACAGGTTGACTCAAAACTTGGTCTTATTTCTGAATCTTTTTAAAATTTATTTTTATTTAATATACATTGTGCTTTAACTACATGTATATCTATGTGAAGATGTTGGCTCTCCTGGTACTGGAGTTACAGATAGTTGTGAGCCACCATGTGGGTGTTGGGAATTGAACCTGGGTCCTCTGGAAGAGTAATCGGTGCTCTTAACCATTGTGCCATTTCTCCAGGTCCTCTTAACTGTTTTTAATCTTGGCTTTTCAGTATTTATGGCTATTGGAGCGTCAATTGCTGTTCGCCTAGGAACGAATCCTGACTGGTTGTTTTTCTGCTCTTTTATTGGGATGTTCTTGTTTTATTGTGCTCATTGGCAGACTTATGTCTCAGGAGTGTTGCGATTTGGAAGGTAAGCATATTTATTAAGCTCTTAACCAAATTCATTTTTATATTCTATAATGGCTTCTGCTCCTATTAAGGAAGAAAAAGCTCTGTCCAGTAATTAAAATTCTTCTAATTTATCAGAATAACCATCAGTGCTACACCTAGAGCTATTCTGATATCCCGCATGTTATAGTTATGTTATTATTTTTTTTCTTCTAACCACTATAGTTATATTATTTGATAATAATTTTTTCTTCTAACCTTCTCAAACTTACTAGTTCAAGTAAGGATAGTCGGGATAGAATAAAGCAAGTACCCAAACAATAAAGAAAAAAGAAATAGTTCCTAAACACTATTTGGTTCATAAAATAATGTGATATTGAATCTAAGGGTGTTTTTTGTTGTTGTTGTTGTTGAATTTAAAGAATTTTAGCTGGGCAGTCGTGGCATATTCTTTTAATCCCAGAACTCAGGAGGCAGAGGCAGGCAGCTCTCTGTGAGTTTAGGCCAGCCTGGTCTGCAAAGTAAGTTCCAGGACAGCCAAAGCTACACAGAGTAATTGTCTTGAAAAAACAAAAACAAATAAACAGATTTTAAGCAAAACAAAGCAAAAATCCTGGATAGGGTTATATATGTAACCCTGACATCCTGACTGACCTGAATTCACAATGATAAGGCTGGCCTTACTCAGAGATCCAATTGCTAAGTGCTGGAATTAAAGGCATGTGCCACCAGGCCCAGCTAAAGATGATTTTGTGTGTGTGTGTGTGTGTGTGTGTGTGTGTGTGTGTGTGTGTGTGT
>NW_026596091.1:5476964-5491309 GCF_907164565.1 Psammomys obesus | reverse complement strand
TGTGTGTGTGTGTGTGTGTGTGTGTGTGTGTGTGTGTGTGTGTGTGTGAAATTATCATGTACCCTGAAAGAGGGACTCCCTTGACAATAGTCACCAACAACAGATGATCCAGAGACTCAGCTATGGACACAGGTGAGCTAATATGAGAATACCCTATAGATGCTAGAACTACACACTGCTTGCTACACATGCTCTTAGGTGCCTCCTCTTTAGACACCAGGGAAAAGTGCACAAACAGATGCCACTCTGTCTACTGAGGGTTTGGTTATTACACTCGTACCCTTCCCATAATCTTCATAATGTCATCTATTTTAATAATCCTTTTTCCTGACCTCAAGAATTATAATAAAAAACAAACAAACAAAAGAATTATAATAGGATTGGAGATATGCCATGCTTGCCATGAAGACATAAAAAGCTGAGTTCATCTTTCAGAACCACTTAGCACAAAGGTGGGCATGGTAGCCAGGCTTGAGTTCTCAAGGCTGGGGGCAGTGATGTGAGAGGATGCCTGGGCTTACCATGTCCATCCAGTGAGTTCCAGAAAAGTGGATATGCACTCCCCAAAATCAAAGTAGCTGGATCTTGAATATGCTCACATGTTTTTATACATGCACACAGCTGTACTTGGTGTGTCCTTAATGACATGGACACAGGATGAAGTTTAACCTGTTGCAAAGTAAAGTTCTTGTGTATGTTCTTTACTTTGATATAAAGAAAGGTCATCTGTTGATATCTACCCACTTTTCTAGCTGCTTCTAGTCACAAGTTGACTAGACAATTATGGATAGATTGGTCACATGTAATTCTAACTCTGTTACGGAAAATGCTGTACCACTGGTAGTCCTAAGTATTGTAGGTAAGAGTATCGACTCTGAGGTTCTTTTTCTAGTATATTTAGCTGTTCCAATATAGGCATTGAGATATCATTTTAATTTTTCTTCTCCCTGCACCCAGAGGAAAAAAAAAACCCAAAACAAAACACACCACCAAATAATTTATAGCTCATATAACACATAATAGGTTTTTAGCGAATGTTAATACTTTCCTCCTTCTCCTCTGTAAAGTACCACACATAACACTAGTATGTCTACGTTTGCAAACATTTCTCAGCTAGCCTGGAAATTTGGGTTGGCTTGCCATTAATGTTGCAAATACTCGTTGTCATTATTCACATTTTTACCTGTGGGTTAAGAATAAGTACACTTTATTCTTTTAACTGTGCCCCAAAAACCACACTTGTGAAGTTTTCTTACATGTCTTCTTTTAAACCTGATCCCAACATTTACTATATTTGTTAAGAAGTTATTATTCCTCTCATATAAAAGACAGGTATTTAAGCAGAGATGGGAATTTAGGGGAAAAGATGTAGATTGGAGATATGGATTTAGCATGTAAGGTGACAATCTTAAGTAGAGATAAAAATGTTCAGATGATGTAAAATTGCAAATGAAATTCTGGAACCAGTATTTTAAGAGATGAATGAAGACATGCTCTAGAACAGGACTGCTTAAGCTATTTCTGCTCATGACCCTTTCTTTTATTCCTAAGAAATGACCATATGTAATATGGGTATATGAACTTATAAAATGGATTATAAAAGATTTACTGATAATGTAATATGGTTATGTAGGCTTACAAGATAAATTATGAAACATGTACTGATAAGAAACCATAAGGAGCTGGGTGCAGTGGCACATACCTGTAATCCCATCCCTCAGGGAAGCAGAATCAGGGGGATCAAGGACAGCCTGGTCTACAGAGTGAGTCCAGGATAGCCAAGGCTACAGAGATACCTTGTCTTGAAAACAAAAAAGTAAAAGAAATTATAAGGAATTTTATTTTAAAAGAAATATATAACAATTTATGATTTATTAAAGACAAAAGCAATGGGATTGGAGAGATGGCTCTGACCTGGGGTTGATTCCCACATGGAATCTCATAGCTACCTGGAATTCCAGTTTTAGGGAATCTAACACCTTTTTCCCCTCCATGGGTACCAGACCTGCACGTGGTGTATGGGCATACATGTAGGCAAGACACACATACATAAAGTAAAACAATAAAGACAAAGCAAATTTGCATTCTAATGAGTTAATGTGCTTATTTATTTTTACCTAAAGAATAAATCTTGAATGGCTATTTGATATTGCAGGACATACAGCATCTTCAACATTTTCAGAGCCAGCCATTTGTTTGGTTTTATAATTATCAATGCTGCATGCCATTTCACATAAATATATAATACAAAATGTCAGAAGTAAGTTAAAGGCCATTATACAATGTGGTGTGGTGATTTGGGTAAGAATAGAACCTATAGGCTCATAGATTGGAGTGCTTGGTCATTAGGAAGTAGCACTGTTTGATGGGATTAAGAGGTGTGGCCTTGTTGGAATAGGTGTTGCCTTTTTGCAAGTGTGTCACTGGGGGTGGGCTTTGGGGTTCTAAATGCTCAAGCCAGACCCAGTGTTTTTCTCTGCTGCTGCTGCCTGCTGATCCAGATGTAAAACTCTGCTACCTCTCCAGCACCATGTCTGCATGATTAATGGACTAAACCTCTGAAATTGTAAGCCAGTCCCAATTAAGTGTTTTCCTTTATAAGAGTTGCTATATTCATGGTGTCTCTTTATAGCAATAGAACATTGATTAATATAGAAGTTGTTACCAGAAGTGGGGTATTGCTGTGACAGACCTGCACATGCTGCTTGTTGGTGGAATGTGGACTTTGGATTAGGAAAGCAGTTAAGTGGAGCTTAATGGCCCATACTAGTAGGATCAGGGAAGATTGTGGCGTTAAGAGCAATGTAGATTATGATTGCCCAGATCATGAGGTTTCAAAGAAGAATATTAGTGGCCTACATCCTTATGACATTTTTGTCAAAGAATGTAGCTGCTTTTTCCCCTCCTTGTCTGAAAAATTTACCTGATGCTAAATTGAAGAGTTTTGGATTAATGGCATTGGCAGAGGAGATTTCAAAATAGCCCAAGTATTGACTGGGTTGCTTGGTTAATGGCCAGTCTAATGCAGATTTATAATGAAAAGGAACAAGCTGAGCAAGAAAAAAATATATAAAATATACAGTCTGGGGAGAAAAAGTACACCAAAAAATATAATGGAGCAAAGTCTAGTGCTCAAGGAGATACAAAGTTTGAAGACTATCCTGATGCTAAATGGAATAAAGGGACTGGTGACCTTAGAGCAAAACCCTACCCAACTAAGTTTTCAACATGTGAGAAAGAAGCTTAGGGCTAGGCATGGTGTCCTAAGCCTTTAATCCCAGCACTGGGGAGGCAGAGGCAGGTGGATCTCTGAGTTCAAGGCCAGCCTGGTCTACTGATAGAGTTCCAGGACAGACAAGTTTAGGCAGTGAAGGAAGCCATTGGAAGCAGAAGGTTAGCGAAACTGTATTTGAAAAAGGGGCCCATGATCTAGCCCTAGCAAGCAGCAGAACTTGGCAGCTTCAGCCATGTGGTTCTGGCTTTAGAGTCAAGGATCTAAGAAAGGGGTAGTAGAATCTCCTTCCATCACTAAGGAAAGCTGCTGAAGGTAGGCGTGTGTCAAGGGTGCCCCTGCATGGAAGCTCAGAGAGACCATTGTTTGAAGCTGTGGAGGTGAAGCCTAGATTATGTTGGAGATCCCAAGATGTTGAAGATGGGAGTTGTGGGATACCTGCCAAAGAGAGCTGCTAGCAGGGAGTGGAACCACCCAAGCCAGAAAAGTTTCAGTAAACAAAGCTGAAAGGAATTGGAGATCTGAAGAGTGCTTTGACATCAGACATGGAGATGCAGAGTTT
This sequence comes from Psammomys obesus, assembly GCF_907164565.1. Classification (NCBI taxonomy): domain Eukaryota; kingdom Metazoa; phylum Chordata; class Mammalia; order Rodentia; family Muridae; genus Psammomys; species Psammomys obesus. The sequence continues at coordinate 5,487,515 of NW_026596091.1, read as the reverse complement.
AGAGTTTTCCCTGCTGGTTTTAGGTTTGCTTTGGTCCAGTGTTTCCTCACTATGCTCTCTTTCCTCCTTTGTGGAATGGTAATGTATATTCTGTGCCATTGTATGTTGGAAGAATGTGATCTGCTTTTTTATTTTGGCTTTACAGAGAATTACAGTTAAGAGATTGCCATGAATCTCTGATGACACTTTGAACAGTGTTGGGACTGTGATAGATAGACTATGGGAACTTTTGAAGTTGGACTGAATGCATTTTTGCATTTTGATGGGGGTCAGAGAGTAGATTGTGGTGGTTTGAATAAGAATATCCCCCATAGGCTTATAAACTTTAATGTTTGCTCACCAGGAAATGGCAGTGTTTGAATGGATTGGTAGAGATGGCCTTGTTGGAGAAGATGTGGCCTTTTTGCAGGAAATGTGTTATGGTGGTTGGCTTTCGAGTTTCTTGCTACTGCCTGCCAATCCAGATGTAGAACTCTCAACTACCTCTCTAGTTCCATATCTGCCTGCATACCTCCATGCTTACTGCTATGATGATAACTGACTAAATCTCTGAACTCTAAACCAGCTCCAAAGAAATATTTTTTTTATGAGAGTTGCATTGGCATGGTGTTTCTTTACAAAAAAGAACATTGACTAAGACAACTGAAAATTCTTTCATAATCCTAAGCCACTCTTCATCTAAGAAACTCTTTTAAGAAACTCAAGACAGCAACCACACTCAAAAATAAAAGTTTAAAGTCGTACATTTCAACAGAATACAGTCACTGATTTGATATTTACATGCTGAGGAATTATTAGAGAAAACGATTGTCTGTTTTTAATAAACTACTGTGTTTCTATAAAAGCAGAAAACTATGTATGTGCAATAAAAGTACTATAATTTATCATGTACAGGAGTCTTGAATCTGAGCCAAGGCATTTCAGGCAGTTTCTGTTAGCACCATGTGCCATGTATAGTGCCGTGTATGCATGCTGTGTGTTTAGAATGAAGGCTTAGTGAAGTCATGTGAGGAAGCCTGGGTGAGCACAGCAGATACTGCAGAGTCCTCACAAGTTGACTGTGAATTCTTCACTGCAGTGCGTTCAGAAACCTTATACTGTTGCTGCTTCTCTGAGCAGCCCTCATATTCAGTTCTGGGAACTGAATATGCAACCCAGAGTTGAGAAGCCAAGTGCTAGAAGTGAGCCTGGGAAGAGACACAGCAAGATAAAAATGTCACAGTAGAACACGAAATCATAATTCATTAAAGTAGTTTGTAAAGGAGAGATCAGTTTTCATCTTAAAAGTCATAAGCAAGTTGTGCAAGCTAATCACTGAAATCAAATTGTTGAGTAAATAATTGAAAGTCACTTGGGGATGTAGCTCAGTGGTAGAACACTTGCCCAGCATGTGTAAGGACCTCGATTCATTCCTTAGCACTGGAAGAAAAAAAAAAACATTTGTTTAAACAGTTTCAGTAGAATAATGGGGCCAAAGGCTAGGCTATAGGAAACTAAATGGAACATTGGGTTTCAGTAGAATAATGGGGCCAAAGGCTAGACTATAGGAAACTAAATGGCACATATGAAAAGAGGAAAAGACTGTTGCAGCCCGACTTTTTAGTCTGCCAGCTTCTAGATCGGACAGAAGGTCTTTACAGTTGTTGAGTGGTATACACTAGAGGGACTCACGTTGCTTGATTTTAGTGCCTTTGTTTGAGATAAATTTAAACATGTCTACATCTGAGGCAAAACAATGTTGGTAGAAATCAAAAAGTTATGACATTGATAACTTAGTAAGGAAAGCTGTTAGAATTGGCTCTACTTCACAGGTGAAGTTAATGTAAATCCTTAAGAACTAGCCTTAGGTGAGGCTGGAGAGATGGCTCAGCAGTTACGAGCACTGGCTGCTCTTCCAGAGGACTCAGGTTTAGTTTCTAGCACCCACTTGGCAGTTCACATTTGTGACTCTAGTTCCAAGGGATCTGATACCCTCTTCTGGCTTTTTTAGGCACCAGGCAAATATATGGTGCATATTTATATACATGAAGGCAAAACACCCATACAAATAAAGTAAAACAAGGTAAAATAAAATAAATAAAAATAGGACAGACAAGATGGCTCAGTGGGTAAAGGTGCTTGCTGCCAAACCTGATGAGCTGGGTTTGATTCCTGGAACATACATGGTAGACAAAACCAGCTTTCTCATGTTAATTTTTTTATCTCCACGGTGTGCGCGCACACACACACACACACACAAGCACACACATTAAAAATGTGTGTTAAAATTATCACCAAGAAGAAGAGGAGGAGGAGGAGGAAGAAGAAAAGAAGAAAAAAGACAAATAATTATTAGGGTTGAGGGAGTGGCTCAGTGAGTAAAGTGCTTGTTGCACAAGCATGAGGGCCTGAGTGTAAATCCTCAGGCCCCACATAAAGCAGCCCAGCAGCAGATGTCTGTACTCACAGTGCTTCAGTAGCAAGAGGAGAGGTGAAGACAGGAGAATCCCCAGCACTTTGCAGCCTAGCACTTGCAGCAGCAAACAGCAGAGAGACTGGCTTCAAATAAGATACAAGTTGAGGCTGAACACCTTAGGTTGCCCTGTGACCTCCACATGTTCCTGCACTCACATATCATACATACCAATATAATAATAATAATAATAATAATAATAATAATAATAATAATAATAATAATTTCCTTAAGTATAATAATACATACTCAGGAGTGTTTTTGATTTGTTTTTGAAGAATAACACATGATTCCTTTGAAGAATTTAAACCATACAAATACATCCAGTAGAAAATATCTTGTTTCGTTAACTTGTAATATGATACATATTATACAGTAATTTTTGTTTTCCTATACTGATATTTACCTGTATGAGAACAAATGTTGTCCCTTTTCTAACTATTAAGCTGATACAGAGTTCATAAAGATTGAAAGCCAACTAGGTCTGTATGATTTATTTGCATCTGTGTCACAGAGCATGTGATAACTCACCTTCAGGTTCAAGAGCTTTATTTACAAACACTCACCTGCTCTTTGTTCTTCCTCTTAGAGTGGATGTAACTGAGATTCAGGTAGCTTTAGTGATCATCTTTATATTGTCTACATTTGGAGGAGCAACAATGTGGGACTATACGGTAACTATAAAATTTAAATTTACATTTAAGTGCTTTTTAATGTACATAGGAAGATATTAGATTGTTGCCTGTCTTTAGAAATCCTTAGAGTTATATTTAACATTCATTCTCTCATAAGCTTTTTCTTTCATTTAATAATATTAATATCCTATATGCTAAATTTCTATGACATTTGCTTCTGTATTGAGTTTTACTGCATAGAAGATGTCCCTATTTTTCTAATACAAAAGAGAAAAAATCCACTGAAATTACCTTTTTCAGGGCAAAATTTATCATAGAAAACAAATATTTTTAATAGAATTATTAAAATATATTTAAAATTTGTCCCTAAATATTCTCCCCCTCCAAGCATACACATAAAACACATATACATTTTTTAAAAATCTTTCTTAAAAACAATGAGAAGTTTTCCTGTGGCACTTAAATATTTCAGATTCTCAGTTACTGTTTGTACTACAAGCTCAGAAATGGGCTTTCAGCACACTCTCATAGTTTCCTCAAGACATTCCTGCTCTTTCCCATATGAACAATAGAATCAAGGATGTTCTACCACTGACCTGAGTCAACTGGATGCTGAATGTGGACCAAGAAGCTGTTGAATAGTTCTAGTCATTAAGTGGTTGTCTTCAGTTTGCAATTGAAATCTTAAGCTTGTTTCGTTTAGGGTTTTTGGCAATAACATAGGAAGAAAACACATCTTATTCTCACACTATGATACTTCAGGTTTTCTACACTTAGTTGTTAGCCTATAGTTTCCGTAAATGTGGGTACATCTCTCGAAGTCTGTTTTCAAAGTATAATAGCCTACAGCATCTAGCAATTCATTATTACTGTTTTTAAATCCTTTGCTGCCTTTGGAAGTTGTCTTGAACAGCAGTTGACCAACAGGTAAATATCTTGCTAGAGGGTTAATCCTGGATATTATCTAAACAGTTTTTTTGCATGCACACACGTGTGGTAGTCATCACATGTATAGTACAGATCAATGTATGTTTTTCCTGTGATGCTGCCTTTTAGAAGCCACTGAATTCCAGTGAACTGTCTTTGTTCATGTTTAAGTCAGATAAAGGCTTGTGAAATTAACTATTTAATTATCTTATAAACAAACTGAACTGATTTGTTGGATTCATTTTTCAGTTAGTAAAGCAGTCTCAGAAAAGTTCCTGTTCATCTTTCAGAAGCTGAGATTTGGTTTTGCGAAAAAGGAGAGCCTGTTGGACATGATCATGTCATGTTTATTTCTGTTTAATAGAGAGAGAAATTCTGTTCTATTAATGGTTTGTCTTCTCTACCCCTAAAGATACCTATTTTAGAAATAAAACTGAAGACCTTTCCGCTCCTTGGATTAATAGGTGGAGTAATATTCTCCTGTTCAAATTATTTCCATGTGATCCTCCATGGAGGTGTTGGCAAGAATGGATCTACTATTGCAGTAAGAGATTACTTTCATCATCTTTCAGTAGTAATATGTAATAAGTTTTTCACTGTAAGAAGATAGTCAAATACCCCAAAACTCAAGAATGGAAAAAAAAAATCAATTATCTTGAAGAATTTGTTTTAGACACATAACACAAAAACATTTTAAAAACGGTTTAAAGTATTTTCCTAGTCTTTTATTAATGTACATAATAACCATAAGCATCATTGGTGCCAGTTGTTTGCTTCATTTTGTGCCTGGGTCAAACCAGCTGCAAGGAGAATGGAGCATTAGTTTTTGACTGAATTGACAGGAAAGATTCCAAAGTCACAGGTTTCATAGATGGGACAATTTTTTACTTATAAATTTTCATTGAAATTTTACTGAAATATATTTAAAGGAACTACTCTGATGATTTAGAATTAAAATTTTAACTTCATTTCTTGAGTACATATGCCTCTCTGTGTATTTTTAATGCTTTGCATATGCTATCATAATTTGTAGATTTATTAATATTTGTTTTTAAAAGTCAGTACTTTTAAATAAAGAGAAGATAGAATTTTCAACACTTACAAATAAATATGTCTCTACATTTTAAAAAGTCTGTTATCTTCAAGGTGGTTGAACATAAGTAGGTAGTACTTAATCAAATGATGCCGGTTTTTGCAAAACTGTTAGAATGGCTTTTAAGAATTACTTTAAACTATAGCACTTTCAATTTTTTTGGTTCTATGACTCAACATTTCTGTCATTTGAGGGTGTATTGTTTTAAAACAACGTTTAATTTTATTTTGTTTTTGTTTGTTTGTTTTGGGGAGACAGGCTCTCTCTATGTAGCCCTGGAAGCCTGGAAACTTGCTGTGTAGACCAGGCCAGCCTGAAATTCACTACACCCAGCTAGGACAAGATTTAATTACCAAGAGCAATAGGCAAGAGATACAGTACTTTAAGTTACAAGAACTCTTATCTTCCCAAATCACTTGTAAATTGACTCTCAAAACAGTTTCAAAAGTCTCCCATAATTAAGAAATTCTCAAAATTTTAATGTATCATTTATAATTCAAAAGCAAATTATAAATTCATTTAGATGTGCAGGTTCTGATCTGTTTGTAAAAACTGCTGGGTTGATTTTGTTTTTTGTTTTTTGTTTTTGAGTTGTCTTTTCTACTGACCTTAGTGTAATACTGTGCTTTAGGAACTTGGAAATAAGTATGGCTTGACCATGGGTAATAAAATAGAGCAATAACAGGAACATAATATATTCCAATAAAGAAAAGTAGATTTAGTAACATTCAATATCCACACAGAGAATAGTTTACCAAGAAATAATAAATATTTGGAGGGTGAATTAAGTGAGATTAAAGCTAGCAAGTAATTTCTAACTGAAGAAGGTGGGTTTTTAACTAGAAAGCAAACTAGGATTTCATTATATAGCTCAAGCTGCCCTCATACTCTTTTTTTTATTTTTTTTTAATTTTATTTTTTTCTTATCAGTTACATTTTATTAACTCTGTATCCCAGCCGTGTCCCGCTCCCTCATTCCCTCCCAATCCCACCCTCCCTCCCTCATCTCCACCGTGCCCCTTTCCAAGTCCACTGATAGGGGGGACCTCCTCCCCATTCATCCGATCCTGTTTTATCAGGTATCTTCAGGACTGGCTACGAAGACCTCCTCTGTGGCCTAACAGGACTGCTCCTTCCCTGGGGGGTGGGGAGGTCAAAGAGCCAGTCATTGAGTTCCTGTTAGAAATAGTCCTTGTTCCCCTCACTATGGGAAACCAATTGGTTACTGAGCTACCACAGGCTATGTCTGAGCAGAGGTTCTAGGTTATATCCATACATGGTCCTTGGTTGAATGTCAGTCTTAGAAAAGACCCTGTGCCCAGATATATTTGGTCCTTGTGGAGCTCTTATCCTTCCCCCATCATACTAACTCCCCTTCTTTCATATGATTCCCTGTACTCTGCCGAAGGTTTGGTCATGAGTCTTTGTACCTGCTTTGAAAACACTGCTAGTTAGAATCTTTCAGATGGGCTCAGTAGACTCCTGTCATACGTTCAATGCACATCCCATCTGTCTTTCTAAATGAGGATTGATCATCTTACCCCATGTCCGCTCTCTTGATTATTTTTTTTAGGTGTGTAGATTTCATTATGTTTATCATATCTTATAGGTCTATATAAGTGAGTATATACCGTGTTTGTCTTTCTCCTTCTGGGATATTTCACTCAGAATGATTTTTTCTAGATCCCACCATTTGCCTGCAAATTTCATGATTTCCTCCTTTTTGATTGCTGAGTAGTATTCCATTGTATAAAAATACCACAATTTCTGTATCCATTCCTCCATTGATGGACATCTGGGTTGTTTCCAAGTTCTGGCTATTACAAATAAAGCTGCTACAAACATGGTTGAACAAATGTCCTTATTGTGTACTTGAGCAAATTTTGGGTATATACCTAGCAGTGGTATAGCTGGGTCTTGAGGAAGCACTATTCCTAATTGTCTTAGAAAGCGCCAGATAGATTTCCAGAGTGGTTGTACCAGTTTACATTCCCACCAGCAGTGGAGGAGGGTTCCCCTTTCTCCACAACCTCTCCAGCATGTGTTGTCCCTTGAGTTTTTCATCTTGGCCATTCTGATGGGTGGAAGGTGAAATCTCAGGGTCGTTTTGATTTGCATTTCCCTGATGGCTAATGATGTTGAGCATTTCTTTAAGTGTTTCTCTGCCATTCGATATTCCTCTGTCGAGAATTCTGTTTAGCTTCGTTCCCCATTCTTTAATTGGATTACTTGGTTTGCTGCTTTTCAGCTTCTTTAGTTCTTTGTATATACTGGATATTAGTCCTCTGTCAGATAAAGGGTTGGTGAAGATTCTTTCCCAATCTGTAGGCAGTCGTTTTGTTTTGATGACGGTGTCCTTTGCTTTACAGAAGCTTTTCAGTTTCATGAGGTCCCATTTATTGATTGTTGCTCTTAGAGCCTGTGCTGTTGGTGTTCTGTTCAGGAAGTTGTCTCCTGTGCCAATGAGTTCTAGGCTGTTCCCCACTTTTTCTTCTAACAGATTGAATATCTGGTTTTATGTTGAGGTCTTTGATCCACTTGGACTTTAGTTTTGTGCAGGGTGATAAATATGGATCTATTTTCATTTTTCTGCATGTAGACATCCAGTTGGACCAGCACCATTTGTTGAAGATGCTGTCTTTTTTCCATTGAATGGTTTTGGCTTCTTTGTCAAAAATCAAGTATTCATAGGTGTGTGGGTTTATTTCTGGGTCTTCTATGCGGTTCCATTGATCCTCCTTTCTGTTTTTATGCCAATACCATGCAGTTTTTATTACTATTGCTCTATAGTACAGCTTGAGATCAGGGATGGAGATACCTCCAGATGATCTGTTGTTGTACAGGATTGTTTTGGAAATTCTGGGTTTTTTGTTTTTCCATATGAAGCTGAGAATCTTTTTTTCAAGGTCTGTAAAGAATTGAGTTGGTATTTTGATGGGAATTGCATTGAATCTGTAGATTGCTTTTGGCAGGATGGCCATTTTCACAATGTTAATCCTACCAATCCATGAGCACGGGAAATCTTTCCATCTTCTGAGATCTTCTTCAATTTCTTTCTTCAAAGACTTGAAGTTTTTTTCAAACAGGTCTTTCACTTGCTTGGTTAGTGTCACCCCAAGGTACTTTATGTTATTAGTGGCTATTGTGAAGGGTGTTGTTTCCCTAATTTCTTTCTCGGCTCTTTTGTCTTTGGTATACAGGAGGGCTTCTGATTTTTTTGAGTTGATTTTGTATCCTGCCACTTTGCTGAAGGTGTTTATCAGCTGGAGGAGTTCTCTGGTTGAATTTTTGGGGTTGCTCATGTATACTATCATATCATCTGCAAATAGTGACACTTTGACCTCTTCCTTTCTGATTTGTATCCCCTTGATCTCCCTTAGTTGTCTTATTGCTCTGGCTAGGACTTCAAGTACTATGTTGAAGAGGTATGGAGAGAGTGGGCAGCCTTGTCTTGTCACTGATTTCAGTGGGATTGATTTAAGTTTCTCTCTATTGAGTTTGATGTTGGCTGTAGGCTTGCTGTATATTGCCTTTACTATGTTTAGATATGTGCCTTGTATCCCTGATCTCTCCAAGACTTTAAACATGAATGGGTGTTGGACTTTGTCAAATGCTTCTTCAGCGTCTAAAGAGATGATCATGTGGTTTTTCTCCTTCAGTTTGTTTATGTGGTGGATTACATTGATGGATTTCTGTATGTTGAACCACCCTTGCATGCCTGGGATGAAGCCTACTTGGTCATGGTGGATGATATCTTTGATGTGTTCTTGGATTCAGTTTGCAAGTATTTTGTTGAGTATTTTTGCGTCAATGTTCATAAGAGAGATAGGTCTGAAGTTTTCTTTTTTTGTTGGGTCTTTGTGTGGTTTAGGTATCAGGGTGACTGTCGCTTCATAGAATGAGCTTGGTAATGTACCTTCTGTTTCTATTTTGTGGAATAGTTTGAGGAGAATTGGTGTTAGTACTTCTTTGAAGGTCTGGTAGAATTCCGCGCTGAAACCATCTGGCCCAGGGCTTTTTTTGGAGGGGAGACTGTGAATGACTGCTTCAATTTCCTTGGGGGATATAGGGCTATTCAGTCTTTCTACCTGATCGTGACTTAATGTTGGAAGATGGAATCTATCAAGAAAATTGTCCATTTCATTTAGGTTTTCAAATTTTGTGGCATATAGGCTTTTGTAGTATGACCTAATGATTGTTTGAATTTCCTCAGTGTCTATAGTTATGTCACTCTTTTCATTTCTGATTTTGCTGATTTGGATAGCTTCTCTCTGCTTTTTAGTTAGTTTGGCTAAGGGTTTGTCTATCTTGTTGATTTTCTCAAAGAACCAGCTTTTTGTTTCATTGATTCTTTGAATAGTTTTATTTGTTTCTAATTGATTTATTTCAGCCCTGAGTTTGATTATTTCCTGCCGTCTGCTCCTCTTGGGTGTATCTGCTTCTTTTTTTTCTAGGATTTTCAGTTGGGCCATTAAGTTGTTTGTATGTGATGTTACGAATTTCTTCTTGCAGGCACTTAGTGCTATAAATTTTCCTCTGAGCACTTCTTTCAATGTGTCCCATAAATTTGGGTATGTTGTGCCTTCATTTTCATTGAATTCTAGGAAGTCTTTAAATTCTTTCTTTATTTCTTCCTTAACCCAGCTGTCATTGAGTAACAAGCTGTTCAGTTTCCATGTGCGTGTCGGCTTTTTGTTATTTTTGTTGTTGTTGAGGTCCAGCTTAAGTCCATGGTGGTCAGATAGAACACAAGGGATTATTTCAATCTTTTTGTATCTGTTGAGGCTTGCTTTATGACCAACTATATGGTCTGTTTTGGAGAAGGTTCCATGTGGTGCTGAAAAGAAGGTATACTTTTTTGAGTTTGGATGAAAAGATCTGTAGACATCTATTAGGTCCATTTGATTTAGGGACTCTGTGTTTTTATTTCCCTATTTGTTTTCTGTCTAGTTGATCTGTCCCTTGGTGAGAGTGGAGTGTTGAAGTCTCCCACTATTAAGGTACTAGGATCAATGTGTGATTTAAACTTTAATATTGTTTCATTTACAAATGTAGGTGCTCTTGTATTTGGGGCATAGATATTCAAAATTGGTGGATTTTTTCTTTGATGAGAATATAGTGGCCCTCCTCATCTTTTTTGATTAACTTGGTTTGAAAGTCTATTTTATTAGATATTAGGATGGCTACTTCCAGCTTGTTTTCTGGAACCATTTGCTTGAAAAACATTTTTCCAGCCCTTTACTCTGAGGTAATGTTTATCTTTGTTGCATAGGTGTGTTTCTTGGATGCAACAGAATGTTGGATCCTGTTTCCACAACCATTCTATTAGTCTGTGTCTTTTTATTGGGGAGTTGAGTCCGTTGATGTTGATAGATACTAGTGACCAACAATTGTTACTTACTTTTGATGTGGGGTTGGTGGTGTCACTGAGTTTCATTGCTTGT
>NW_026596091.1:5416696-5476864 GCF_907164565.1 Psammomys obesus | reverse complement strand
TATTCTTTTGATTTTTTTTTTTTTTTTTTTGTTGTGTAGTTATCTAGTTCCTCTGTTTCCTTAGACGTAGTTGTTTTCTTTGGTTTGGAGTTTCCCTTCTAGTAACTTCTGTAGAGCTGGGTTACTATGTAGATATTGTTTAAATTTGGTTTTGTCTTGGAATATTTTGAATTCTCCGTCTATGTTGATTGAATTTTTTGCTGGGTATAGTAGTCTGGGTTGGAATCTGTGGTCCCTTAAGGACTGTATGATTTCTGTCCAGGCCCTTCTGGCTTTCATATTTTCTGTTGAGAAATCTGGTGTGATTCTGATAGGTCTACCTTCATATGTTACTTGGCCTTTTTCCCTTGCTGCTTTTAGAATTTTTTCTTTGTTCTGTAGGTTCAGTGTTTTGACTGATGTGACGTGAAGAATTCCTTTTCTGGTCTAGTCTACTTGGTGTTCTGTAGGCCTCTTGTATGTTTATGGTCATCTCCTTCTTTAAGTTGGGAAAGTTTTCTTCTATAATTTTCTTGAAAATATTTTTCGGACCTTTGAGCCTGATGTCTTCTTTTTCTCCTACTCCTATTATTCTTAGATTTTGTCTTTTCATGGTGTCCTTGATTTTTGGATGTTTTGTGTTTGGAACTTTTCTGATTTTATTTTTTCTTTGAGAGACGTGTCAATTTCCGCAAGTGTATCTTCAGCTCCTGAGATTCTTTCTTCCATCTCTTGTATTCTGTTGGTGATGCTTACCTTTGTAGTTCCTGATCTTTTCTCTATGTTCTCCAGCTCCTGGTTTTTCTCTATTTGTGTTTTTTTTTATTGATTCTAATTCTGTTTTTATGTCTTGCACCATTTCCTTCATCTGTTTGAATGTGGACTCCTGCTTTTCAATGACTGCTTCTATTTTTTTGTCCGTTTCCTCTCTCTGTATCACTAATTGTGCCTCTACTTCTTTGGCTATAATTGCCTGTATTTCTATGAGAGCTTTGTTTATTTCTTCTTTATTTGCCTTCATATGTGTGGAAATTTCTTTGAGAGCTTTGTGCATTTCTTCTTTGTTTGCCTCAATTTTTGTGGTCATTTCTCTGAGAGCTTGATTTCTTTCCTCTTGGTTCGTCTCGATTTCTTTGGCTATTTCTCTGAGGACTTTGTTCATTTCATCTTTATGGGCCTCTAATAGCTGGAGAAACAGTTTTGAGGTCATTTTCTTGTATATCTACTGAATTGAAGTGTCCATTGTTTTGTGGGGTTGCTAGTGAGGTCATTATGTCCTGATTTTTGTTGGGAGTGTTCTTATGTCTGCCTGTAGCCATCTGGAACTGTTTGTTCCTCGAGTTTGTAGTTCGGGCTATGATTGTCTCTTTCTGTTTTCTGGACTGTTTTTTTAGGAAGATAAGAGAGGTTCACTGGTTTGAGAGTATGCATTGTGGTTTCAGTTTTGCCTAAGTAAGGAGTGTGATGCTGGCGCTATTCGCATGCACTTTTAACGGGCGCAGTGTGCATGCGTGGATTCTTTGACTATTGCAGTGGCCTGCAAGTCACTATTATGCAGTTCTGTCTTAGATCCAGGGATTGTTTGCCTGGATTACACTGGTGGACCCACAAGGCAGAGGCTTCAACGTTGGGGTTGCTATCCCAAGAATCCCTATGATGCCCACACTAGGGGTGTGGGTGGCATTGATCTCGTCTGGTTGCTTCTGTGGAGAGGCCCTGGGTCTGGGGCAAACTCTCCGTAGAAGGCTCACTCACTCTCTTGCAGGGCCAGTTGGAATGCACAGGGGTTCCCCTTGCTCTCTACTCTCTGATTTGGTCCTGCCATGGAAAATGTGTGGGTAGGCTAACAGTCATCTCTGTGACACTGTGGCTGCAGGACTTGGTGTCCACTTTTCCTGTGTGCTGCCTCTCTGTCCTTTCCCTCTGCCAGGAGGGGTTATGTTGACTGGTCCCGGGGTAGTGAGGGAAAGAGTTAGGTTGAGTGTTCTCAATCCCAGATCCCGGGCCCAGATCTCTCTGCCAGAAGCAGCCTGGTGGAAGAACCTATGTTTGCTGATCCCGAGAGAGTACCAGGTAGGGTTGAGTGTCCTCAGATCCAGAGCTTGGGTTTCTCTGCTAGGGGCCGCTGGGTGAGCTGGAGAGAGGGTGCTGTGTCCTTGGCAGGCTGCCTCTCTGTCCTTCCCCTCTGACCTTCCCCTCTGCTAGGGCAAGCTTATGGAGGTGCTCTCAGGGGAGTGCCAGAAGGGGTTGGGACTTCTAAGTCCCGATCCTGAGCCGGGATTTCTCTGCCAGGGGTCGGGAGGGGGGGGGTGCTGGTGATAGGTCTTGGTGTTAGACCTTATTGCGCTGGACCCAGGAGAATCTCAGGACGTGTTGAATGACCACAGTCCCAGATCCCGAGCTGAAGTTTGTTTGCTAGGAGCAGCTGGCAGCACTGGGGTCCCAGCACTGTGAAGCCGCTCTACACCTCTTTATCCTTCTGCTCCGCTGCAGCAGGATTATGGCGGCGTTTGGGGGAGTGCCCGAAAGGATTGGGTTTTCTCAGCCCCGATCTCGGGTTGGGGTACAGACAATGTGGTCTGTGGCAGATTCTGCTGGCTGCCTCCTGCCTCCTCTGAAGAGGGAGTAGGGATTTTGAGCTGGGCATGCAGCCACTCTCTGTGCGGCGGGAGCTCAGTTGTGATGGCGGCGGGTACCTGAGGTCCGCGAGACCTTCCAGGGAAAGACTGGGTGACCCGTGACCAATCTCGCAACTTTGCTTCCCCGTGGGGTTTTCTTGCGACTGGGACTCTCAGTCTCTGGCACCCTTATGCCCACCAATCAGCCTGGGAAAGTGATTGGGACACGCAGGCGTGCGGCTTCAGTCCGGAGACCCAAAGCTCGAGTTACCTGGGATCTCTTCCTGGTTCTGGCTGTGTGGCTTGAGAGTGGACCTGACAGATTCCCACGCCATGGGAGCCTCCCCTCACCTGGGAAACACGGTCTCCGTAGTTTTAGGGCCCAGAGTTCAGTCTCCTGGTCGCTGCACGGAGAGTGTTGTCCCGCTTCTCAGACACAGTGTTCTCCCGGCGCCGCCATCTTGGCCCCCCCATCTTGGCCCCCCCTCCCTCACACTCTCTTGCCTGACCCTCCCAAGCATTGGGATTGATGCAGATTTTTTAAACTGAATTGAATATGAGAGCATAATATATAAAATATATAAAGTACTGTTACCTAATATTATTATTCAGAACAAGATTGTTTTTGTTGTTGTTGTTTTTTGAGGCAGGGTCTCTCTGTGTAGTCCTGGCTATAATTTGTAGTCAATTCTAGATTAAAACATGTAAACTTAAAAGAATTAGGTGGTTATAACACATTGGTGGTTATAGATTCGGTAAGCATCAATGCTAAGGGGATTTCAACATTTTGTTGAGGATAAGTTGATTCACACTGAAGAAAATTTAATGAGCTAGACTATATAATGTTATATGTAGAAAGAAGCCAGGGTTAAATTGAGCCCTTCCTAATCAGTGATTCTCTATTTTGTAGTTAACAGGATATGTTTTAACACTTTTACAAAAATTCATTGACAATCTTAAGTACCGTTGACTTAGTAAAAGTTGAGATAGAAAATGATTGTCAATCTTGTTTGTTGTTAATTTAAAGCATGTATGTGTGTACATATAAATACATATATATAATTTGAATCAGTATCTGTTGTACCATATCATTATCTGTATAACCAAAGGGTTCTGAGAACGTTTGAATGTAGCCATATACCGAGTATACTCACTCTTTTAGTTCTCTAGTTCTTTGCGTGAAATAGATGTCCAAAGCCAGGCCTGGTGGCAGATGCTTATAATACTAGCGCTTGACAGGTTGTGGCAGGAGCATTGAGATCATACTCCATGACATAATGAATTGAGGCCATTCTGAGCTACATGAGATCTTGTCTCAATAAAATAAAATAAAATAATAAAATAAAATAAAATAAAATAAAATAAAAAATGTTTGCACTATTCTTTATCCTGCCTACTCTTCTAGAGAGCAGGATACTGTTACACTTTCTAGGACTGTCTATAAATCTTGCTATCTGTAGCCTGAGGATAGCCTCTCTTGCCCCAGGACATAGAAAGCAAAGGGTCACTGGTCAGTGGATAATTCTGCAAAAATGGTCCCTTTTGATTGAAGCCCTCTCCCTCTCCTCCAGAGGAGTATCTTGTTGTTTGACGGGCCTGCTTCCTGCAACCAGTGTCTCATTGCTAGGCTTACTGCAGCATAGCTAGAAATAGTCACAGATGCACAGCCCCTATAATAACTCACTAGACCAGAAGCTACTATTACCCAAAGAATACTTGAGAAAAATGTATTTATTTTATATGGAGGGTTAACATTCTGTGCATCAGTAGGTTTGCGTAAAAATGGCAGTTAAGAGAGTATAAAATACCCAAATTGTCTTAAAGAGCCTTATGGATATTTGATACTGTATTACAGCAACTTTTTTTTTTTTTTGAGACAGGTTTCTCTTTGTAGCCTTGGCTGTCTTGGACTCACTTTGTAGACCAGGCTGGCCTCAAACTCAACAGAAATCTGCCTGCATCTGCCTTTCCAAGTGCTGGGTTTACAGGCGTGCGCCACTGCACCTGGCTTATTACATCAACTTTCAAGAAGCTGTTGGCCTACAGCAGTGGCAGCCCTCGTATCCAAGATTGGGTTTGACTGTACCCCAAAAGGGCATATACACCCTGGAGCTAGTTCCAGCTGCTAAGGCTTGAAACAATTTAAGAATTCTTACCCTTTCCAGATTTCATGTTTCATTTACACCTTGCTAGAAAGAATCCTCTAATTTGACAGGTGTCTTTAGTTGTTAGACCCTTGGGTCTGGTCTGTAGCTATCCCAGTCCTCTTCTAAGGTCCTTCCCTCATGAGCATGGCCTTGTGGGATCGTGGCTTGTCCCTAGGGCTCACTGCTTTCTCTGCTTTCAAAAAGTTTCAAAAAAATAATTAATTTAGAATCCTTATAATAAAAGAAAATAGAGAATTTTTTTGCCTTCGAATATATACAGTGTTAAAATGTGGTGATTAACTATTTTCCTTTTATCTCTTAGGGCACCAGTGTCTTGTCGCCTGGACTCCACATAGGATTAATTGTTATATTGGCAATAATGATCTATAAAAAGTCTGCAACAAATGTGTTTGAAAAACACCCTTGCCTTTATACCTTAATGTTCGGATGTGTCTTTGCTAAAGTTGCACAAAAACTGGTGGTAAGAAATTCTTTGTGATTCATGATTTATGAATATTATAGTCTTCAACCAGAAAACTGTAAACATCCTTATTATTGGTTTTCCTTTATAGTGTCAGTAGCATAACAAAGAGCTGTTTGTACTGTAGGTAAAACTGTGAGTTAACAGTATATTCAATTCCTTTGTTTCTTATTAATAGTCAGTTATAACCTTCTGCTATCAGGGAGCTTAAATATTAGGACTTTTAATAAGCTATCTCCTCATGAACTTGAGACATACATTAAGTATTCCTGTATCAAATATGAAATAGACTTGTCTTAATAGTGAATTAATGTTGTAAATGTGTTCTCAAAATTAGAACAAAAACATTAAAAACTTTATAGTGAAATTATTTTATTTGCTTTTTTATAGATAGCTCACATGACGAAAAGTGAACTATATCTTCAAGACACTGTATTTGTTGGGCCAGGTCTTTTGTTTTTAGACCAATACTTTAATAATTTTATAGATGAATATGTTGTTCTGTGGATAGCAATGGTAAGTGTTTTTCAGCTTTTATTTTTTAACATGTCAGCTCATAATTTAAGAACCATTTCAGTGGGATCATAATAGTGTAGTCTACAGAGTGGATGTTTCTACTTATTTAAATTTAGTTTTAACCCATGAAATATATTATGTGTAGAAGTGACTGTCATACTTGAGGGGTCAGGCTTCCAACAACCTAGATCATGGAAATAAATATATATACCTAAAAATAACTCTTCTCTCCCCCACATCAGAACAGATATGTTAAAACATTCCACTTAGCCTAAGACTTTCCAGCTTTACAAGCTTTTTAAAATTATTCCCAGCTTGTATCAGGTAACAAGCAAATTGGATAGGGTTGGTATTAGCACTCCAAACTGCCACTAACTGTTGGAAAAACAGAGCAGATAGTACTACTTGTCTCAGGATGAGATTCAAAGACTAGCTTATGTTCCAGGTAAGAAATCTTGAATATTTGGCCCTGGTGACAATATGTTTTATTAATGACTTGGCCATCAAGCAAAGGTTAAATTCTCATTGATTATACCCTGATTAAGAAAGGAATGTACAGGACTGGAGCAATGGCTTAGCAGTTAAGAGCACTGACTACTCTTCCAGAGGACCCGAGTTCAATCCCTAGTACCACATGGTGGACTAAAACCAAATGTGAATCCAGTCCTGTTTTGGCCTCCATTCATGGCATTGCACCCATGTGGTGTACATGCAGACAAAACATCCATACATACAAAATAATGAAATTTTTGTTTAAAAGGAATATATATTAAATATATATAACATATATTATAAAAAGAGATACCAGATTTCTGAGGAAAATTCATTACTAGTAACACTTCAATCTTAACAATTGAATAAAATTTTTATAGTATTGATGTCTGTTTTTATGCTTGGTATTGAGTTTTATGGAGGTTAAGATAATTTTATTATATTTTCCCCATCTATAGCTTATACATTTTCCTCACTGGCACTCATCAAACTGCTAGTAATATATGTAGACATATGAATACTTAAGAGTCTACAGCAAATCTTTTGCTAATTTATACAACCATCCAGTTGTTAGACTTGAGTATTTTTAAATGTTATCTGTTCTGTGCATAGCATTGGGATACTCTTAATGACCCTTCCATTAAATTTCAATAGCCTACTATTAATTGATATTCCATTTAGTCTTCTATTATTCTTAGTAGTGATACTCATTTCTTAATACTTTCTGGTGACTAGTGAATGTTTTTAGCACTATTTAATTTGCTATCTCTATTTTTATGGCTCCAAAACAACTTAAATTAAGAAACATCAAATTTGTGGTTGTAAAACAATCCAAATGGGAAATTTTTAAGATATCTTGAAAACTTGATGCAAAGATTTTAAAAAATACTTTTTTATAATTTCAGACATGCATATGATGCTTTTTAATTATATTCATCAATACTTCTTCCCCTAACTGCCGCCAGGCCCATCTTCACCCATATAACACCTCCCCTAACTTCATGTCCTTAAAAACATAACCCAATGAATCCAATTTGTACTGATCATATACTCTTGGGTATGGACACTAACCTCTTAAATAAAAGGGGCTTTCCCTCCCCTACCACCTTCAGCTGCCAATAGCTCCTTAGTTACAGGTGGGGGCCTCTCCTCTTTATGCTGGAATGGTTGACTGACTTCATCTTATATAGACAGCCACACAGCTGCTGTGAATTCATGAGCCTGTCATGTCCAAAAGACACTGTTTTGCCCCAGTCTTCCCCAGCCTCTGGCTCTTTCAGTCTTTCTGCCCCCTCTTCCCTAATGTTCCCTGAGCCCTCAGGAGAAGGGTTATAGTATAGATTTCCCATTTGTGGCTGAGTACCCCCCAATGTTAGATTTTGGAATTCTGAAACTCTCAGAGGAAAGACATAGGGACATCGGCTCAGGTAATGTAAGCTTTGTATACATGTGTGTATGAACTTGTGATCACTGCTATGTACAATCCTGGGACCTCCCCCAAAAGTGTGTGTGTTGGGGTGGGGAATGGAGCACCTATTTTTTGTTCTGTTTTTTTTTTTTCATTCTTATATTTTTTAAATTATTTTTATGTTTATTACAGTTTATTCACTTTGTATCCCCCCTGTACCTCCCTCCTTGTTTTGTTTTTCAAGATAAGGTTTCTCTGTGTAGCTCTGCCTGTCCTGGAACTCACTCTGTAAAGCCTGCCTCTGCCTTCTGAATGCTGGCATCAAAACCATGCCCTACCACCAGCAAGCTAAAACATATATTTTGTATAGTAATTGGCCTGATTTACACCAATGATAGAGCAGTCTGGTAAACTAAAAGTATCAAGGTTTTTTCTTTAAAACACTATGTCAAATACAATTTAGACACATAAAACATGGGTCAAACAGAACATCTGTGGTCCATGGTATCTCTAGAAGAAGTAAGCTTGCCAAGATAGGAAGAGCATGATAGAATTAAAAAAAAAAAAAATCTCTAGGCAGTGTCTAGAGACCTTTCCCTTAATTTTTGAATACAACAGAATTTTATGTATGCTTCTTCTGTAAACTATGGTCTCTTTAAGGCCTTTTAAGTTCTTTAATGTCAATGTGACATTAAATAATGTGAACAGACCCTTCTAATAGGAAATGTGTGGCTTCATTTGATCAGAAAGCTGGTAGAAAGTAGAGTCAAAAGACTTGGGTCCTTTCACTTTTGAGCATTTGTACTACACCTCTATGCTTCAATTTCTATTAATACCCAGAATATCTGGACATTGTGGTTTGTCATCCCAGCACTTTGGAAGCTGAGGCAAGAAGAGTGACATGAGTTAAAGGCCAGCCTGGGCTACATAGTCAAAAGGCCAACCAGAACTGCTTAGCTAGGCTGTTTAAAAAAATCAAAACAGAACAAAAATGAACAGCAAGGGTATAATAAAGTATAACTATGAGAAGTATAAAAAGTACTCAAAAATGTAGTATTTTCAGTTAGGAATTTTAAGGACATTTGAAAATTGTATTTTTAGAAAAGATGAACCATAACCCTTTTATTTTTTCTTTTTTGCTTCCAAAGGTCATTTCCTCATTTGATATGATGATATACTTTAGTTCTTTATGCCTGCAAATTTCAAGACACCTTCATATAAATATCTTCAAGACTTCATGTCAACAAGCACCTGAACAGGTTCACAAGCATATTGACTGACTAGTAGCCCAAGGAAAAGAGGAGAAGCAGTTAGGGGAACCTATGTGTGAAGGAAATCCCTCTATGCAGGAGGCTAGTATACTATCTATAAGGTTATGTTTAAACGTAAAACGTAAGTCTGGTAGCTTCCATGTCTACGTAAGTAATGAATCCCTCTTGTTATTAACATATTTTATCAGTGTAATATCATGTATCAAATTAGAAACAAGAACAAAAGAAAAATTACTAAGGACAGTAAGAAATTGGACCCCAATAATTCTAAATAGCACTGTGTCTACAAAAAAACCTATCAGATGTGGAGTTTTGATTGCCAAAGGATTATGCAAATATTTAGAACTTAAAAGAACTTCTAGCAACCTTGGCAGTGATATTTGATTGAAAGAACTTAATAAGTGAACTCATAATACTTAGTATTTAATAATACTATAATTGAGTCAAGTGGTACACTAAGATTTTTATATACTAACCATTGTTCAAAAGAGGTATGCTAATTATAGAAAGACATAGTTTTAGGATACGACCTAGAATTTAAAGCAATGGTTATGGGAATTTGTTGTAATTTGTATATAGTAAAAAAGAATCTGTTGTACCAATTCAGCATAACATAAATCTTTGAGGGTAACTTGTGCCTTAAAAGTTGAAGTAAAAAATTTACTTCTATGAAAAAAAAAATGAACTTAAGTCCCCAAAGAAAAAAGTAACTAAAATAACTGTTAGGAAAGGACATTAGTAACTTAGAAAAAATGGCAAAGGGGAAAAAAAAACAGTGTCAGTTATATAACACTAAGTACATTAAGTACTGATTATCTTTTCTATTCTCGGTTGAAAATACTTAAAAATTCTCTTTATAAATACTAGAATTATCTTAACATGCTTTAGACCATATGACCTTATTTCTAATTTCATACAAAAGTTCCATAGGCTACATGCCATATAATGAAATAATCAGAGAAATAAATATGTACTTTAAGTATTCCAAGCAAAAAAAGCGGGCGGGGATTTAAAAAAAAGTTTCTCAAAGGTAAAAATATGTGAATACAGAGAAAAGACTCTGAAGTATCTACTTTGCCTCTCTAACCCCTGGTAAGCGTCTCAAAGATCTTAAAAGTTTGAGTGATACTTAAGGTTTATATTCCATGTTGCAGACATAGCTAAGTGAAAGAGTGAATGCTTAGCATGGTTGAGGCTCTGGCTTGATCTACCAGGCAACCCTTCATCCCCCCCAAAAAAAGAAATTAAAAGATCTGAACTGTCCTTTTAGTGTCAAAGCTAATGGTAGAAGGGTACTATCTTCCTAGATGATAAAAAGATAGTATTATATAGACTTGTTTAAACTCTTAAAAAGGTGGGTTTTTCCAGAGACTCATACTCCAACCAAGTACCATGTATGGAAATAACCTAGAACCCCTGCACAGATGTAGCCCATGGCAGTTTAGTATCCAAGTGGGTTCCATAGTAATGGGAACAGGGACTGCCTCTGACATAACTGATTGGCTTGCTCTTTGATCATCTCCCCCTGAGGGGGGAGCAGCCTTACCAGGCCACAGAAGATGACAATGCAGCCACTCCTTATGAGATCTGATAGACTAGGATAAGAAGGAAGGAGAGGGGGACCTGCCCTATCAGTGGACTTGAGGAGGGGCATGTGTGAAAAAGGGGAAGGAAGGTGGGACTAGGGGTTTATGGGGGGATACAAGGTGAATAAAGTGTAATTAATAAAAGTTTTTTTTTTTTTTTAAAAAAAGGTGGGTTCCAGAACAAAATTTAAAATTGTTGCTTTCCTTCTAATGGACCTGTTTTGTTGTTCTGAATGCAGTTTCAGCAAAACTAGTAAGACTTCAAAGAAATGCTGAAACAATTCAACATGTATGGAATTGAGTATTTCATAAGTTTCTCTGTGTAAATGCCTATTTTAAAAATTGAAAAAAGTTCAAGTTTAGAAATGAATGTGAAATCAAGCTTCAGTATATTTACTAATGTTGCAATGGAAAAGACACCTAGGTAATTCATATTTGAACACAGATGTGAAGCACTTAAACCATAAATACTTTAGCTGAGTTTGGGATAATGTTCTTAATCACTACTAGGGGCATGTGTCAATTAAACAGACCAGCCCAATTAAATGGCATCTTTACGACGTTGATCAAAACATTCATAAAATTATGTATTGAACTAATATTTAGCAATCTTTTTAATGATTTAAGCATTCATAATTTATTCCAAGACACTAAAACTGTATAGCAGATTCTTTTTGTAGAATTGGCGATCTATTATTTTAGTAAACATGTAACGATGTATACATAGATTGTGGGTTTTTTTTTTTTTTCCTTTAAAGGAGAACAGTGTAAGCCAGGAGTGATGGTATGTACTTGTTCCTACCATGTGGGAGGCTGAGGTATAAGGATCAGTTACTCATAAGACTTTGAAACTAATCTGGGCAAGAAGGTTAGACCCTATCTTAGAAAAGAATAACAGAACCATCTATACTTGGAACTTTGTACCTTGAGACTGTTAAGAGATACACTTAAATAAATTTAAATCATCTTTATTAACACCAAAAGAACTGAAAGCTTGACATATTGGAATAGCTGCTTAGTTATACAGCTGTTTAGGTTTATTTAGAAGTTAACAGGAACAGAAATCTTCCACCTAAACAAACTAATTATTATAGTTTAAACTATAATTTCTAAAGTCATGCCTCTTAGCTAATATTTTAATTGTATCATATTACATAGGTTCAAGTTCTTTCTTCAAAGACTCATCAGAATAACATGGATTGAAGAGACTTTCGAACATTTGCCATCTCTTGCTGCTGCTGTTTCATGAAAGGAGATATGAAACATTTTTAATTTTTAGTTAAATGTTATATAAATTTCAGCAAATAAAACATTTCAGTGCCTCCATTAATCCATATCTTTGCAATTTAAAGTAGAACTTACAGTTTCCATCATAACTTTTTTTTGCAACATAGCCATTTCTTTTTTAAGTTCACTTTGTGTTCCAGTAAATAGATTATCATTATTCTTCTCCACATCCTCCAAACTCTAAAACACAAAAAGGCCATTTTAGTTATAAACTGTAACTTTTAATCATAGGTTCTAAACTGTAAAAATCTTTTAATTACTCAAATAATGCTTATTATTTATCCCAACATTCTAAGTAACTCATACAGACCAAATTTGGTATCACACATTAGTCAAATGCAATTATTTAAAGTACAACAGTAGCATCTTTGCCAAGAACAATAGTTTAAAAATTATTAAGGTCAAGGTGATAAAAAAAAAATAGGGAAGAGCGCTAAATAAAGCATTGAGAATTTAAGGCTAGCCTGGGCAACATAGGACCCTGTCTCAAAAGAAGAAAACAAAATCTATAAATGAAACAGTAGGAGGTCTTTCAGTAAATACAATTTTGAAGATTTCTAATAAGTTTCTTAAAACATCTGGGCATAATCTACTTAAGAGTCAGTGTGACTTGAATTCACAAAATGGAATAAAATACCTGTAGTATGAAGTCACTTCTTAAGTAATAAAGAATTTTTAGGCTTATATTTTTCAATATTTTATTACATTTTCATTCATTTAGAGTGTGTGTGTGTCACACATACATGAGCCATTATATTCTCTCCTGCTGTATGGGTCCCATAGATTGAACTCTGCCCTAGTATGTTTTTCAAAACAGGGTCTCACAATATAGGCAAGGCTCACCTCAAATTCGCTAATCCTGACTCAGGCTCCCTCTACTACAATTAGAGGAATGTGCCATAACACCTAATTAAAAAGTTTTTTAAAATTAAGTATTTAATTCAACAAATAGTTCTCCTATTGCCTATTATGTAAAAGGTGGAGAAACTAAAAAAATAGTAATACATGATTGTTTTTTCCAATCAGAAAAATTATGTAAATAAGAATAACATAACTTTATAACAAGAATGGAAATTCAACTCCTGTAGGTACAGAGTGGAACATATTTATGATTCCTCCTTAGTTGACAAAAAGTACATTATTTCATTAATTAAAAGGGAACTTAAAATATTCTAGAAGAATAGTGTAACCAAAGCATAGAAATACATAAGTCTGTGGATTCACAAAAAGCAATTATATAGAGAGTTTGGATTAATGGACATTTATATTTTGTGAAGCTTAAAAAGAATCATGTGAAGAGGAAAACTAAACACCTAAAACTTTAGAAGGGGAGACTATGGGCACATTTTCTGCATGGGGATGTTTTAGAAAGAGAATGGGTCAGACTGAAAGAACAGGGCATGAGCTGGCTCAGTGGTTAAGAACACTTATTCTACAGAGGATTTGGGGTTTTCTTCCCAGCCCCCATATGACAGATCATAACCATCTATAAACTTGAGTTCCAAAGGATCCACTACCCTCTTCTGACCTCAGTGGGTACCAGGCATACACATGGTGTACACACATACATATAAAAACACTCATATACAATATTAAAAAAGAAGAACATAAGTTAGCTGGGTTTGGTGACACACACCTTTAATACCAGCACTTGGGAAGAAGAGGCAAAAAACCTCTGTGAGTCTGAAGCCAGCCTAGTCTACATAGTAAGTTCTGGACCAGCAAGGCTATATAGTGAGCCCTGACTCAAACAAAAACAAAGAGACACACAACAAAACAAAAACATATTACCATGTATAACTCACCTTCATGAACTGCTCATGTAGCTGTTTGATTGCTTTCAGTCTCTGGCTCTGAACAATTCTAGACTGCTGAAAAATCTTCTGTTGTTGTCGAAAAAGATTCTATAAACAAAAAAAAAATGTAATAATAATTTGGTAAAAGTGTTTTTGTTATTGTGAGCTTCATACATGCTAGGCAGACACTTAGCTCTGAGCTCTATCCCAGTCCTTTTTAAATTTAGCCAAAAATAATTCCATGTTAAACTTAAAGGTATATAACTTAAGGTTAATAACGTTAGTATTTTAACAACTCTTATGATTAAGTTTAAATACTTTTTACCACTAACTATAATATCCTGTCATAGAACAACCCTATTATTCAATGAGTATAAGTTTTAAAAAACATATTTGTGTGCCTGAGTATAAGGGTGTTGGATCTCCTGAAACTGAAGAAACTGAAACTACTTGAATGGCAATTATGAACTGCCATTTAAATACAGAGAACCAAACCTGGATCATCTGCAAGAGCAATAAGAACTTTTCACCTCTGAACCATTGCTCGGCCCCAAATATTTGAGACTAGGTTTCACTGTGTTGTACAACCTGACTTGGAACTTGTGACTCTATGTTAGCCTCCTAAATAGCTGGGATTACAAGCATATACTACCATAAAAGATTGAATAGGGAATCGTAGTCTTCAAGGTTTTGAGACAGGGTCCAAGCTGGCCTCAGATTTACTATGTAGTAAAAAAATGGCCTTAATTTGCTGGGTCCCTCTGCTTCTATCTCTCAAATGCTGGGAATATAGGTATGTTTTGTTTTATTTAGTAAGGTCATCAGATAGTAGACAGTTAAAACCACACCTGATGTATGTACTGCTAAGAATCAAACACAAAGCTTTGTGCATGCTGGAGTCTACCAACTGATATACATCCCTCGCCCCCAAAATACCTTATTCTTAGTAATAATGTAATAATGTCTTACACAGATGATATCTGAATGTTGGTCTTTTAGTTCCTTAATCTATTCTTTACTAATAACTTTGTCTTCTAGCCTTCTTAATCCATTCACTTACATCCTTATATTTTAGATTTTGGCACTATTAATGGGATAACCTTTCTATAGTATTGTAATAACAAAATATATTTAACTGTATTAATATGTTAACTATTTTGAGGGCCTTAAGTATGTGTTCATATGTGTGTGTGTGTGTGTGTGTGTATATATATATATATATATATATATATATATAACACATATATACTGTGTGTGTATATATATATATAACATATATACTCAGTCCTCTGCAACTATTTGGCATAGATATTCATCAGTTCCTCCAAAGATGAGGAAACTCAAACATGAAAGTAAATTACCTATTGTTTAACAACTGTTGTTCAAAAAGAATTTGGTTCCAAATAGGTTTCTGTAATCCATGGCACCAGGTATATGTGGTTTCTCTAGTATATTGTATATTCAACCACTAGCACTCTGGTTAACTCTTTAGTACTGTAGATAGATTATAGCTCAATTTTATTAGTTCAAGACTAAAACCTGCATTCTTCCTTTTACTGTAATTCCCAGATTAAGTTGCATAATACTCGTTTGCACATACATTTTGTTGCCTTCTGATACTGCCACATTTACTTGGCTAAATTTTTATCTTGTAAAATTCAGCTCTAGTTACCCTACATGGTGGCATTACATTTTGCTGTCTGATGATCCTACTACATAAAACAGAACCCAAAGAGAACAGTTTTTCATCGCCATGTGTATCACTTGTCTACATTTATTTGTATTCATACTCATATGCTCTTTTCTCTTATTTCTAAGGATGACTATACTCAGTCCAATTTAATGTCTTTTTCATTCTCAAGAATTTAACAATTTTCCCCCTTCTGTTACGATTAAATTTCTCTCTATAGCCAGACCCGGTGCAGGCCTATAATCCTAGCTTTTTTCAAGGCAGAGACAGGCAGTCACACGTTGAAGTCCTACCTAGGCTACAGAGTACAAGAGTAGTCTGGGTGTCTTGATGAGCTCTTGTTTCAAAATGAAAGGTAAAAAAAAGAGTTTAGTGGTAGAACAGTTTTGAGGGCCTAGGTTCAATCTGCAATACCATCAATGAATTTGTTTCTCTAGATTCCTGTCAGCACATGGAGACCTAGCAGCAGAGCCCAGATGACACTACAATGGGCAACCCTCCCCTACTCCTATTCAACTGTGTTGTTTAAAGTTAACTTATCCCCAAATTCTTTTATATAAACCAGTAAGCCTTTTATATATTTACAAGTTTCTATTACTTAAAATTGCAAGGATCTCAACTATTAAGAAGACCAATGGTTTTAGGAATACTGTATGTACCTATACTTCTGTGGATTATGATTTGGCAATATTAAAACATGTAATGAACAATGGATAATAAAAACTTGTCTTAGCATATAATATCGGATAAACATACTAAAATCTATAGCCCTAAAGAAGCTGAACAAGGAAGACCCTAGGGAAAATGCTCAATCCTCATTCAGAAGGGCAAATGCAATAGACAACAGAAGTAGAAGACAGGGAACAGGAAGCAGCCTACCACAGATGACCTGTGAAAGTCTCTACTGATGGAGGTATTGATGCAGAGGCTGAGACTCATAGCCAAACTTTGGGCAGACTGCATGGAGTATTATGAAAGAAGGGGGAGATAGAAAGACCTGGAGGGGACAGGAGCTCCAAAAGGAGACCAACAGACCCCCAAAAAACTGGGCCCTGGGAGCCCTGCAGAGACTGATAGCCCAACTAAGAACCATGCATGGAGAGGACCTAAAACCCCTGCTCAGTAGACTTAGTCTCCAAGTGGGCCCCTAGTAAGGGGAGCAGGGGCTGTCTCTGACATGAACCCAGTGGCTGGCTCTTTGATCACCTCCCCCTTACGGGGTGCAGCCTTGCCAGGCCACAGAGGAAGACAATGCAGGCAGTCCTGATGAGACCTGATAGGGTAGGGTCAGATAGAAAGGGAGGAGGACCTCCACTATCAATGGACTAGGAGAGGGGCATAGGAGGAGAAGGGAGATGGAGGGTAGGATTGGGAAGAGGGAGGGGTCCACAGCCAGGATACAAAGTGAATAAATTGTAATAAATAATAAAAAATGTTTTAAAAACTTGTCTTAGTTCTATGGACATACTATATGATAAGCTCTTTATTTCTACTTGAGGCTTAGTTATAATAGATTAATTATAAAGTCCATTGTGATACTAACAGTTAGTTTTTCTCCTTGTTCCTCAAATTTCTGCATATCCAGTTCCCACTGCTGCAACAAACTCATAAATTGCTGAGAGTAATCGTTGTTAAGCTTCTGTCTGTGAAAAAAACAATGAATCCTATCAAATTTCATACCACTGTGAAACAAACATTCAAAACAAATTCACATATCATATGCTAGAAAAAGGAAACAATAGTTAGGAAAATTAAAACATTTATGTTGATTTCAGTACTTTTTTCCTAACAGATATCTTTTCACATACTTTAGGTCTTGAAAACTAAGGAAGTTTTATTTTATATTTTCCAGAAAAACTTAATTTTAATCTCCAAGGAATTTTTCATTTTTCCTACTGAATGCAGTTCTGATAAATAGATTAAAATATTTCACTTAGGTTGCTCCTCCCTCATTTTGGCATGTCAAAGACTTAGTACAAACAAAGGAATAGTCAAGTTAAAATATATAAATTATTTACAATATAAAACTGACTTTTCTACATCTTTATACAGTTATCAAATAGTTTCTATGACATGTACATCTTTTACTCAAATAATATATTTCCACATCAATAACCTCCCAGTTATTTAAAAGTAAAAGGGAAAGTAATCTCCACTGACTTCTAAGAAACATCTCAATTCTAAGAAGACATGAAGTTATAGGACTACTTGATTAGAAAATAAGAACCAAGCATTTTCACTAGAGACTAATAAGCAGATGATGATGCTATTTTCCGTAGGTAATTTGTACCAGGACATACTAAGAAATGACAAAGATGTAGCTCTTAAAATCTTACATTTCCTCTTGTTGTGTTTTCCAAATTTGCTCAATTTTCTGGTTACTGGCTTTGAAGGAAGCTTTGGTATACATTTCTATTCTTTTTCTCTTGGCAAGAAGAGCTTTATTGATGTCAGCTATGTTCAAAATAAACATCAAAATTTAATGTTGAAGAAAATGATTTTGTTCCACTTAATCAAGTTAAGTATGGTTCATTCAACAATATCAAGGACATTTAAAATTAAATGTAGGGACCAGGGAGAAGGTGGTTTAACAGGGAAACAAATGTTTGCACTGGGCTGGTAGTGCATGTATTTAATCCCAGCACTTGGGCAGAGCTTTGCAAGTGGATATCTGTGAGTTCCAAGCCAGCCAGGAAACATAGAAGACCCCTGCCTCAAACAAAGGAAAAAAAAAAAAGCTATTTGCCATGAGCCTGAGAACCTAAGTTTGATCCTGAGAATCCATGGCGTAAGGGGCAAAACAAGCTCTGAAAGATGTCTCCCCAGTGGAAGACAAGAGAAAACTCCCCCCAAAAAACTGTGACCTACATAGAAGTACCATTGCACATTTACATCACACTCGTACATACACTTCATACATATAATCATAAAATAAAATTTAAGTTAAAACATTTTAATTTAAAAATAGCACCAACATGTGCTTTGAAAATGCTTTGTATTTTAGAACACATAGAATTTTGAATTTCCAGACTAGGGAAGCTCAGCCAGTAAAGTCTTTGCAAATATTATTAAATCCAAAAATGGCTGAATTCTGAAACATTTTAGTCTCAAATATTTTGTAATAATTTATAAAATACCCAACCTTATCTCAAATTTGATTTTTATAACTGAGTTAAAATTTAAAGCTGATAAAACAAAGATGAAGGCCAGACTTTACTTAATGAACAAACACTAATAAAGGCTAAATATGTCAAAATACTGTACATCCCCCATTTGATAGGCCATCTTGGTGCATTTGTTAGAACTCATTATTAACTATATTTTTAAAAATAATCAAAAAGTATTAATAAAAATTTATAAAGCAAGTCAATACTATTAAACTTTTTTTATAAAAAAATCTGGGTGAAATACCTAAATAATGCATCTAGGAATACTTTATTATATTTTAGAGGAACTTTGAGTTGGTTTGTATTATTTTATTTTTGTTTTGTTTTGTTGAAGTTTCATGGCATAGTGCTATCCTGGCTGGCCTGGAACTTACCATGTAGACCAGGCTGGCATTGAATTCAGAGATCCACCTGCCTCTGTTTTCCAATATCTGAGTGTGTGCCACCAAGCCCAGTTCACAGTGGTTTTTATAGGACATTTTTATGACTAATAAGTATGGCAATTTATTAAAAAAATTAGTATTTCAAATAATGCTTGCTATGCATATATTTTTTAAACCATAAAAGTTACATTTTGATAACTATGATGTAACTATAATACATATTCTGAATTTTAAGCATTTATAAGTTTATAAAACAAGTATTTTGTTACTACCTAAAAGAGCAATTCTTAAATATAAGACTTAATGGTATGAATAATCCTTATAGAAAACCATTATTCTTTTTTCCAAAGAGTAATTTTGGGCTGGTGAAGATGGCTGAACAAGTAAAGGCACTTGCAGCAAAGCCAGACAATTTGGGTATGATCCCCAGGATCCATCCATCTGGAAGGGAGATAACTGACACCAGGAAGTTGTTGTCTGCCCTTTACACATGCACCATGGCATGCTGCCCACCTCCCTCCCTGAAATGTAAAAAGAAAAAAAAAATGTGTTCTGTTAAACTGAGCAAGATAACTGATGCCTGTGTCCCTAGCACCCACAAGTTTAAAGAAATACCCAGTTTAAGGTTAGTCTGACCCTGCCTCAGAAAGAAGCAAATAAAGTGCTATCTCGTAATTAAACTCTTATAAAAGAAGTATTTAAAACCTAAGGTCTTTGGCTCTGATTAAAAATCTTACTGGCTAAAGAAGCTGTCTTTTACTTTTAGTTATATCATGTATTGCTATAACAAAATAAAAGTTCTCTCTCTCTCTCTTGCTTTTTAAGACAGGGATTTTCCACGTAGCTTAGCTGTGCTGGACTCACTCTGTAGACCAGGCTGGCCTCAAACTAAAAGAGATCTGCCTACTTCTGCCTCCCCAGTGCTGGGATTAAAGGCGTGCACTACCACTACCTGGCAATAATAGTTCTCTTATGACACTTTAATTTATATCCTCCTCCATAAAGGAAAGAGTGCAAGAAGAATCTTAGAAAATAAATTAGATATCACTTATTCTGTGAACATAAAGTAGAAAAAAACTTTCCCTCTAGTTTTCTAAACTTATTAACATACCATGTTTATTTTTCATATCATGAACAAGGTTAAGAAAATCTATGATGCTAAATCATGAATATTTATGCAAAACTCCATAAATGAAAACAAGGCACTAAACAATATTTACATAGTAAACTAATTTCCTATTATATAATTACTGTACAGTTTTAAACAATTTTCTTTAAATATATCTCCCAAAAACATACCTCCAAATTTCTCCAGCATATTCTGAACTTCACCTCTGTTAAAAAAAAAAAAAAAAAAAAAAATCAGACCAGGAGTTTAATTCAATGGTAGAACATTTATCCAATATGCTCAAGGCTCTAGCACCATTAAAAATAAAATGAACAAAAGAATTCCCATTTTTCAAGACAGGGTTTCTCTTTGTAGCCTTGACCCTCCTGGACTCACTCTGTAAACCAGGCTGTCCTTTAACTTACAGAGATCCACCTTCCTCTGCCTCCCGAGTTAACAAATAAATAAATAAATAGATAGATAGATAAATAAATAAATAAAAATCTTTTAATTAGAGATTCACAATATACTTGTTTTGGAATACCACATACCAAGTATTTTATATCCCTACTTGCTAGATAAACTAAATTTTTCTTAATCTTTATTGAAGAAAAACATTTTTGGGGCTTGGGAAATAGCTCAGTTAGTTAAATGCTTGCTCTGCAAGCATAAATACCTGATATTCAACCTTAATACCCATATAAAGTGCTCAGAACCCATGCACACATACCCTTACAACCCCCCCCCCCCCCCCACACACACACACGTGTACTGCCCTTAAGTATTTTTTAAACATTTTACCCCACATCTTCAATTATTCCTGCAGGTCTTTTCTTTCCATGTTTATCAATTACTGGAGTCTTTTCTGTATTGATAAAATTTGAAATTAAGTATGCTATTTTGGTAAATTTTAAAGAAATCTATTTTCAGTTCTTCAGAATTTTGTAACAAATTTTGAAAGCAGATAAACATGTAATATTTTCTCTGAAAAATTAAAAATATATCACAATTCATGAGCCATTTTATAAAAGCAAATTTTAAAAATCTGGTCATGTACTGTTTACCAAGTAATTGGGACTGCAAAGGTAAGGAATACTCTTTCAAGATCTGATGATATACAAAGTATGTGAAAATGCCTAATTCTGTTTTAAGTATAGTGGGTTCAAAATAAATGAACTATAAAGCATTGTTAATATCCAACACTATATATATTTACCATCAGCAACATCCTCCTCTGAACCAGACAGATCTTTATCTTCTTTCTCAAAGTCAAAGGCTTTTTTAGGCTGATCCACTGATGGTGGCTTCCCAGGTTTCCCAGAATGCTTTCTTCCACGAGGCACCATCTTTAGATGTTTCCTTGTTTAAAAGCAAACAAAAACCCAGCAAAGCCCCCAAATTTCTCTGTTTGAATTCAAGGACTATATATATATATATTAATTCTGCTCAGGTTTGAGAATAAGCACCTTTACTCACTAGGCCCCTCAGCTCTCTATTCTCAATTCCACACATACCCACGCCCTGGTCCTCCAACCATTCAGCCCTCATTATCCCGGTTCCAAGTCCCTCCTTCTCTCACACTACATTCCCCCAAGCCTTAAATTCACCTAAAAGCCCCTAATCCCTAAACTCTAGTGCCTTTAATCCCCATTGCTACAACCAGAACACTTCATTCCCTCAGATTCAATCCCTAGTTCCCAGAAAGACACATTCTCTCAACCTTTAACTCCTCATTCCCTCATCCCACACAACACCTATTTTTCTCAGCTCCAACTCCCTAATTGGACTCACCCACATGCCTTAATTCCCTCATCCCAAACCCTAATTCTCTCATATAGAACTCCTAAATTCCACCCCAACCCCTAAGTCCCTCAGTCCCCAATGCTACTTCTCTTGGCCCTAAACTCTAATTCCCTCACCCACTTCCCCTAATTCTGTCATTCCCAACTCAATTTTAATTCTCTCAAACCCAATCCTTAATCACCTCACTCACAATCCTTAATTAATCTGGCTCCTACCCCCAATTCCCTCAGGGCCAATCATTAATTCTCTGACCCAACTACTAGTTCCCTCAGATTCCAACAACCCTCCTCTGCACTCCTTATTCTCCCAGGCTCCAGACCCCCATCCCTTACCTCTACATCCTCTAGGCCCCAAACTCTCACCCCTTAAGACCCTTCATTTCCTCATCCTCTCACACCAATTTCTCTCACTTTCTCACTTACTGATCCTCACAACTATTTCTCTTAGCTCCCAAACTCTCTAACAAAACCCCTATTTCCTCACCCTAAATACCTTCAGCCCCAGCATACCTAACCCATCATCCTTCATTCCCTTAGTCCCATTTCCCTCACCTCAACTACAAATTGCCTCAGCAGCAACTCATGATTTCCTTAGTACCCAGCCATTAATTTTCTAGGCCCTCAGCCCAGATCTCCAATTTCTTCAGTGCCCAACCCCTACCTGCTCCCTAGATCCTAACCCAGAATGTCATATCCAAACCCTTAATTTTCTCAGTGTCTGACCTCTAAATCCTTAAACTTCTACATCCAAATCCCAAATTCCCTATTGTCCTGCCTAGTTTACTTATTACCGCTCAATCCCTAGGCCCTCCTCCTCAACCCCTAGGACTCAGGCACAAATTCCCTAAGCCCCAGATCCTTAATTCTCTTCGACCCCACCCCACTTTCCAAGACTTTGCCCCTTATTCATTTAGACCACAACCCTAATTTCCTAGGGGCAGGCCCTTAATTCCCTCAGGCTCCAACCCCTATTTCCCATGGCTCTGACCCCAAAGTTCTTGGCCGTGATCCCTAACTCCCCAGACCCCTCTTCCTGTTATCCTTAGCCCCTGACTCCTAATTCCCTAACCAGAGCCCTTAATTCCCTCAGCAACCAAATCCTTATTTCCTAGGCCCTGCCCTCTAGTCCCCCTAGGCTCCAGTCCCTAATCCTTTCTGCTGATTCCAATTCCCAAAGTTCCACTTCCAGATTCCCTTAACCCTTGACCCCTACCTCCTAGGGTCCTGCCCTCTAATTCCCTCAGCCTGACCCTAATTCCCTAGGTTCGGACCTCTACTTCCCTACCTCCTTCAGCCCCGACCCTAACTAGGCCCAGCTTCCTAATTCCCTAGTCACCCACCACCAAGTCCCTCAGCCAGGACTCTACCCGCCACCCCACCCCACCCCCCGTCCCTGTCCCCTCATTTCCTTAGCCCTTGACTCCTAACTCCCTAGGCCCCAAATCCCTTAACCCGGAACCCGATTCCCTTAGCCCGGAGCTCAAATCCCTCAGCCAGACCCAACCCTCAGCCAGACCCCGACTCCCTTGGCCCGGAACCCCGACTCCCTCAGCCCGATTCGACTTCCTCGGCCCGGAACCCCGACTCCCTCAGCCTGACCCCGACTCCCTCAGTCTGACCCCGACTCCCTCGGCCCGGGACCCCGACTCCCTCAACCCGGGACCCCGACTCCCTCAGCCTGACCCCGACTCCCTCAACCGGGACCCCGACTCCCTCAACCCGGAACCCTGACTCCCTCAGCCTGACCCCGACTCCCTCAGCCTGACCCCGACTCCCTCAACCCGGAACCCTGACTCTCTCGGCCCGACCCCCACCCCCTCAGCCTGACCCCCCCCCCCTCGGCCGGGACCCCGACTCCCTCAACCCGGAACCCCGACTCCCTAGGCCCGGAACCCTGACTCCCTCAGCCTGACCCCGACTCCCTTAGTCTGACCCCGACTCCCTTGGCCTGACCCCGACTCCCTCAACCCGGAACCCCGACTCCCTCAACCCGGGACCCCGACTCCCTCAGCCTGACCCCGACTCCCTCAACCCGGTACCCCGACTCCCTCAGCCCGACTCCGACTCCCTCGGCCTGACCCCGACTCCCTCAACCCGGGACCCCGACGCCCTCGGTCCGGGACCCCGACTCCCTGACCTCGACTCCCTCAGCCTGACCCGACCCCCTCGGCCCCACCCCGCCATTCCCGAGCTGTCAGGCCTCGGGCCGGCCTAGCCCCAGCAGCCGCGCCGGCGAGCTGCCCTCATCTTGCCCTCTCCATCTGGCCGAGGCGGCCGCGGGCTGTGGCCCGCCTCCGCCGTGGAGGCCGAGCCGCCGACCCCGGCCCTCACCACGCCACGCCTTACTTCAGCTGCTCCTCCAGCGAGGAGCCCGCATCTCCGTGGCCTCGAAGCATTTGAGGAGAGCGCGCCTTTGGGCGGGAGAACAGTCAGCGTGGCCGAACCCAGCTCTCCGCTGATTGGCCGAAACCCCGGGGCACGCACGCCGACGTAAGCCCCGCCCCGCAGGGGGATGAGCTCCCTCCCAGAGCTCCGCGTGCGCGCGGGAGCAGCCGCCAGGACGCGTGGACGGGCCGCTGCAGTGACCGGCTCCGCACCTGCCCCTGAGAAGCCACCCTGCCCCACAGCTCCTTCGCTGAACTGCTTTAGGAAGTCGTCCAAACTTCCCGCCTTTGTCATCCCACCTGACCTGGCCAGCTTTGTCTGCGTTCCTCCTTGCAGGCGTAGATGGAAACTCCCAAATTTATGTAACTTACCCATCTCCCATTTTCTAATGTTTCTGCTTGATTCTTAGTTGTTTTCTGATCCGAGGTCTCTCTCTAACCCAGGCTGGTTTCAAACGCACGGTAATCACCCTACCTTAGCTTCCTAAGTGCTTGGGGTATAGGAGTAAACCAAAAACCGATTTACATTTTTTAAGTTTTAATGACACAGAGACATGTCTTTAATATACCAGCACATAGTTTTCTTATGTTTGAGCATTACAATAGCAAAAGTACATTTTATATACTATTTGGCAACTCACTGTTTACCCATTATTGCTGTAAAAACACTATTATTATAGGTAGCCAGGACTATCATGCAAACTCAGAATTTATGCAAAGGACTGAGTTTATAAGGACTTCTATACTAGCTTTTCATCTTTATGATTTTCTCTGGGCTTATTTTCATGTAAAAATTATCATTACTTTGAATACTGAAAATCATTACACGTTACATAAGATTTTAAGTTTTGGGAGGTTTTTTTGTTTTTATTTTAAATTTTGTTTTTATCTGGAATTTTTGAATTTCATGTCAAACAAATGTCTCATTACTTTTTCTTTCCTATGGAAACTGATGTCTCATAATTTATTAAGAAGTGTGTCCACAGAAATGGAGTTAGGGATAGATGGGGCTAGGAAGGAGGAGGGAGGAGAAACTGCCTTTGGGATATATGTGAGAGGAGAATAAATAAAATTCAGAAAAAAGATGTGTGTGCTTTCCCTGTAACAGCTGTGTCATATACCATCACCTTGCTAGCTTTACGTCAAGAAAATATTTGCTAGAGTAACTGTATGTGTCTATTGTGTTATAGGTGTAACAGCTCTTCTCTGGCGCAAGAAGCTTTCCCCAGTGCACTACCAACAAACCTCACACAAAAGGTTTATTGGGAGGAAAAAAATCCAGGAGGGTGGCTGCCTCTGCTCATGTGAGAAGCAACAGAGAACTGAGCAAAAGACAGGATTTATATAGTTTGCTGGGGGGAAGGGGAGCAGAGCTTTCCATGGATTCGAGGATCATGTGGCCTGATCTTGGGGCAAACTCAGGGATTAGTGGGATTCTGTGGCCTGATCTTGAGGCTCAGGGATTGGTGGTGGTGGTGGTGATGGTGGTTTCTTGGCACTGGTCTTTGGGTCAAGTCAGGGTCAGGGTGTTCTTTCCTTTGACCCTGGTCTTGGGGTCATGTGAGGGTCAGGGTGTCCTTTGCCCTGGTCTCAGGGTCAAATCAAGGTCTGAGTGTTTTTCTTGGCCCTTTTGCCCTACATTTATGGGGTGTACTATGATAATCTGACACATGTATGCAGTATGAATTTTTGTTTTGTTTATTATTTAAAATTTTTTCATTTAGCTTTGTAAAAATTTATTTATTACAATTTATTTCCTTTGTATCCCCGCTGCAACCCCCTCCCTCATCTCCTCCCAGTTCCACCCACTCTCCCTCTTGTCCGCCTATGCCCTTGCCCTAGTCTCCTGATAGGGAAGGGCCTCCTCCCCTTCCACCTGACCCTAGTGTATCAGGTCTCATCAAGGCTGACTGCATCATCTTCCTCTGTGGCCTGGCATAGCTACACTTCCCAGGGGGAGGTGATCAAAGAGCCCACCACTGAGTTCATGTCAGAGACAGTCCCTGATCCCCTTACTAGGGTACCCACTTGGAAACTGAGCAGCCAATGGGCTTTCTCTGAACAGGAGGTCTAGTTCCTCTCCATGCTTGGTCTTCAGTTGGAGTATCACCTCTGCAGGACCCCCTGGGCCCAGGGTTTTTGCTATGTTGTTCTCCTTGTGGAGTTCCCTCCAGGTCTTTCTATCTCCTTCTTCTTCCATAAGGTTTCCGGCACTCTGCCCAAAGTTTATCTGTGAGTCTCAGCATCTGCTTCAATACCCTGGGGTAGAATCTTTCAGAGGTCCTATCTGGAAGGCTCCTCTCCTGTTCCTTCTACTTCTGATACCTATCCTGTTTGCCCTTCTGAATGAGGATTAACCATTTTCCCTAGGGTCCTCTTTGTTATTTAGCCTCTTTAGGACTACAGATTTTAGTATGTTTATCCTATATTGTATGGCTAATATCCACTTATAAGTGAGTATATACCATGTGTGTCTTTCTGCTTCTGGCTTACCTCACTCAGGATAATCTTTTCTAATTACCACCATTTGCCTGCAGATTTCATGGTTTCCTTATTTTTAATTGCTGAGTAATATTCCATTGTGTAACTGTACCACACTTTCTATATCCATTCCTCCATTGAGGGACATCTAGGTTGTTTCCAGATTCTGGCTATTAACAAATAAAGCTGCTATGAACATAGTTAAGCAAATATCCTTATTGAATGGTAGGGCATCTTTTGGGTATATGCCTGGGAGTGGTATAGCTGGATCTTGAGGTAGCACTATTCCTAATTTTTTTCTTTAGTTATAAAATTTGTAGTGGAGTAAAGACTGAATGATCACTCTGCACACCATCTATTAATCCAAAAATCTTCAGTTTACTCTTGCTGCTTGTTCAACTGGCAACTTTCCTAGATCCTGCTTCCAAACCACAATTTTCATCACTCCAACCTTAGTAAACTTTCAGTACAAGGTAGAGCAAGTCTCACACCTTGTTTCTCCCTAATAAATATCCTGTGGGTCCCTGGCCTTTCATTCCTACATGATTTCAGACAGATTTTCCCAGATCCATTAAAACCAAACAAAAGCAAGCTTGCTGTTTCCTTTTTTGTGGAAGGGGTGTCATTAATAAATAGACCAAATTAAAATTGAGTTATGCTAGTCTTATGTACTTTGTGCCTGTGTGAGTGTGAGTGTGTGTGTGTGTGTCTCTACTATGAAGGTCAGAGGACAACTTGCAGGAGCTGGCTCTCTCATTTCACCATGTAGGTTCCTGGTATCAAATCAGGCTTTCTGACATGGCAGCACATCTTTCCTGTCCTTTAGGTGCATTCTGATGTTACTATAAATAAAGACAATTTTATATTTTTCTAATTCTCATGCCTCTTTTCCCTGCTAAATCTCATTGGTTTAGTCATTCAGCACAATGTTAAATGGAAGTGGAGGGAACGGGCTTTTTTTTTTTCTTGAGTTCACATCTCTTTGCAGTCCGGCTTACCTGAAACTCACTAATGTGCAGCAGTACTCCTGCTTCAGCCAGAAAACACTGACTGTAGAGGCATGTGCCACCACACCTGGCTTCTATAAAACTAACAGCACCTAAAGATGTCAGCCACTCTGCGAGCACACTGGGAACTTGCCGGGAGATGTTCCTCTGTAAAAACAGTTCACCTTCTTAACCACTGAATCATCTCGCTAGCCCTCCAGGCCCACTTAAAATCTAGATTTGGTGTATGAGGGAAAAAAAAGTACTATCTTTATGAGGCATATTTTACTTAACAAGACCCCCACTTCCTTCCATTTTATTGCAAATACCATAACTTCATTCTCCACCATAGCTGAATAAAATCCCATCGTGCATATGGACCACATTTTCTTTATTCGCTCATCTGCTGATGGGCATCTAGACCAGTTCACATAGAAACAAATTTCATTTAGGATTGCAATTAAATTGCGAACATTCTTCCCACTATCTCAGCTCCTACAAATTACCTCTTGCTATGTAACAGACCACTTTAAAACTTAGTAGCCTGAAGGAAATGCCGCTGCGGCTGGTCTCCTCTGTCTCTGGCAGAGCTGAAGGGAATGGGTAATCTACTGTTTTTATTTAAAAGGTTGGGAGTCTGCAAGCTCTTGGCTGAGGTACCTCAGCTCTCTCAAAGGGCTCTCCAGGAGGCTATCTCTGGCTCATTCACATCACAGTCTTGAAGTTTCAATTGAAGCCTTAAGAGGACAAAATCCTAAAGCCCTTACCCAGCCTCTGAGTGTGCCTCATTTGGTAAAAAACCAAACCTTTCAAACAAAACATTCAAATGGCTGAAGCAAAACATCAAACAGTGGCGCAATCAGTTCCTCTTGGTGAGAGGAGCAACACAGTCTCTTTGCAAGACTTTAGACACTGAAACAGGGTTGCTGGCACTCTCTCTATAACCCACCTGCCTCCATATTCTGCATTTTATGTCTTTCACTGCAATACAGATGTTTTCTTTATGTCTGCCAGGTTCTGTTTAGATACTTCTATTGTGCTTCTTTTAAGTCATGCATTTCTAGTCCTTGTTTGACTTAGCAACAACCAACACCATCAACTACCAGCATATTTCTCTCTCATTTTCATCTTCTCCTGGCTTACACAGCCCTTGACATTGTCCCATACACTTCTTATCTCCCACTCCTTCACTGGTGCCTTCTCAGTGTTCTTGCTAGCCCCAACTCCTTCAAAGGACCATGTTATAAATTTCCAGGGCTTGCTTTTCTCGGTTCTTTTCTCAATTTTACTTCCGAAACTGTCTGGTATGTGTACATTGCTTCAGATATCAAACTTTCTCCAAGTGTGGGTCAATGGCCACCCTGAATCGGGGTTTGATGGGAGGATAGGGTGGAGATAATGCAGGCTGGCAAAGATGCGGTAAGCTGCACTGGCACATACTTAATGGGAACAGTGAAAATCATAAAGCCAACACAACACAAAGATCCAGCAAAGCTAAGCCTGGTGATGCCATCACTGTGGTACAGTCCCCCACTCTTTTGGCCTTGATCTCTACATGTCGCATACTTGAGGGTTTTTAATTATCTGTACAACTTGGGGATATTGTCTTGATGGAAATTTTCTTATGAATCATTTATGCTTCTCCCAGGAGTACTGCTTCTAAACTTTCCCAGGAATGTTGAGACTACCACCCCTCCCACTTTTAGGAAGATATCCTTATCTTGAAGCTCTTCCTTATGCCCTGGAGGTTGTGACTCAAATAATTAGGCCAGAGACCTCCTTATGAGGCTCTGACTCAAAGATACTCTTGGCACATCTGCCCCTATACTTCCTCAGAATCAAAACAATCAGAGCAGAGTAAATTTTAGTAAACATTTGGTAGGCTAGAGAAGTTGGCAGCAGATCAAATTAAAAGTCTTTTCCTACTACAGATGGACAAAGAATGGTGTGGATAAATGATAAAAGAATAAAATATTAAGACCTCCCTTTCTTAGAAAAGTAAACTCATACAGGACCTCTGGAGTGTTGTATGACCATGGAACAAAAAATACCAAGATTAGACATATAAATAAATTCTACAAGTATATAAAATATAAACACTCTATTACGGCAGAAATTAAATAATAACTGCAGTAGCTTTGGCCTGAAGACTTTTCTTAGGCCTAATGACAATTAGTACTCTGGCTATTAAAAGTTGATAATTCACTGTTTAGGACATGACAATCTGCCCTTGCTGGCTTGGAGATTTTCTTTTTGTCTAGTGCCCTTGAAACCACAAGAGCTACCAGCATGAGAACAGGCTGTCATGCTTTGGTAAAATATGCCCGCAATAATGTTAAAAGTTGGATTGTTGGATTGATGATGGAAACTGATTATAAAAGATAGTTCTGTTTTGTCATGGTTTATCAATGATGACTAAACTTACGACCAAGTAGAAGTTATAACACGTGCCAGGGGACAAAAATGATATGATCTATGTTTTGTAACAACATGCATCTATTCCTGCCTACTAAAGTCTGTATAACTAAAGAAGCACCTGGATTGCCAGTAAGTCCGGACATTAAACTCTTCCTAATCCCCGTGCCTGACTCATTCCTCCCTTGCCACTCTTGCATCCACCCTTTTTCAGGCCCTGACCTCACCCGGGTCACTGCACATTCAATCTAAAGAGAACTCATGTGACATAGCAGTGTCTTAGAAAATGTCTTAGTAAGTTCAGTGAGGTGGCTCAGTAGGTGGATGCTTGCTGAAGAACCATGGTGACTTGAATTCCATCAATGGAACCTGCAACAAAAAGAAAGAAAAAAAGAAAAAGAGAATTGACTCCACAAAATGTAACTGTAACTTGGCATAGATGTTTGTGGTTTTCAAGCTTAAAAGCTTTGTAACATTCTGGTGTGAGGGAGTGGTGGTGACCATAGGTCAGCTTCTGAGTCCATTCTACAGCCCAGATGGATCAGTAGTGACTTGATTACAAAAAAATTTTGTCATCTGCATTGGTCTAATAGGCCCAATGACATTTGGTGCATTGGCCAGGATGAATGTTTTTCTGGCCTCCACACACTCATTATGGTGCAGTACCCTCCTCTCTACAATAATAATGGATAAAATAAAAAGAAAGATTAGAAAATGTCTTAGAATGTGATGACTTTTTTTGTCAATGTGTCAGAAGCTAGAGGATCATCTGCGAGGCAAGAACCACAGTTGAGAAAATGCCTCCACACATTAGGCTGCAGGCAACCCTGTGGTGGCAGTTTTTGAATTTTGATTGAGGTGAATGAGCTCTGCCCAGGGTGGGCTGTGACAACCTCCTGGGCAAGCTGGTCCTGCATTGTCTAAGAAAACAGTCTAAGCATGCCATGGGGAGCAAACCAGCAAGCAGCATTTCCTGGCTTTTGACTCAATCCCTACTTCCAGGACCCTGCCTTGAATTCCTGACTTCCTTAAGGAATGGCTGATATGAAAATGTTGATGAAATAAAATATGAAATAAAACCCTTTCCCCCCAACTTGCCTTTGGTTATGGTGTTTCATCACAGCCATCAAAGCCCTAACGAAGACTAGTAACAGGTGAAGAGGTATGAATGGGAGAACAATGGAAAGAAGGAAAAGGCAGGTGAAGCACGAACAGCAGGCACAGGCCAACCTAGAAATGTACAGCTCATTTGTGAAAACACAATGTTGCTGGCACAGTGTAAGATACAAAGTTCGTAGGTGAGGGAAAGCAGAAGAACCAATTAGAATTATAAAGCCAAATTTAAAAATTAAAATTTTCTTTTCTGTGCTGGAGATATAAGCCAAGGCCTTGTACATGAGGGGCAGGTACTCTAGCACCCAGCGACATATTAGCCACACTTACTGTCTTTACTTCGCTAATTAATATTTACCCTCTCAGGAACAACACATTAAGGTTTGTTGCATTTAATCAATAGATTTGAATTTTGTAACACTTTTTGAGTATTGCCTTCAACTTAGGCAGTCTAGGAACTCAGTCTTCCATATACACCCAGCTTCACAGGAGGGTGGTGCTCTTTTCAACTTTAAAGCTTCCTTTGAGTTAAAGGGTCCATTTCTCAGGCCAAAAGTAGACAGAGCCAAGAGTAAGCTAATCACTGTATTCATTCCCAATCAGGATTTTCTATATGAAACCAGAGATGGAGTTTCTGGACTTGAAGGGATTAAGAGCCATGCCTTCATTCTAGGCATAGAATTGTCATGGCAAGGCACAGATGGACACAGCCAAGCAACGACCCTATCAGGGGTCTCTAAAGAAAGATCACTGGTGGAATGAACACATCTTGAAGGGGATTGGTTAGATTGGCCTATACCATCTGCTCTGGGCAGCCCAACAATGGCTGTCTGCGCATCAGCCATCTGGAAGCTGCTCAGTCCATGAGCCTGGGTGCCTCCGCAGTTCCAGGGTGGCATTGAAGGCCTGGGAGCATTCCTGGAGGGCCAATGATTTTAATCTGTGTCTGAAGGTTGCAGAGCTTGGGTCAGGTGCCAACAATGGACGGCAGTGGCAGCCACGGGATAAGGAGGCTGTCAGCATGGTAGGCACTCACCAGCAGGGTCGACTGTCAGCCAACAAAGGAACAAGCTTCCCCCTAAGACTTCCTTCTATCTGGGCTGCCACACAGGCCCTGCCCACGCACTGTAGGATGCACTTTCCCACTAGTTTGCCTAACAGAGATGATACCTTACAGCTGTGCCCAGAGGCTTGTCTCTTGATTCTACATCTTATCAAATGGACATTATTAATTATCATATACATCCAGAATACATCTCTGGAATTCCTCTTTTTAAAGAACTTTAAGGTACATCTGTCCCTTACAGTCTAAGCATATTTCAGTGCCAAAGAATTAATTTCATGGAGACTTTTGAGTAGAAAAATGTCATTTAATGGTGCAGATTTTAAGTTAGGGCTGGAATTAGACTAAATGGGATGGAAGAGCAGTTCAACTAAAAAGAAGCCTCCTTTCTCACTAGATCTGGGATATTCATTCTCTCATATTCTTCTCTCCCGGCCAGGTAGCTTGGGTAGACCTTGAACTTACTATCTTCCAGCTGTATCCTTCAGAATCATCCTTCTGGGATGACAGATGTGTACCACCATGCCAGTCTGGAAAAAAAACAGGCTGCTGAGGTTGCCCTAAAGGTAAAGGCACATGCTGCCAAGCCTAATGACCATGTCTCAGGAGAGACCTGCCTCCTACAAGTTGTCCTCTGACCTCTGAAGGTATGCCACGGCATATACAGGCTTCTCCCTGCCGCACACAAAATAAAAACGTATGATGGTCATGGTGACACACACCTTTCATCTCAGCACTCTGGAGGCAGGTTGGTTTCTGTGACATTTAATCACCCATATAATGTTGCTAAGAGGGAGCGATTTAAGTCACAAGGGCAGAGCAGTCCTCATCAGACAAGTGAACCTGCCCACATCTTGACCTTGGATGTTTCCCCTAGAACTATTAGGTAATGCATTTCTGTTCTTCCTAAATTACTCATACTTGGATATTATTCCTTACAGTAGTGGTGGTTTTGTGATAAGGTCTCTTTGTTGCACAGACTACCTGGAACTTACTATGTAGCTTGGGCTGGCCTTGAACTCATGGCAAATCTCCTATCTCAGCCTCCTGAATGCAGGGATTATAAACATTTTTTTGTTTGAATTTATTTTTATTATTTTAATTAGGTATGTGTCGGTGTGGGGAGGTGGAGCACATGATTATAAGAGCACGCATCAGTCAGAGGTGTCAGATCTCTCTGGAGCCGCCTGATGTGGGTGTTGGGAATTGAACTCAGGTCCTCAGAAGGAACAGTATGTGCCCTTAACCACTCAGCCATCTCTCCAGCTCCAAGCATGCTGCATTTTATTTTAGTATCACAAATGAACTTAAGATACATTCTAGCCTTTTATAGAATTTCACTTAAATGGTTTTAAGATTTTGAAATTCCCAGCCACTGACTACTCATCAAATTCTGCTCTGATGAGCT
The DNA here is from genome assembly GCF_907164565.1 of Psammomys obesus. Classification (NCBI taxonomy): domain Eukaryota; kingdom Metazoa; phylum Chordata; class Mammalia; order Rodentia; family Muridae; genus Psammomys; species Psammomys obesus. Next base: position 5,443,283 of record NW_026596091.1, on the reverse strand, counting down.
GCTGAATTATTATATAAATGATTAACTTTTTAACAAGTTTCATTTAGAATCTATACCCTCCTCCCATACAGCAATATTCTCCAGTAAGTCTTAGTACTAACCTTTCCTTACATTACTTCACACTTATTAGTGTTCACTGCAGAGCCGGACAGCCAAATGCATCACACAGACAACCATTCAAATGACTGTCGAGTCTGGACAGTAATGCCAATCTTCAGAGACTTAAAGCTCAAAGCATAGGGCTGGAGAGAAAGCACAGTGGTTAAGAGCAGTGGCTGCTCCTCCAGAGGACCAGGTTCAATCCTCAGCACCCATACGGTGGCTCACAACCATTTGTAATTCCAATTCCATAGGATCTGAAACCCTCTTTTGGTTTCCAAGAATACAGACACATGTGTAGTGCATACAGCCCAAACACTCACACACAATATAGCAGTAATAATAATTAAAAAAAAATCAAAGCATCAGTAAATCTGATTTTTTATGAGACTTCATTTTTTGAAATACACAAAATTTACAGCACAAACACAGTATTTACACTTCAAGTTCTCTTTACAAAAATGTGTGCCATTTTGGAGGAATACTACTGAGATCATGATCGAAGATATCTGTCAGAATTCAAAAAGGATTCACGGCATCCGGTTTCCATACAACTCCGGTATAATGACATAACGGAGCATGACTAGTGTCCGGGTTAGCTTACCCGTAAAAATGAGGCTCATTTTCTGGTCTGCCAACAATGGCCTGTGGGTCAAGTCTGTCTGGGGCTTTTGCGTAGCTTCAAACTAAAGGTGGTTTTCATCTTTTTACTGGGTTGCATAAAAAATAAAGAAAAAAAAACCCCAAAACAACAACAAAACAGAAGACTGACAAAGATGACCATGTCTTGAGCTATCTACTCTCTGTCCTTTTACTGAGAGCAAGCTGCTGGGAGATATGGTGGCCTTTCAGCTGGACACCACAGCCATGTGCTGGGACTGTCAGCACTATTCATTTCTCAAGGAGGCACTTTTGTATATGTACATATGTATGTACTTTTGCATATGTACATTTCCGAGACATAATTACATCCGGTGAGTAGCAATGCTACTTGACATTAGCCCTTTGCAATTAGGCCTGCACACAACATCACAGTATTCTAGGGGACTGAGTTGAACAAGCTCAAAACACTTTCAACATCAATCCCCAAGCTCTTCAGTAGTTGTTATTCAAGACCACTTGAATGTTAATAAAAATCAATAATTTAGATATGCTAGAAGGGAGAGATATTTCTACATTATTTAAATAAGATCTATACAAACATGGTTTGACATCCTGATTCATTATTTTCAGAAGCAAGAATAACTTAGTAGCTACTTAGTTTTTAAAAATGGGAAATGAATAAAAGGAGTAAAAAGTGAAAAATTATGCCAAAAGGCTTTGGAATGCAAAGACTGGGGTCCCGCAGCACTTGATTCCAATTGGCCTGGCTTCTTAGTCTGCAATGATTGTGGGAGGAAACCAGCGGCTTGTCAGTGAGGGTTTTTCAACAAGCTGACAGGTCCTTCAGCAAAGCCTTTAATAGTACAGGCCGAACAAGCCATCAACACAAGTTCTCCGTGTGCTGACGAATTCCAGGGCAGTGGGCTCTAGCCACGCTGCAGAACACAGTCTGCATGCCGTGCCTTCCCCGACCAGGCTGTCTACGCGTCACGTCTTAGGTGCACCCTGTGATGTTGAGGTCTGTGTGCCATATCATAGAGACGCCCTGTGATGGCGAGGTGGGAGATGCTCAGAAAACACTGAGGTAGGTGACTTTCAAATGAAGAGCTTCTACACCCTGATTCGGTCAGGACTAGCTTCTTTGTGGATCCTTCTCCTGGGAAATATCTTCCGCTTCAGAGCAATTATCTACGTGATGGAAGACAGAAACTAAGTAATGTTTTGTTTTTTTTTTCCCATATTGATAAAAGACTGTTAGTGAAGCCAGCTTTCCTTGTGCGACCCACACACTCTTGATCATTGCCATAGTCTGATATAATAACAACAACAAAAACCAAGTTTCCTTCACACTTTCCCCAAAACAAAAGCAATCACTAGTTTTGCTTAGTGTTGTGCACAGTACGCTTACATGTACCCACAGAGATGCCAGAGTAAAATTATGTTGGCCCATGGCTCATTTTTCGAGGACCTATAACAACAGGTTCTATACAGCCATTGCTGAGGCCATGTATTTTTATGATCTTTGTCCAGTTTTCTTTCTGTTTTTAACTGAAAGGAACCGCCTCTGTTTAATCATTACAACACTAATTCTGAGTTTCTGAGTAAAAAGGAAGACAAGACAAATGAATAAAAGGTCGCCACATTGGCTGAACACTGCATGACTTTACATGCTGGACACACTGACAAGGCTGTAAGCTAATAGGAAAAAACTTAAATGTTCTGTTGGCACTGCTTTGCTTTCCCTTCACTTCTTTTTTATCTCTCTCTGTGTGTGTGTGTGTGTGTGTGTGTGTGTGCTGATGGTGTAGATTTTCAACCCAACTTCTAAGTAGCCTAGGCTATCCTTAAACTTGTGATTCGACCTCCTGAGTACTGGGATTCTACACCCGACAGTGGGTTTGAGTTGGTGTCATTTTCTAAAAGGCCATGGGAAACATGGGAAACTTACCTGTTCAGCAAAAAACGAAAATATAGTAAATATAATCAGTGTTGCTAGTACGCAATGGGTCCAAAACTTCAACTTGTCTCGATACGCCCTCCTATTGAGAAACAAAAGTTATTCACTGAGTTTTTATAAAAACATACTATCCAATCAACCCTAAAATATTAATAAGATATACACCTCTAACACACGTTCAGATCTGTTATTTTATAATAAATATAGTACTGTACAGGGAGTAAAAGTTTCCTCACTTCAAAAGAAAAGTGCTTGTAGATCTTAAGACATCACTTATTTTTATTCATTTATCCACATTCATTTATTCCAGAATAATTCCTGTAGATACAGAGGGACGAGCAAGATAAAGTTTCTGCTTGAAAGTGTTTAGAAACTTGGAGAGTCACTGACATGTCATCAATAAGGTAGCTAGAAACATGTGTTATCAAAATTAAAGTTCTGTAGAAACGGGGACAGCTGCACCAATAGGGTTTTTCCTGAGCCTTGAGAGGCAACATTTCTGGCTAAAAAGGGGGAAGTAACAGTGGCAGAGGGGCACAGTGGCCCAGAGCCCTGCAGAGGTGTCAGAAGAGCTGGCGAGGCTCGGGGAAGGCAGAGCCACAGGAAGGCAGCTGGCAGGACCCGGGGCTACTCTGGAAATGAGGTTTGCCTGTGGAACTCTAACAGGAAAGTGGATGAAATGTGGGGGTACTGGTGTGTCACACAAGCAAAGTACAAATGGAGGCTGTGTGAAGGACAGACAGATGGACAAGTAAGGCACACAGTCCGGTTTTAGCTGAGGGATGGCAAAGAGCAAGGGGCTGTTTTAGGGCGATAAGAAAGAAAAAAAAAAAAGTGAAAGTGATGTTCTGTGGTAGGGACCCCTGGGCTCAGGATTTTTTGGCTTTATTGGTCTCCTTGTGGAGCTCCTGTCCCCTCCATGCCCCTTCCCCCTTCTTCCACATGACCCCCTGCAACCACTTTGGAAATCAACCTGGTGCTTTCTCAGAAAATTGGGAACAGTGCTACCTCAAGATCCAGCTATACCACTCCTGGGCATATACCCGGAAGATGCTCCACCATTCAACAAGGACATTTAATCAACTATGTTCATAGCAGCTTTATTTGTAATAGCCAGAATCTGGAAACAACCTAGATGTCCCTCAGCTGAGGAATGGATACAGAACTTGTGGCACATTTACACAATGGAATATTACTCAGCAATAAAAAACAAGGAAATCATGAAAATTGCAGGCAAATGAATGGAACTAGAAAAAAAAATCATCCTGAGTGAAGTAACCCAGAAGGAGAAAGACACACATGGTATATACTCACTAATAAGCAGATATTAGACATATAACATTGGACAGCCATCTACAGACCTAAAGAAGCTAATCAACAAGGAGGACCCTAGGGAGGATGCTTAAATCTCACTTAGAATGGCAAACAAGGTAGACAACAGAAGTGGTGAAAGAGAGGGAACAGGATGGGAGCCTACTCTAGAGGTCCTCTGAAAGGCTCTATCCAACAGGGGATCTAAGCAGAAGCTGAGACTCACAGCCTAACTTTGGTCCCCAGCTTCTTAGCTTCTGTGTTTACAGGCTTTCTGTCAACATACTGGTGGGCATCATCTTCTTCAGAGACTGAGAAGCTCTTGGATCTTGCTGGCTTTTAGGCCAGCCTCTGAGGCACAGTTCCTTTTCAATAGCCAAGTTGAAAACACCCCAACTGACATCCACAATGTATCCCTAACAGACCGGCACTTCCTCTCTCCAGTTCTCCTTGGTTTGTAACAGCAGGCACCCTCTGCCATGACTCAGGACACCTTGCTCTATGGGAACGCCATGCTTGTCATTCCCACCACTGATGTGAACCACATGGCTCCTCCCCTCTCCAGAGCACCATCAGCTACTTCTCAGAGAAAGTACAAGTTTTGCATTCATCATCTACTTCAGCGAGTTTCTGATGGTAGGTGGGGAGGACATACTCAGCTTCATCCTGACATGGCCAACTGCCTAGGAGGGGCCACAGAAATGCGCTCAAACCACCTTCAAGCCCACCACTTCCTCAACTATGTCCCTGAAGTCAGAACTATGTCCCTGAAGTCAGAAACCGGACCCGGCCAATTAACACTTGGAAACATGCAAAGAACTCTGCCTTCACAGCTCCAGGGAACTGAACACGGCAAAAAGCCGCATACGTGCCATGAATCCATCCTCACTCACAGCCTCTCCTCACAAAAATGAAAATGAACAGGTAGGAGCAGCGGGCACACTGTTTTATCCAAGTGCACCCACCAAGTTCTATCAAGTTGTCTAGACCTGTTAAGACTGCCCCACCTGTTTCTCTTCCTGTTCTCTCTTCACTGCTCTTCCACCTGTCTCCTGCTTTCTTTACTCTCTTGAAGGTCAACAGACAGCACAAAGCCTGGAGCAGATATTTCTCAGCCTGGCTTTAACCCACCAACTTAATGCTTCCACCAAGCTATTCTAAAAGTGCCTTAATATATGACTTTCTTTGTTGTTATTATAAAAAAAAAAAAAAACTTCACCTAACTATTACCACATTGGAATATGGCATTTAGTGGTACGTTAAGTCTATGTTCCCAGGACATGGTCACTCTTACTTGGCTCCAAAATAAATATATCTACTTTGACACGGAAAGTTGTATTTTTTGCAGACAGCCATTAAGCTGATTGTTTCTACCAATTTGTTTTTAAGGCACTTTATTTATGGCTGCCTATTGTTTTATAACTATAGGGGCTTCATGAGAGTTTCCACATAGGAGTTGCATCATTTGGGAAACCTGAATTCACTCCCTGGGCCACAGCCACTCACATTTGGCTCAAGAGTAAACTTGTATTCCCTGTGGGGGAGGGGAGAGTGAGCTAGGTTCTATAAGGACAAAATCAAGTCCAAATGTCACTTTCCCCCCAAAGAATCAGTGGTCCCATCCCAAGTACACAGCAGTATCATCACAAACCTTACTGCCATGCCTAAACAACTCAATCTGGTGCCCGTCACCCTGGGTGGAATGAGGGCACCTGAAGGCTGGATCCCAGCCCCTGACCTAGGGAGCAGTGGAAGCTTTAAACATCTTCATAAAGTCAATGAGGTTGCCTGAGCACCTGGCAGGGAGTAAGACAATGGAGAAAGCACAAAAAGCAGCTGTGGACTATACTAGAGCATGTACACAGGAGTCAGGCTCGACAACCGCTTGCCAGCTGCTTTAGTGTAAGCCAATTACTCCCACTCACGAGGCTGAGGCAAGGGTCACAAGCTGAAGACCAGCCTGAGCTGCAGAGGGAATTCTAGCCTAGCGTGAGCAGCACAACGAAAGCCTGTCTTAAACAATCAAGGGCTCTCGCAGTGTGTCTTGGTCGTAAAGCACTTGCCTGGTCCCGGGTTTGATCCTGTCACTGAAAACAACTCCCCTAACGTGAGTTAGACACACAAGGTCACATGGCACATGCCCTCACATGAGCGATATCCAGAACAGGCAAATTTATAGTAAGAAAGCAAATAAATGGTCACCAGGGGCTGAGGTGATGGGAAAACGGCTGCTCAAAGGCTGCTGGGAATCTTCTGGAGTGACAGGAGCGTCTTCACAGGAGAGCAACGCTGCACACACAGCGCCACGGAGGTGTATTCAGTTTTTACTTGTCTTCATCCTTCCCAAGTACAGCACACAATTTCTACACAATGCTTACAAGTGTCAATCTTTCAGACAATGTCTATAAAGTGTCACTGGTTCTGAGAGCTTGCTGACGCCTGGTCGCCCATACTGATTTCATGTCCTATCTTTTTGTACTACACAACAACATCTTCCATGTCGGGGCTGCTGTTCACTTAGATACCGATCAACAAATCACAGAATAAATGAGTAAAGCTGAAAAAACACAGCTATGTGGTTTTTTTTAATCAAATCTCTTGAAATACCAGTAAACGACTTTTAAATGCTTAATAAAACAAAAATTGTTAATTATATTTTCCCAAGTAAATTACACAGCAGATAACACATTAAAGAACTGTCAGGAATCTAAAATCCAGATACAAATGTATATGTAGACACACACACACATGCATGCACATATGTACAAAACAAGAATTTACCATTCCTGCAGCTCATGCATGTGAAGAAAACGGTTCCGATACTCTCTTGGCAGCTCAAACTGGGAAGGTATGGGAAACATGGATTCGTAGAAGTCCCTGAGAACAGCCTTCACTGTCTGGGCATCTTTATGATTGTGGTCAATGTTGTCGTTCAGACAAACAAACTTCCTGAAACAACAGAGAGCCACTGCTCATATCACATGCATGGGTCTGAGCTAAGAAGATAAGAAATCTTGATTCCAAAAAAATAGTTCAGTGCACCAGCTCCCCAACTTGGTACACTCGCTGATACCATTCCCTGGAGGAGGGCTGTTTGCACAACTTCCTTGCAAATTCCTTGCCTATAAAACAAGAGGACTGGGGCAGGTAATTCTGAAAGATCCATGTAACTATGGGAATGACTAGATGACTTCCGTTTAGTGCAGCCGGATGTGTGTGTTCAGCACATGTATTTGCCTGGCTACACAGGTAGGAATAGAGTAAGCACCTAAGCCAAGGCCTCTGAGCATACAGACACGCTCCTGGGTGACTGACATGCAGATGCTGGCCTACACTGTAGCCTCTTGGAGTTCTGAATTAACGTGTTTCCAACAAAGCTGTGAGAGGCTTGAGTTCAGCAACGCAGGTTAGGACGAGGCCTCTTTCCTTGTTTCAAGTTTTCTTTCAGGCAAAAGTCACTAAACCATGGTCCCATTAAGATTATGATAAGTTATGACAATACTTTTGAAAACAATTTTAAAAAATCAAACAAGTTTAACAAAACTTTCAGATCCGACTACCAATTTTTGGAAAAAAAAAGAGAGGATGTAGTAAGAATTTAAGAACTTACAGAAAGGGCCATGGTGGCATATGCCTTTAATCCTAGTACTGGGGAGGCAGAGGCAGGCAGCTCATTTGAGTTCAAGGCCAGCCTGGTCTACAGAGCGAGTTCTAGGACAGCCAGGGATAGCTACATAAAGAACCCTGTCTCAACCCTCCCCCCAAAAAACATCTTACAGAAAGACCAAGAGAGAAGGAAAAGAGCTGAGCATGGTGGCTGGTGCCTCCATCTCAGGACTCAAGAGGCTGAGGCAGGTCTCAGCTCCAGACCAGCCTGGGCTAGTGAGAACCTGTCGCAAAATAAGATGAAACAAAATGAAAAAAGCTAAGAAGCCCCATGCTATCCTATCAACGAGCTGCCCCAGCAGTTAGTGACCCCTAGGGGTCACTAGGAGGGCATCAGGTACTCAATCTAGCCAAGGCAACTGCTCAGAAGGAAGCTTTTCAGGAATACCTAGTGGCAGCTATATACAAGTGACCGCCCCACCCCCTCTACCCGGTCTTCCCTGGGCCTCACTGAACAGCTGGTGCCAATGCTTAGCAGTCTGGGTGAGGCCCTCTGTAGGGAACATACAGCTTAACTCATAACTCCTGCCTCTTTGTTCAAACCCAGCCGAAATTCCTTTTACCATGGAGCGTCTCCATCTACTCCTCACTGAAAGAAGCCACTCCCTTCTCTCTAGTCCTGCTTGTTACCTTCTAACTCATATTTATTTTCAGAATTTAGAAAAAAAATATAATCAATCAGAAAAAAAATTAAAAAATTAGTACCTGGGGTTTTTCCTTATGTCATCCAGCTGGCCAACCACATGAGAAACGTTGGTACGAATCATTTTGAAAGCGATTTCTTCTTCTCCCATGATTTCAAACCTAATTGTCGAACATTGTTAAAGAGTTTAATAAATAAGTGTAAATTTACTTATTAAATAAATGGAAATGAAAAGCAAAATTTCAATAGAAGAGCTAGAGAGATGGCTTGGAGGTTAAGAGCACTGGCTGCTCTTCCAGAAGTCCTGAGTTCAATACCCAGCAACCACATGGTGGCTCACAACTATCTATAGTGAGATCTGGTGCCCCCTTCTGATGAGCAGGTATACATGCAGGCAGAACAATTGCACATAATAAATAAATCTTATTTTTTTTTTTCAATAGAAAAAGCATTCTTGAAAACTTCAGTGGACTCAACATGAACAGAAATGAATGTGTCTTCTAAGATTACTGGGGGAACTCTCACGTAACCGTTACAGGAATACAGTGTTAATAGAACGCTGTAGAGGCGGAAATACCTGGACCTGTACAACTCCTCTTAAGCGGAACAAAGACGCTTCATCTGCTTACCTGTATTTGTTCTTGTCTTTATATGCTTTGTGGATTTTGTCAGTTACTGGTTTACAGTTGGTAACAAGACTTTTAGTGACTGGTGGCTGTGAGAAAACACAAGTGGGTCAGACAGTCCATCAAGGGCGAACAAGGAGCAAGTGAGGTTAAGGGGGCAGCAAGAGTTCACTGGACTAAGGACATATTGAAGGGGAACCAGCTGGGGAGCCCAGAACCCTTTCCCCTTAGCTTCCATCTTAGCCACACTCTCGTGGTACACATAAAGATTCGTGAAGAGACAAGTGATGAGGCTGGCAATCCAGGGTGCACTCTCTCCATCCTGAGGAGCGAGGGAGTGTGGACAGACACATAAGCGAGAGCTTATTTATCCACCTTTGGCCTAATTAACTAATTATTCTTTTGTCCTCTTAGACAACATCTCCCGATGAGTTCCTGGTTGAGACTTGTGATTCTCCTGCTTCTGCCTCTCACGTGGATCACAGGCTACAGACCACATACCACCAGGCATGGCTTAAGACAGGTCACAACAAGCACAAACAGCAGGTCATTGGCCTGTACTATATTAGCTTTGAGAGAATTGTTGTAATTAAATCTGGGGAGATTTTTAAAAGATGTTATTGTTTAAAACTCTTCTGAGAATGTTCTTTACCCTGTTATAATTTAAAATGACTTTATTCCCACAAAAGGCAGAAAATGCCTGTGATCACACACACACATACACACACACACACACACCCTGTGCACTGATTAGCCGTTCCTGTGAAACAGCTGTGTGTCTCTCGGAAGTGGCGTTACAGACGGCTGTGACCACCATGTAGGCACTAAGAACTGAGCCCAGAAGGTGCTTTTAACCACTGAGCCACCTCTCAACCCTAGTAATTTTTTTAAAAATATAACTTTTCCAGGCGGTGGTTGCTCACGCCTTTAATCCCAGCACACAGGCGGCAGAGGCAGGTAGGTCTCTGAGTTGGAGCCAGCCTGGTCTACAGAGTGAGTTCCAAGACAGCCAGGGTTACACAGAGAAACCCTGTCTCAAAACAACAAAACCCAAAATAAAAAATAAAAAAGGATCTTAATTCTGATTTATGAAAGCAAAAGTTATTCAATACAACAAAAAGATGTACAAAATATAGAGATACAAGTAAGACAACAGTACTAAAGACTATGATTCAATATATGTTTTGAGGTATGTGTGTTCTGTGTACTCATGTAGGGGGTAGATTGTATTTTGGGATTTTTGATAATTCAACTCACAGTGTATACTTCCCATTTCCTTCCTCATTCAATTGCTTTTCTAAGATTCCCCATATATCATATGTACTACTTAAAAAACCATGTTAAATACTGTACTATGCATGCCCTTTCACCAATTCTGAGGCGCACGTTTTCACAACTCTGAAATGGGTACATCTCATACAGTTAAAACTCTTCTGATCACTTTGGACAAGTGATGTTGCAAACTGTGTGTGGAAGTATTGCCATCCCCCGTAAAACCCAGGAAGGGCTGGCAGCACCCATTTGACTTATTTCTTTGGAGTGTTCTCTTTCTAAAAGACAGCTCGGGGGTTCCTTGTTATCACTCTTGGTCACTAGGATGCCTGTTTATGGAATCTAAGTGAGCAATCTGAATACCAGCTAGTATGATCAGAGTGCGGAGGCATTCTGAGACAAGCTGCAAGTAACTACATATCTGTGCTGCTGCCTTGCCTCTAGCTTCAACGTGCTCCACAGAAAGGCTGAAGATAGCCTCATTGGCATTAACAAGACACTTACCAGATTGGGATCATAGTACGCTTCCTGAGTTGGTGGAATATTATTTAGTTGAGTGATATTAGCAGGGAGCATTTTTGAGCAATTTATTAACATGTGTTCCAAACCTGTCAGATCCTAACAAAGAAAAATGGAAATCTGTTATATACAGCATAGATAATATATAAATCTGTTATATACAGTATAGATACAATATAATCTGTTAAATACAGCATAGATAAAATATATCTTTTATATACAACATAGATAAAATGTTATGTATACAGCATAAACTATAAATTGTTATACATAGCATAGATAAAACTGGTTTAAAAATAAAAAGTATGTGCATACAAGTAACATTATACAGACTTATGTATTTATATATGTCTATACATATACATACATGTCTCTAACAATTAATGGGGATGGAAGGCCAAATATTTGGAAAAGAGCATGGAGGGAGGTGCATGAGAGGATGTGGAGGGTGAAAAGGGAAGGGGTGATGATATAATATGTTATAATCTCAAACAATAAAGGGAAAAATCTTTTATTATGATTCACATACTTTTTTATTATCAGTACGTGAAAATCTAAAAATGGCGATTTTACAGGCTCAATAGCAATAGATTTCTAAGTAAAGTATAAAACAGAAACATTTCAAAAGAGTAAAATAAGACAATACAACAAATATTTCATCCTCATCTGAAACAGAACGTGAGGGCCACGAGACACCCATCTCTACAGGGTGGTCCAGGGTCATAAGAAAGAACTCTGTGCAACTCGATTCATTTTCACATTCCCATGCATGAGATCTGCATTCCAAAGGGGCATGGAGGACTCAGCTGAGCTCCCTAGTCAGTCGTACCTCCAGGCCCTCAATGAACTCGCCACAGGATCACATGGTGCATTCCCTCAGATAACAAACAACCCCAATGCAAGGCCACACACACACACAATCCATAAAACACAAATCTGAAACATTATTTAATTTTGGCACTAGTAAATGGATAAGGTACTAGCCAACACATGAAGCATTCAGACTTATCTTTACTTGAAATGCAGTAGAAGAAGAGGTAATATGCAAATTAGATTTTTCTCAGGCTAAGAGAGACATTACCTGCAAGCTTAAGGGCAGGTCGTGAACTCTGGTCGCCAGTGTCCGGATTTCTCTATCAGACAAGACACCCGATTGATCCGTATCTACTTCATCAAAGACTTGCGAAACATTCAGGGGCTGGACTGCACTCATGAGGTAATAAAAATATGAGAAGGCAAACTGCATGTCCTCGGAGTGACGCACCTTGTGAAAAGACGTCTTGTCAAATTCTTCAGGGAACCTGCCCAAATATAACACAGAGAGCTCTGGATAGCCCAGGTTACATGCAGTATCGGGCGTTTATGAAAACACAAGTCTGTCTTCAAGTCCTATTTACATGGCATCTTTGACACATCAAATATGGAGGCCGTAAGCTCATATGCAAACGTCAGGTACATGGGCAGGCAACAGGGGCACAGCGGAGACTTACATATCCTGCAGTTCTTGCATGACGATTCTGTCAATCATGTGTGGCATGTGTGCAGGGACTTTCCTGGATGTGAATCCAAACTTGCTATTCAGGATTTTATTGACGTAGCGGAGGGAGTCCGCAAACGTGTCTTTTAGCTGCCTCCCTGTATGTTTGCTATCAGTGAAGTATGCCAATTGTGTCTTCAGTGACTCTTCCTCCTGAAAGGAGAATTCCGTGTAACTCAATATTGTGTTTAGTCCAGAGATAAAGGCGCCACCACGCACTGTTTTAGAAAGTGGTACCACTGCTCACTAACAGTCCTCAACGGTGAGTGAAGTCTGTGCTGTCAGGTCAGCACTGGCTTGAGAATAACAGTGACGTCACAGGCCAGGTGTGCATCAAAACGTGACTTTAAAGCCAATGCTGTGTAACACTTAGACAATTTACATACAAATGTTATAGTGCCTTAAATGTAAAGCTACAAAGGAGCATGTATTTGAATTTTGAATACGACTAAAAGAAACTGAGCTCGCTGTATGAAAGAGACAAAACCAGTTGGGCAGAACTAAAGGAGCAAAGAAAACTGGCAAAGAAGTTGAAATACTTTAATAGAAGAAACTGTGAAGACATGATGGTGACCAGTGCTGGTTAGTCTATGAATGGCCAGCGTTCCTGGTCATGGTAGGAGTGCAAAGTGGTGCCATGTTTTAGGACACCATGTTTTCAAAACCTTCCACTTCTCCCAGTGGAATTAAAAGCTTAAGCATAAGGTATGGAAAAACACACTGAGAGCCGATAGTTGTAAAATACTGCAGATGTCCAGCTGTTGGAAAGAACAAAGGTGCTGCCAGGAACCAGTCCTCACAGGTACTGAACCCGAGGCAGCGAGGGCACACGTGGATGGCACAGAATCACCACCGCAGGGCAGAAACTGAGCAGGCGGCACACTTAATACACCCAGAGAAAAGCCTGGGAGGGCTGCCGTTCATCGACCTCAAGGACCCAGATTCAAGACCTTCCCTTTTCACAGCAGATTTTGTACTGCTTGAAAATTTCACTAGTCTACAGTCAATCACATTTCTATACTTTTAGGAAAGTGTAAAAAGAAGCACAGGCAAGAAGCTGCACCTTCCCAGGGATTAGTAAATGCCCAGGGTGCAAGGCAAGATGATGCTTCCCAAAAGTGCTGAGGACAAGACACGGCCCCACTTCAGATGCTTCTTCACCGTCCAGCCTTGACCGCACAGCTTCTCTTGGTCCATCAGCTCTGCCCCATCTAGGGTTGGCTCGTAGGGATTGGTCCCTGGAAGCCTGCCCTAATGCCTTGGGCAACGCTGAGCCTGTTTCCCCAGGGACTCCTTGCCTATGTCCCCTCATGGCCACAACTGTCACCTCTAAATCTGTCCTTAGTGAGCTCTCAGTCTTCCTGAGCAGTGGCTCTGTATTCCCAGTGTTGTTCACTGTGGCAGCAGCCAGAGGAAAAACAGCACCTTGGCACAGTGAATGCCACGCATGACACGGGGGACAAGAGGCCCGGCTGTGAGGTTTGGCTTACACCGCTGGCTGCGTTGATGCTGGAAATGCTAGCGAGCTTATCTAAACCTCAGCTTTTCACACCAGTAACACTGGAACAGTACCAGAGCTACAGGCTGAGAGGCTGAGAGGCGGGATGCTGACCCTGTTCTCCCACTTGCCCAGCCCCCATCCCTAGCTAAAATTCTTATTCACGTTTTATATGGCATTTTTATGGGAAAAATGAAATGAAATCACTCAGGAAAGGCATTTAGTTCAGTTGTGCTCACAGGAAAACGCTAGATTATATTATCGCTTATAAGGTTACTTATGTTCCTGGGCATGACAAAGCATAAGGCTGGCTCTAACTTACATCAAGAAGGTCTTGGAAATACTTTTTCTTCTCCCAAGGCAGAAAGCCTGGGTAACTGTGTACAGCATGCTGCTGCAACCGTCTTCCAGGCACTATTTCATTCACAGCTACCGGGCTGTCCACATTGCCCTCGGCTCTGTCTCTTTCCTCTTCTTTCCCTGGGAGCTCTTCTTTTGCTCTGTGGCTTTCCGGGGGAATAATCAGCGGCGAGAGGTTTTCTTTGGATACACCCAGGCCTGGTGCACCATGGGCCTGAGATTTCAACTTAAACCGTGCATCTGTCTCCGAGACCAGGGTTAGATTCAAATTATGGTCACGGTCATTCACCTTCACTGTACCCACTGGGGACTTCTGTGTCTCTGATCTGTGTCCAGCAACAAAATCACGTGGGCTTTCCTGAGAGGGCTTTTCCTGGGAGACCTCCAAGTTATCCTTTGTTTCATCGGTCCTTCCAGCTTGGGGGTTTACTTTAGCATCTAGTGACATCCCCAGGGAAGACCTTAGCAGGGCCGCCTTGGATAGGTTGTATCCTTTCAGAGTGATGTCTCCTTGCTGCAGCTGCAAATCCAAGCCCCTCAGTCTCACCTGGGCCTCTCTTGGAAGGAGTGAAATATTTACCACGGGGATTTCCACCTCCTCTTGGAATCTACCTGTTGCATTTACATCATGTCTCCTGACCTTGGGGAAGCGTTTCCCTTTGGGAACATCTTCAAAAGGGATTTCAGCCTGAGGAAGAGGTGTCACAGGGCTAACCAAATTTTCATAGGCCTTCTGGGTTGTAGAATTCAGTTTCGGCACCTCCCTTGTGTCCACCTCTACGGTTATCTGGATTTTGAACTCTTCGTCATTTGAGTTTTGCAGGGTGAGGTTAAAATGTATGGTGGTTGCATTCATGCCACTGTGCATAATGAGGTGTATGGTTTTCCACTTGTTCGCAATGGATGCGTGCCGGATTATTGGATTGTCACTGTAGGTGCCTTCAACTCCTCTTCGTGCTATTTTTGCAAAGCTGAAATAAGACAGGTATTCACCTTTGGGGATAACATAGTGAGTCTGGTTTGGGAGGAGAGTTACTTTATACAATTCATGAAAATGATCTAGAGGAAAAAAACACAAACATGGTTTCTTTTTAATTAGGCATTTTTACTCCCGTTCCTTAATTCTCTGGGTTCAAGTTCTTATTTTCTAAGGGTGACTTTAAATTTATTTTAAAACGCCCACAAATTTTAATAATCCCTTTGGAGATATATACACATGTATGTATGCTCATTTGAGGTGACCACAGCAATTTTCATGGAACGTTAATAACCCTGACTTTCACTATAGAGATGTGGCATGATTTTTGTCAATAGATTTCAATGACTAATTTCCAACTTTTCTGCCCATCTGAGAAGAACTACTCTAAATAATGACAACCGCCCACTGCTCCTCTATTTGTGGGTTTAGCCCTTTGTTTCTAATGCTTTCATTGCAATCAACATACCTTGTCCACAGTCACCAGCATCAAACCCACAGGACAAGACGTTGCAGGCTTGGTCACAGAACTTATCAGCAAGCCAGGAATTTGCACATCCTTGGTTACAGTAAGAGACACTGTTTATTCCTCCACCAAACTGCCAAGGCTGTCCAACTCCGATATTCCCGGTACCCCCACCTCCCGCAGCGTAGCGACTGCCGCCGCTGTTACCTGTAGAGAGAGGAGGAAGGAGGAGCCTTTGCTGGGCTTACCATTGTGAATGATGACAGCTCATCATTACGTTCACAAGACTGACCCAGGAACTGCAGCCACAAAGGCTCACTAGCAAAGGACTCTGAGTCTTGAGGAAAACCCCCAAAGGGAGTATCAGCTGGTAGAGTGCAGTGTGACTAAGAGCAAAGTGGAGAAGGGGAGGTATTGTTCTGGGGACCGTGACTGTCAGAATTCAAAACCATGTTCCAACCTGTTCCCTCCATCAAGTGCTAACCTTTACTACGTCTACTGCTCACATCTGTGTTCTCTCCTTGCAGCTGCTTATATTTTACAAAAGAGCACCTGACAGAGAAGACTGAGGCACAGCTTTTACCTCCTCAATATTCAACATACTAACAAGCCCATTTCTTCATCTGGAACACCAGGATGATATTATGTGTAAGCACTCTATTTCTTGAAGCCCAAAAACTTCAAGTGGGTAATAAATAATGCTCTAGAATTTAGTGCTTTACAAACTGAAAGGTACTAAATAAACATATTTTAAAAAGTGCCACCATCAAGTCCAAAGGTGAATGGTGGTGTGTCGGGGTGGAGTGGGATGTGGGGGTGGGGCAGAGGGAGGGCAGAGGGGACTATTGAGTAGATAAGAGCTATTTCTTCTGCAGCTCAATGGGCTCCAGTAGAACTGGTGAGAATGATACTTGGGTTGCCAAGATTGAGGGTAACCTAGGTGCTTTAAGTAATAACGAAAGATACTCCCACGTGCAGAGCCTATACTAGAGAAATGCAGTCAAGAGTGCATGAATCATCTGCGCCACGTGGCCACACCAACCAGGAATCTCTGGGAAAATGAACAAGTCACATTTAGCTTGTCCTCACCAGAGCAATCACCACCATCCCAATCGCAGGCTGAATTATTACAGGCCTTGTCACAATAGCCATCTTTAATCCAGGAGCCAGGACAGCCTTCTGCACAATTCGGCACAGGCCATGTCAAATAAACCTGTGATAAAGTCAAAGAGAAAAACATAATAATTTCTGACCCTTTTTACTCTTGAATTAAAATTTCTTTAGGGAAAAAAAAAAAAAAGCTTTCAGGATGGGCACGGTGATGCACGCCTGTAATCCCAGAGCTCAGGGAGGCAGGGTTCCAGGACAGCCAAGGCTACACAGAGAAACCCTGTCTCGTAAAACAAATTTAACTTCCAAAGTTCCCCAAGACTGGCTGCTGGCACTTGGCACTGCTGAGGGTTGGCCCATGCCGCTGGAGTTAAGCCTGCCAGGCCAACTGCTGCATGGTTATCCTTTCCCAGTTGCTTCAAGACGAGGACTCAGCTTGTGGATTAGTCTCAACAACGGGCCATTATAATTGACAGTCCTCTAGCTAGCCTGGGCCTGGCAACCACGGCTCTGGTAGGCCCTGCCCTTCTCCCCATTCTCTCTGCTAAAAGCTGTTAGATTATTCCTAGAGCTAACCCCCAAGGTCCAGCAATCAAAAGCACCCTCTGGTTCACCTAATCAACATGCCCAATCACAATATACCATCTGCATCTTGCATCTTAGCCCATTCTAACACAGACCTCCCCCTTTTTCTCTGCTGTTTTTTTCTGCCTGAGTCAGAAAACAGCCACTGTACCTTTTTGTCCCTGTTTAATAAAGGATCTCTCCGTAAAAACTGGTGTTTGGGTGTGGTTTGTGCATCATCCAAAAGTAAACCCCCGATGTGCAGGGGTCTACTTCAATAATCTCCTTCAGAATAAAGTAAGACTGTGCCAGACTTACATGTGAGTGTAAGAACACGCCAAAGTAGGAAGGAAGTCTGGCACAGCCACTCTTTAGCTGTGATACTTGCTGGTTGCCCCTGAGTGCATTTATGCATAATCGCCTCAAGGCTGAGGGGAGGAACACCATGCTAGGAGCCATTATCTCCATGGTAAAGCTGTGTTTAGGCACATAATTAGCACAACGTCCCAAGTTCCCAAAATGACTTATGTGGTACATGACTGCTTTATAAATTAAATCCACTGAAGATAAACATACCCTCTCCTTTTTGTAAACTCACCCTTCTTTTGCACATGACATACTCAGAATTTATATTTTTAATCTAAACTGACACTAGAGCTTGCCGATGGCTAGAGTCTGGCTCTGTGGTAGAGTATTGTCCTGGTGGGTACAGTTCCTGGGGCTGATCCCTGGCACAGAAAACGAAGCCAGCTCCCTTCCGACAGGAGGTCTCCCTATCCCACGTGATTTAAGCCTGCAGTGGCCCACTCCGAAAACTCAACACTGCCAGAGCTGGGCAGGCCACCTCATGTGAAACTTCACCCACTCCCCACTTAAGCACTAAGTCAAGCTAATTTTCTAGTTGCATTTTTGCTGCAAAGTGGTTTTACTATACTAGAAAATATAAAGAGCCCCGGGAAGGGGGGGGTTCTGTTTATCTGAGACTGCAGCAAAGCAATTTCCCACTGTCGTTTTCTTACTGCCTAACTGCTGACTTAGAAGTCATAAATGCATATTTATTAACGCTTGAATATAAAAATGGACACACAGATTTCCTCATCTGTAGGGATTTCCTAGCTAGGTACCCAACCATCTTAGCACTTACCTTTTGGCCTTTGGAATGACTGTAAAAATCATCTGGCCAAACATCCTTACCGAACATGACATCATCATTTAGGTAAATGAACTTCTGTGAAAGCCCTTCGATTCGATGGATGTGGCTTTCAATAGCAGGTGAGCTGAAGGTTGGCAGGTGGCTCACATTTCGGAAAATGTCCTTTCAACAGAAAACACATGCGGAGGGGAAGTGTCATCTGTTTTGATTTGGTTGGGCATTTAGAAAGAGGGAAGGGATGAAAGAGACTGTAAAAACTGAAAAAAGATAGGTGTGGAGTGGGGAAGGGGAGGGCCATGAAGTTACGAGATCACTCACTGTACCACACTGAAAGCGCACACCGGAAAGCACAGCCTTGTGATATTCTCGGAGTCACGCACCTGGTGGGTCACTATTGTCACTCGAGGGTTGTCAAGGTTCAGCCAGGATGGAATCTGCCCGTTGGTGACAATGAAAATATTCCGCACCCATGGTGCATGTCTTTCGATAGATCGCAATGAATACCTCAGCTCTTCGTTATCTTCAAAACGGCTGGCAGACACATCTTCATCCTGCTTGGACTGGGAGATGGGAGAGACACTTGACACACAAAGTCATGAGGTATCTACCCTCGATGCGCAGCTCTGTGGCAACTCTCTACCTGCTCTGCTCTAAGGGGAGCAAGTTTTATGTCAACTTCACAAAAGCTGAGGGGAGGGAACGTCAGCTGTCTCCGTGAGATCAGGCTGCAGGTGATGATGGAAATTGTCTTCTTTTCTTTCTTAATTTTTTCTTGTTTGTTCGTTTATTGTGAGTCAGGGTTTTTCTGTGTAGCCCTGGCTATCCTGGAACTCAAATTGCAGACCAGACTGACCTCTAATTCAGAGAAGAGGTCTGCCTGCCTCTGCCTCTTAAGTGCTGGGATTAAGGCCTCCACTCCGCCACTACTATCTATGAGAATTTTCGTAATTAATGAATCATTGGGGAAGACCCAACCCATTGTGGGTGGCTCCATCCTGGGCTGGTGGTCCTGGGTGATAAGCAAGCAAGCTGAGCAAGCCAGTAAGCAGCACCCCTCCATGGCCTCTGCATCAGCTCCTGCCTCCAGGTTCACGCCCTATTTGAGTCCCTGTCCTGACTTATTTTGATGATGAACAGAGACATGGAAGGGTAAGGCAAACAAACCCTTTCTTTCCTAAGTTGCTTTGGTCATGGTGTTTCCTCACAGCAGAAGAAAATCTAACTAGGAAAGGGATTCTGGTTGACCTTTAAAATGCAAGAAATATACACATGCTTTGTGTAACCATCTCTTTAATATACTGTACATAAAGGGTCTTAGATCCAATTGGTCTTGCTGGCCTAGAACTTAATATGTGGACCAGGCTGGCCTCAAACACACAAAAATGTGTCTGTTTCTGCCTCTGAAGTGCTAGGACTAAAAGCAGATGCTATCTAGCCTGGCCAAAATTTTATTTTATTTTTATTTACATCTATATGTGAGTGTATTCTTATGTGGGTGCCCTTGGAGACCAGAGAAGATGAGATTCCTTGGAGGTGGCATCATAGGAGGTTATAAGCCATACAGTGTGGGCACTAGGGCCAAACTTGGGTCTTCTGGAAGAGAGCGGCAAGTGCTCTTAACAGCTGAGTCATCTCTCTCCTAGCCTTGTTCTTTTCAGTAAGTATCAGACATTCAAATTCTTCAACCTATTGCTCCCAGCTATTCTGGCAAAGGCAAGCACTCTGAATTCCTGACCTGAGCGGCGGAAGTCTGCACTGCTTACCTGGCTGATGGTGCTCAGGTCCCACAGCAGGTAGGCAAGGCTGATGGTCAGTTCCTTCCCATTGATGGTCATGTTCTTCTTGGTTTGCTTGTTCAGCTCTTGGAAACTCTGGGGGTTATTCAGTTTCAGAAGAGCGACACTGGCCTCCGAATACAACTGCAGCTGACAGGCAACAGGAGACACACATGGGCACACAGACCTCAAGGGATAAACACATTTACCTGGAGCTTTTTTTGAGACAATTTCAAGGTCTAGGCTGACCTTGACTAATGGCAATCCTCCTGTCTCAGCCTTCCTAAGTGCTGAGATTAGAGGTGTGAGTCATCATGCCCAACTTTTTAATCTCAAAATGTAAAGACAGTATCACAGGTCCAGAATACTATCCAGGTGAATGTGACCAAGAGTGGAGGAACACCATGAGGAAGGTACCCATGGCACCCTTTGACAGCTTAGCCACTCACTCCTCAATGCCCACAAGAGACTCTAGAGCTCCTTCCTGAGAGGTGGGACTCTTATGAAATCCCCCTGACTCTTCAGAGCTGGCTTAAATGTTTACTATTGCTCATTAAAAAAAAATGTGCTGGGTGTAGTGGTGCATGCCTTTAATCCCAGCGCTCAGGAGGCAAAGAGAGGCAGAGCTTTGTGAGTTTGAGGCCAGCTTGTTCTACATAGTGAGTTCCATGACAGCCACAGCTATGTGGCTAGACCTGAGGGTTAAGAGTTTCTGGCTTTGTTCTAGAATATTACCAACATGACCACTCACACGGGGAAACCGGCAGTGTAGCCTGCTGGGTAAGGTGACTCTCTACTGTAAATGAGTGTCTCAGCAGCTTCCGGCCTCACCCCTGCGGTACCTTGGGCCTGGCTGGCTGTAATGCTCCCAGGAGAATGCCTTTCTGGGCAAAGCTTTGGAGCAATCATAAATCTAAGAGGAAACAGTGTGAATGGCAGCAAGCCTCACACTCGGCTTCTCCGCCATTCCAGCCTCCACATCACCTTTATCTGTATTAGATTTAGACTCTGAATCAAGATTTCCCAGGAAGACGTTTTTCAACCAGAAACTAGGAAACTATCCCATTGGAGACAGAAAATTCTCCTGCCACACTGGCTCCTCCAGAGAAGCTGCTGTTTTCTTAATCTAGAAGACAGAAACAAACCCAGACGATCAGATGGTTGCTGGGCTCTGTTTTCTATTGGACTGTCCTAACTCATTTTCTAAGCAGTTCCCTGAGTTTCTAGTGGCCCCAAGCCAGAAGAGAGTGGTAGAATTTCATGTCTGTCTTTCCCCCTTTTCGTCATCAACTCTTTTTTTGTTTTGTTTTTCTTTTGTTTTGTTTTAGACAGGGCTTCTCTGTTCAGCCCTGGCTGTCCAGGAACTTGCTCTATAGCCCAAGCTGGTCTTGAACTCTCGAACTCAGAGATCCACCTGCCTCTGCCTCCCAAATGCTGGGATTAAAAATGTGCACCACCATCACCTAGGCCATCCACTCTTAATCCCCAACAGTGTGCAGACTGTCTTCTCACTGTGTTCCTTTGCCTTGACTGTCCTGGCACACATCAAGAACTCAAGCATCAGCTCTCCTTCTGTGTGTTGGGGAACAGTCTATCTAGGTGACTTCCCACCTCTCCCGGCAAGACTCTGTGCCCCTTTCTTCCCATTTGCTGGTTCCCACAATACCTCTATAGGTCCCCTAGCCTGAGAAAAACTGTTATTCTGGAATAAGTAAACTAATTTAATATTATAATTTAATTTTAAACTCAATATATAAAAATTGTTTTTACCTTGGAGGTTACCTTTTTATTTGTTCTCATTCATTCACTCACTCACTCACATTATATTCCAACTGTAGTCCCCTCCCTCCTCCTGGACTCACCCTCCTTTCCTCATTCCCTGAACTCCCTCTGCTCCCCTTCAGAAAAGGGGAGTGCTCCCCCCAATCCCGGCACATCAAGCTGTATGTCAGGACTGAGCACAGCCTCTACCTCAGTGGCCTGGCAAAGCAGCCCCCCAGGGGAGAGTGATTGGAATTATCCTGAAGCCTCACAGAAATGCCACAAGCTAGACCTCCAGGCCCCTATCCCCCTTACGTTCTATTTTAAGACAGGATCTTACTGAGGTGGCTGGATAGGCCCTTGAATTTGCAATCCTCCTAGCCCAGCCTTCTGAAGCAGATTACAAGACTGTGCTGCACTTTAACTTGGTAATTATAGCGTTTTCCCTACAATTTCTCCCACTGACTGAGCACATAATGGGGACCAGGCACTGCCTTGGGCAACTACTGTACCAAGGTTAAAGTGTAAATTCCTGTCTCCACTGCTGTGAGCCTGATTTTGTCATCCATGCAGGCTTGTGCTGCATGGCCCAGCTGGCCTGTGGAAGGCAGGGACAGGTGATGCCTAGGCAGGTGCCTGTACTACAAGTGGAAGGCTGGACTAGAGATACGAACGACAGAGGCAGGTGCCTGGCAGGCTGCCTGGCGTCTTCCCCGTTGCCTGCTAAGTGGAGCCCTGTAAGTTAGAACCTGGCCTTTCTGAATCCAAATGAAGTGGCATTCTTTTCTCAGCTCTGTTCACTGCAAGAAGCAGTTCAGGGATCATCAGCCAGAGCTGGAGTAAGAAAATCATCTAGTGTGGTTGAGAGTAAAGCAGAGCCAGGCTTTCTCCAGGCCGTGTGTGAAATTTCGCTGTACAGCTCCTACAGAGCCCAAGCCACCACAAAGAAGCACAGCTAACTAACCCTGAGAGGCTAGAAATTTCCATCTTAGACAAACAAAACAAAATGCAAGCTCTACACATTGGTAACTTACATGCCTGTTTCCAATTCAAAAATCTACAGAGGTCAATGTGGATCAGAACTAGCCTACCGAATGCCACATAAAAGTACAGAACTGCCAAAAACAAAACAAAACACCTTTTTAAAAAACTGTTAACCAGTAAATATAAAGGTTTGTTGCTGCTGCATTACTGATGAAAGAAGCAAACTGGGCCTAGGATGTAGTTCAAGTAAAGAGCCTCATGTATGAGGCTCTAGCTCTGGCTTCCAATCTAGCACCATCAATTTAAAAAGAAAAAATGCTTCAGAGATTATTAAGACAACTTGAGAATTTTAATAAAAGATCCAAAGATTCACAGCATTATTTTAAAATGACATCCAATTTTATTTCATAATTTGCATTAAGAACTGTAACAAGAAAATAATTCTCCTCCTCTTCCTCCTCCCCCCCCCCCCCTTCTTTTTTCCAAGACACAGTCCGTCCTGTACTGGATTTGTAGACCAGGCTGGCCTTGAACTTACAGAGATCCACCTGCCTCCCTGAGTTCTGGCATTACAGGCAGGTGCCACTGGTCCCAGCAGAAAATTATTCTTAAGTAGCAACCTTAAGAAATACACTTCAAAATAATTCTAAAGACTTGATTTTATTTCTGCATTTTGTGGGAGGAGCTTGTATGCCACACTGCAGGTGTGGGAGTCAGGGGACAGCTTGCAGGGGTTGGTTGCTAGGACTGAATTCAGTCTTAAGGTCTGCAGCAGGCACCTTTACCCACTAAGCCATCTTGCCAGCCCATACTAACATAGGACTGGCTTCTAACTAATCAAAAATAAGAAGGTTGTCTCGCCATAACCACACAATAGCTGAAAGAGAGATAAAAAGTAAGGAACTTTAGAAGAACATTTCAAAAGCATGAGATTTTCTGCCTGTATTAAGGAGCAGGGGTAACGAGCATGCAGTATCCTCTGCCGTCCACTAGGTGGCAACCCAACCCTGCAACTCTTCTATTGTAGCTTCTTTTGCTGGGAAAGGATCTGTGATGTATCTTGATGCTGGGTTAATTTTTTGTAGCATATGTCTTCTTGATTTCCAGTCAGGGTTGAGGAGCTGTGGTTTCTGATAAAGGACGGAGTTCTTAAGCGGAACTCCTGATGATTCTGCCACTGCAGAGTGGGGGGACTGCAGGCCTCTGTGTGTGTCACCATCTGGTTTGGGTAGTGCTAGGGAGCCAACCCGGGCCTCTGGTACACTACGCTGGTATTCAACCTACTGAGCTGCATCCTCAGCTTTCAAACATTTTCTGAAATACCCCTAGACACGTTTCTACCCTTTGCACAATTTAGAAAATAGAATTCTTAGCACTTATGGAAAAAACCTGAAAAACACAGAAGACAATGAAAATATTAAGAGCAAAGGCGGTGCACACCTTTAATCCCAGCACTCAGCAGAGGCAGGTAGACCTCTGGGAGCTTGAGATCAGCTCGGTCTATAGAGCGAGTTCCAGGACAGTCACAGCTACACAGATAAACCCTGTCTCAAAAAACAAAACAAAAGAAAAAGAAAAACACTGAAGGTGATAGCTCTGCAGTACCAATTACGGCCAGGATTATTTATGACCATCTCAAAAGTATAAAATTTGTTTTCATCTCTGATGAAAAGGTTTTATTACATGTATATCAAAGAATTATTTAAAAATGAATTTCCTGGGCACCTGCCACCAAGCATGCATGGCATCACAAGTTTGATTCCCAGGACCCACACGACGGACAGAACTGCTTCCTGAAAGTTGTCCACAAATGCACAATATAAATGTAATGACAAAAAATTTCCTTATAATTTATTATCAGTTAACATATAGCTATTTTCTATATTGATATATCTAGTGTATGTAAAAATATCTCAAGCCAAGGCATTGTGAATGGGAAAGTTGAAGAGAAGCTGATCCAGAGAACAGAGGCCCCCGGTACTACTAAACACCCCGTGAGCACAGGACAGGATGGTACCTCCCACTGGGGTAAGCCTGTCAGTCAGAGGCAAGCGAGCCATTCTAGGGGGACGGCACATCCCAAAGGAAGGCAGAGCTTTCCTGTAAGACCTGTACATCTGTACATGCCCAGCAGCTTTTTGAAGGGCTCAGACACTCACAAGGTTTAACCTGGCTTTAAATTTGGGTGGATTTGATTTTTTACATTATTAAGAAGCCTACAGGAAGCTACTTTTGTCATGGCATTGACAACTAATTCACTGTTGAGAAAGAGGGACATGGAACGCTTCAGTGACAACTCCCCCCCCCCCAAAAAAAAAAGCCCACCTCCAAGTAACAGCCTACATGGGAAGCCATTGAAGAGAAAGCTTAAAAACTGTGATAAGGAGGCTAAAGTGTAGCTCTCCACAGCTGAGGGCTTCTGGTGGGGGTGCAGGCAGAGAAGGACTCAGCTTTCTCTAAGGGGCTGGCCGCTGGGAGCATGACCATGCTCCAGTGAGCACATGAGCAACACAAATTGGACTTGTTTGTTTGTTTGTTTGTTTGTTTTTTCTCTTCTGGGGTGGAAGAAGTCACAAGGATGGGAGGGGACATCCTTGTGACTGGGAGGACTGTGCCCTTGGGGTGCATTATGTGAAATTCCCAAATAATCAATAAAATATTATGTTACAAGAAACAAAAAGAAGTCTTTAGGATAAAAGCACTTCTGCTCCTGCTAACCTAAAAAGAAGCTAGAAGCTTTTAGGTGATTTGATAAGTCAAGGTTGCCAGGTTTTAAAATGTCTTGATGGTTGTCCCAAAGCCAATGTTAGTTCCATATTGTGGATTCATCTACAAAAAGGAAGGCTATGCATTAAAAGCCAAGTAAGAGGTTTTCATGGAGGGTCTTCACTGAAGGTGTGCTGGCAATACTACTACATGGCCGACTATCCTTTTTCCAAAATGCTTGGCACCAGAAGAGTCTTAGTGTTAAGAGGTTTTTGTTTTGTTTTGTTTCTTTTCTTTTCTTTTCTTTTTTTTTTTTTTAGACAGGGTCTTTGGTTGGCCTGGAACTTGCCTAACCTTGAACTCAAGCTCTATCTGCCCCTGCCTCCTGGGTGCTGGGGTTAAAGGCGTGCTCCACCATGCCACTGTGCCTATTTTGTTTCCAGACCAGCATGATAGCATACACTTCTAATCCCAGCACCTGGGAGGGAGGAGGATCTTGAAAATGAAGCTTACTATGGAATACACAGTGATCTCTAGGCTAGCTACAGCTACATAGTGAGGTCCTGTCTCACAAAAAGAAAAGTCCACATACTCACATGTACATGTGAAGAAATATTTGGGGGATGAAACTCAAGCCTAAGCATAAAATTCATGTTTCATACACATCTTATACACATAGCCAGAAGGCAATTTAACACATTTTAGATAATTCTGTACACAAAACAGTTTCGTATGAGGATATATTCCTAGTTTTACGCTTGTGTTGGTGCTCACAAAGTTCTGGATTTCAGGAACATCTTAGACTCTGGATTTTCACATTAGAGATGTTTAATGGCGACATAATTTTGGTGATCTTAGGCAGGTCCTGAATGGAGCTTCGAGGACGTAGAATGCTGGTGAGTCACTAGGCTGTCACCACCCTTCCCAGCTCACAGCAAGCTTAACCAGCCTTCAGGACTTCAGCAAGGTTACACACTCTGTAAAACGTGCCAGTGTCACTG
>NW_026596091.1:5375274-5416686 GCF_907164565.1 Psammomys obesus | reverse complement strand
GTGCCAGTGTCACTGAACCACACAGACCTTCCCAGCTCACAGCAAGCCTTTCCAGCCTTCAGGACTTCAGCAAGGTTACACACTCTGTAAAATGCGCCAGTGTCACTGAACCACACAGACCTTCCCTGCTCCCCTGGCTGCACGTTGTGTCACAGTGCCACAATACCTGAGGGAAACAACTTCAGGAGGAAGGATTCCCTGTGGCCCACTATTTGAAGGAGCTGTCCATTGTGGAGCAGGAAGAATGATGGCAGGGGCACCACACTGCCTCTTCCTGACTTGGCAGACCAGGAGGTGGAAACAATGGGCAAGCAGGGCTGGCCTAGCAGCTCCCTGGTGGCCCACTTCACCAGCTAGGACCCATCTCCCAAAGGTCCCACAACCACTCAAAACAGTGCCACCGGCTGGCACTCGGGTGTTGAAAACACAGGCGCCTTTGGGGTACACGTCTGTCTAAATCATAACAGAGCAACTCTGTAGCAGTCTGTTTAGTTACTCACACTCCCCAAAGACTTCCTGTGTAATTCCTGTGCTTCCAAACCCAATTTCAACCCTTGAAGGCTGGGCACAAACCTCCTGATCCACCACCACACACCCCACTCAGAGCCACCATCACTGGATTACACGTACTGTGAGCGTTTCCTTAGGACCTCTGTGGCAATGTCCCATCTGCCCTTCACATGTTATACAGCAGAATAAAAGCAAAATCAAGAGTAAAGGGACATGTCCCACCATGCAGGAACCTGTCTAAAACCACAGAAGGGTCTGTAGTGAACTGAGTTAAAGACAATGGGCAATTTATCAAGAGAATTTCTGTACCTGTCACATCTAAAAACTCTACTGATGAATTTGTAGGTAATTAGTCAGATTATAAGAGGACTCACCTCAAGGTTTCTCAAAACAGAAAACCTGAGAGAGGGTTGTTTGTTATATGGGAGGGGAGTGAATGGAAATACAGTTTGTAGGAATTCAAATCCATTATCTTACAAATACAGCACTTTCTGGTCCCACTCCTCTCCTTAGAGCAACAGAAAGCAGGCTGTCCTTTAAGCAGGACACATGAGGGCAAAGGTTTATGCACACATCAAATCAGTTCAGTGCCCATCATTACGAGCGCATCATGACAAACTTTCCCTCATGGTCTGACTCTGCATCCTGTGAGCGTCCTTCAAGCAAGTGTGGTGCACAGCCCTTGTGTGGAGGTACAGAGACGATGTTCTAAGACAGGACGTTCTAAGACAAGACTATGTCCTAAAATACAGCCTGTGATGTCTGCTGGATACAGCTGGGGCCTCCCCGGCTACTCCTGGACCACAATCCTCAGCAAAAGCCTCCAGGTGAGCTCAGAAGCAGGACGTGAGGTAGCTGCTGAGGTCCTGAGGTCCACTGTCTTACAGCCGTCCCACTTACACGCTGCACATGCCTGTCCTGCAAAACTCCTCACTGAACTCGCTCCTCCCACTGTAGTTCAGTGTGGTCATGTCATCAATTCGACCTTCACTGTGCACACCCACCTCCCCTTCCCATCTTCCTTCTCCCCAACAGCTTGTTGACATTTGCTATTGGGTATTTTTCAGATGTTTCAGGAACTACTCCCATCACTGGCATTCATGGCCGGAAGTCCTTGGACAGGAATATCTTTGCAGGACTGAACTAGTTTTCTTGCCTCCAGCTTCTTCCTATCTAACATCTACGCCTGCCCCTACTCTGTGCTTTAGAAAGATTGCCAGATTGTCTTCGGGTCACAGCCCTCCCTGCCTCCAGGATAAGGCCCAGCAATCTTGCCTTACCGATCTCACCAGGCCCACCCCTCAGGAACCCTGTGGCAACCAGGCTCTAGAAACTCCTCAGATGCACTATCCACTTCCAAGCTTGCAGCCCTCTGTTCAGGCTGTTCTCTCTGCATTCTCTTCCCAATCTAAGAACAGTGGCTCTGTTAAGGGCCCAGCTAAGCTGCAAAGCCCATCTAACTCCTAATGCGCCCAAAGCGCCCAGGCGTCCTTGGGCACTTTATACTCCTACCTGCAAATGTTCATGTCCCAAGTAAATGCTTTAAGACCCTCGGTTCTCCCTCACATAGTCCCTGGCATGTAGGAGCTATTGGATAAAAATCATCTAGATGGCCTGGGAACCTATGAAAGAAAACCCCATTCTCAGAAGACCCGTAATGAAACCAGAAAGCAGAGCCTCAGGGAAGAGCGGAAGAACTGGGGGCTGGGAATGGCTCCATGAAGGTCCGAGGACCTCAGTTCAGATCCCCAGAACCCATGTACAAGCCGGGCATGCCTACAAGTCTAGTACTTGGAAGGGGGCAAGGAGATAGGCAGATTCCCTAGGGCTCATTGTTCAGGCAGCCTGGCCAACTGATGAGGCCAAAGACTCAATGAGAGATTCTGGCTCAAAACCAAAACAACAACAAAGCAAAACAAACAAACAACACCAAACCTCGGGGGGGGGGGGGGGGGGGGGGGGGAGTGACCAAGGACGATGTCTGAGTGAAGCGCTGGCCGCCAGTGCACTCACACCCATAAACATAAGCTTACAGGAACAATGACCGCCCCTCCCCCAACACACAGATCTGAAGGAGAGACTCAACTGCTGCCCCTCCAGTCACCAGCACACCTTACCAAGAACAGCCGCAGAGGCCCGCCTCTACTTGGCGCTGTGGTCTTTGTCAGCACACACTGCTCGCCCACGGGCACATCTAAGGTTGTTAGCATAGAGGAGCAGGGAGAGCAGCAGCATGTGAAATATCCATACTTGAGTGTAAGATGGAAAGCAGAATGAATTCCTAATTTCATTTAAAATTTTGACTAATTTATTCACTTTGTATCCCAGCTATAGCCCCTTCCCTCATCCCCTCCCAATCCCACCCTCCCTCCATCTCATCTCTCATTCCCCTCTCCAAGTACACCTATAGGGGAGATCCTCCTCCCCTTCCATCTGACCCTAGCCTATTCGGTCTCATCAGAACTGGCTACTCTGTCTTCCTCTGTCGCCTGATAAGGCTGTTCCCCGCTCAGGGGGAGGTGATCAAAGAGCCAGACACTGAGTTCACGTTAGAGACAGTCCCTGTTCTCCTTACTATGGAACCCACTTGGATACTGAGCTGCCATAGGCTACACCTGTGCAGGGGTTCTAGGTTATCTCTATGAATGGTCCTTGGTTGGAGTATCAGTCTCAGAAAAGACCCCTGGGTCCAGATTTTGTTTGGTTCTGTTGCTCTCCTTGTGGAGCTCCTGTCCCTTTATCTCCCCCTTCTTTCATATGATTCCCTGCACTCTGCCTAAAGTTTGGCTATGAGTCTCAGCATCTGCTTTGATACTCAGCTGGGTAGAGTCCTTCAGAGGCCCTCTGTGGTAGGCTCCTGTCCCATTTCCTGTTTTCTCCCTCTTCCAATGTCTATCCTGTTTGCCTTTGAATGAGGATTGAGTATCTTACCAGGATCCTCCTTATTGCTTAGCTTCCTTAGGTATACAGATTTTAGTATGTTTATCCTATATTATAGGTCTAGTATCCACTTATAAGTGAGTATATAATGTGTGTCTTTCTGCTTCTGGGATACTTCATTCTGGATGATCTTTTCTAGTTCCCACCATTTGCCTACAAATTTCATGATACAAAGTGAATAAATTTTAATAAACAAAAAAATAAATTAAAAAATAAAAAAAGATCAAGAGAAAAAAAAAAAAGTAGGATGAACAAGTCATGGAGACCAGCAAGCACAATTCCTCTATTACCTTTGCTTCTGTTCCTGACTCAAGCTATATGCCTTGCATTTTTGGCCTGACTTTCATGCATGATGGATTATAACCTGTAGGATAAAAATAAACCTTTCATCCTCAAATTTTTATTTTATTTATTTATTTATTTATTTATTTATTACTAATGTGGATTTACAGAAACAGAATGAAGGAAGTCATTCTTCTCATATAAAGGAGATGTCAGTGAAAAGGACAGATGTACATGTGTCTGTAGGTCTGAGACTAGCAACTAAAAAGGCAAGAAGCAAAAGCTGATCTATGGCTTTAACTGTTCAAACCAGTATTGAAAGCACCTTAGGGGAAGAAGGAGATGTTCTGTCTATTTTAGAGCAACTGCAGATTAACCACAAGTTCAACCCAAATATAGCTGATTACTGTTCCGTTCCATACAAGTACTGCATAGCAACTGAATGCACTTCTGGAACGCCTACCATAGCTCAAAGTGCAATGAAGAAGACTATGGGTGACAGCTGGGCACAGCGGTCATTTCTGTAATCCCAATACTCTGGAAGTAGAGACGGGAAGCTTACAAGTCTGAAGACAGCCTAGTCTACATAGCAGGCCAGCCAAATTATATAGCAAGCCCTATCCCAAACAAAAATGAAGAAGAGAAGGAGGCAGAAGGAAGAAGAGAAACAAACGCAGAAAGCAAGCTAGCAAGATATGAAACAAAGAAAAACTAGACATCATTCACACCATCATTTTCTTACAAACATGACACAAAGCATCTTAGCCTGTAAAATCCAGTGAAAGAGGAGGAGAAAGAAGTGAGTTAAAGGGAACTTTGGGATGGAGTGACTAATACAAGTACTGAGTAAGAACCCCCTTACTCCCTTTCCATTAACCCCACCTTCTCCGTCCCCTCCCAAACTGTTAAATGGCAAAAATAGGGGAAGTGGGAATCAAGCAAGCTAAACCTAGTGGCAGAGTTTCAAGAGCCAGATGCCAACAACTCCAGGGGTAAGGACTCCACGCCCTCTCCTCTAAGAGAAAGATGCTTACTCCGTGAAATGTTATGATAGCATGACATAAGGTCAACCAGAAACAGAAAATACACTCCCATGGCTGTGTCCACAGTCTATCAGGCAAATGATTCAGAAAAGGCTAGTCACCAGCCAGTCAAAGTCAGTCCTCAGAAAAAAAAGGGTCCAAGCTGAAGGGTAAGAAATACACACCAATGCCTGAATCAACATTTCATATTATCAAACATTGTAGATATCAGAAGTATAGCCCCTTTCTGAATGAAAGCTTTCACAAATAGGCAGGTTAGAGCTCTTACTACTTTTATGACTTTCCCCAACACAAGCACAAACACACACACAGACATGTACACTGTAAGAATAAGCAAATTATTTTTAAAAAGTAATTTCAGAGTTGGGTTTGAAGGCACAAATCTGTAATACTAGAACTTGAGAGGATGAGGCAGGAGGATTGCTGTGAGCTCAACACCAACCTGGCTGTAGGATAAGACCTAGTGTCAAGGAAAACGGAGTAAGCAATGAGGACCTTCTGCACACATTTACCTTTCTGACAGCGTACTGTGACAGGACAGAGTACATCTTTGCCTTTTATAACTGTCAGTTAAACTTTGAAAAAAGTGCGCAGTGGGTCACGACAGAAGGGTCACATGTGGGATGAGATGCCCGCGTGCCGTTCCCGTGGCTCTTTTTCTGTTCTTACCAGTTTTATCTTAGAAGACAGAGTTTCTGGCAGCTTTGTCTTCAGCTGACTTGTCTCCTTGAATGTCGGCGGGAACCCGCTAAGGAATGCCAAGTCTCGCATCAGCACTAAGCCTGGGACTTCTTTGTCTGTTGTCTAAAAGAAAGGGAAAAGACTCAGCTTACCTCCCCGGATCAAGACGCTGATGAAGACTTAGAGCAGAAGTTGCTGTGCTTCCTCTGTGCTCTCAGAGCATCAAATTAGGAATATCCCCAGAGCTGCACACTCACTAGCACCAATGCTTCAGAGAAAAGGTTAAGGAGCAAAGCATGGTGGCACAGGACTGCAATGCCAACAGGAAGCAGGGAGATGGCAAGTTCAAGGCCAGCTGGGACTCCACTGCAACAGCTAAGGGAAACAGTGCTATCACTCGTACTTTTGCTCGGGTGCAGTGCAGAAGTACAATCAGACTTCAGGTGACATACCAAATACGCCCTCCAAACTGTCTGCTTGCTGCTGCCCTTGGACAGTCCGGCGTGGGCATCTTCCACTGCAACACACAAGAGGCGAGCACATGATTAACAAACACTTCTATACTCCCGGCACAACACTGCACAGAGCATTTGGGGAGCTATTAAAGTAGCATAATACATGCTTTCAAAAAAGTGATTAGAGAAGGTAAAATTATCACATTCACCAAAGAAGGCACAATGGGAAGCAGCGTATGAATAAACACTGAATTCTGCATTGCAGAGACTTATGCAGGCTGTACAGGCATAGCCTGTGCTCTGCGGGAATAAATGAAGGCAAGCCGGACTGCAAGGAAGACATGATGGGATGACAGAAAAATCCCAGAGATAAGAGCAAAGCTGGATGAGAAAAAGAAAAGCATCGCTTGACTCAATCCTCTAGGAACACCATAACTAGCAAATAAGAGCAGCCAGCCTGGGGAAGGGAGCTTGAACAACAGGCAGTGGGATTTTTACAGAAGCGAGCAGCTGCCTGACAGCCACAGCCTTAAGCAGCAGCTTTCCCACACTGGAAGGCTTAGCTTCATTGGGTGCTATGGAACAGGGTTGGGGGCTGGTGGGCACTCAGCTGCAAGAGGGCTATGAAGGAAAGGGCACAGGTGACACTGCGAAGATGCTGCTGACATCCGGTATGGATGAAAACGGGAAATCTCAGGGTGGGGGCTCTGACTCGGATCTTCCAGAGGGACGGATGAGGCAGGTCCTCGGGGTTACAGTCTGGGAGATGGACAGCAACCATGAATGAGAGTCTCAAGCACACCATAAGAACAGTGGCGGGGCGGGGCTGTAGATAAGGGGGACAGCACCAGCTGAGCATGCACAAGGCCCTGGGTAGGCTGCAGTGAAGGAAGTGTTGAAACTGTCCACAAGGACTGGGCCAGGAGTGGGAGTTCACTCCTACAAGCTCAGCGCTCGGGGAGCTGATGCAGACGACTGTCACAGGCTCAATACCAGCTTGTACACCATGGATGCTAGAACAGCTGGGGCCATTCAGCAGTATCCGATCTCACAAGACCACTGTCATCACCACCGACAGCCATGCCCCTAAAAGCAGCGACGCTGGACAGCAGGAGTGACCCCAACTTTCTTTTTTTCTTCTTTTACAATTTATTCGCTTTATATCCCTCATCTCTTCCCCATCCCACCCTCCCTCTTCTCCTTTATCCCCCTCTTCTAGTCCACTGAAAGGGGTTGCCTTCCCCCCTACCATCTGACCCTAGCCTATCTAGTCTCTTCAGGACTGTCTGGGTCCTCTTCCTCTGTGGCCTGGGAAGGCCGCATCAGCAGGGGGAAGTGATCAAAGAAAAAGAAAAAAAACTCAGCAACTGAGTTTGTGTCAGACTCCTACTCCCCTTGCTCAGAACCCCACATGGAAACTGAGCTGCCTGTGGGTTACATCTGAGCACTTGGTTGGTGCATCTGTCTCTGCAGGATACCCTGGACCCAGATAGTTTGGCTTTGTTGGTCTCCTTGTGGAGCCCCTGTTCCCTTCGGGTTCTTCTACCCCCCTGCTTCTTTCATAAGATTCCCTGTTCTCTGCCCAAAGTTTGGCTGTGAGCCTCAGCACCTGCTTTGATCCCCTGTTGGGTGGAGCCTTTCAGAGGACATCTATGGTAGGCTCCCATCCTGGTTCCTCTCTTCCACTGCTTCTGGTGTCTATCCTGTTTGCCCTTCAAAGTGAGATTTAAGCATCCTCCCTACGGACCTTCTTGTTGTTTAGCTTCTTTAGAACTATAGATTTTGGCATGTTTATCCTGTGTTATATGGCTAATACCCACTTGTAAGTGAGTATATATCATACGTGTCTTTCTGTTTCTGGGTTACCTCACTCAGGATGATCTTTTCTAGTTCCATCCATTTGCCTACAAATTTCATGATATCCTTGTTCTTAATGACTGAGTAGTATTCCACTGTGCAAATGTACCACAATTTCCATATCCATTCTTCGGATGAGGGACATCTACGTTGTTTCCAGATTCTGGCTATTACAAATAAAGCTGCTATGAACACAGCTGAGCAAATGTCCTTGTTGAAGGGTGGCACATCTTTCAGATATATACCCAGGAGTGGTATGGTTGGATCCTGAGGTAACACTATTCCTGATTTTCTGAGAAAGCACCAAGTTGATTTCCAAAGTAGTTGTACAAGTTTGCACTCCCACCAGCAATGGAGTAAGGTTCCACTTTCTCCACATCCTCTCCAGCATGTGTTGTCACTTGGTCTTAGCTTTTGATCTTAGCTTTTGATCTCAGCCATTCTGATGGGTGAAAGGTGAAATCTCGGGGTCATTTTGATTTGCATCTCCCTGATGACTAAGGACATTGAGCATTTCTTTGTGCTTCTGGGTAATACATGCATGCATGTACAATCTCAGCAAAGTCTTTACAACTTTCTCACACCACCTTCACGTTTATAAGAGACATACAGGCTGAAAACTCAGCAGGGCAGCTTGTGACTGACCCATCTGACTGAAGGATGTGTACCACGCAGCCATAGCTAACCTGCAAAAATGCTTCAGTGGTTTGCCACGGTTCTTGTCTCCATTAACCCCACACCAAAGTTTTGAAAGAAATGGGAAGTGTGTTTGTGAAATGTATAGATGAAGCTGACAGGAATATTTTTCTTTTTCTTTTGAGACAGGGTTTCTCTGTGTAGCCCTGGCTGTCCTGGAACTCATTCTGTAGACCAGGCTGGCCTCAGAACTTAGAGAGATCTGCCTGTCACTGCCTCCCAAATGCTCGGATTAAAGGTGTTGTGCTACCACAGCCCAGTGGGATTTCTTATCCTAGATAACAGACTAACAACTCTCCAAATTTGTGGCTTCTGTCTTCGACACATCAGATCTAGCAATATACAGTCTCCTACAAAGGTTCAATCTGTAAGTGGCAGCCACAAACCAGTTCCACAAACAACCATCACAAGAGATATTTGCCAAGAAACCTAGGTGGGCTGGCCTTCAAAATGGGCAGACTCCAAATACTCCTCACTCCTCCGCTCTCAGGAACACTCGTTCCTGCCTGGATTATGACCACTGTCCCTTCTCAGTTTATTCTCTCTACACACAGCAAACCTAGTTTTATGAAACATGAATTAGACTGTTGCTCTGGTGGTCACCCATTGAACTATGGGTAAAAAACTCTGGGTTCAATGTAGCTACTGTCCCACCCCAATTCTCCATGCTCATCTTTGGCCTGCTTTCTCTTGGTCACCTTCTTTTGCCCACACAGGCCTCCTGCTCCACAGACACAGTAGTTGCGTTCCCGCTGTAGGAATAGCCTTGGCAATGGCTGTTCAACTCCCTGATAATTCTTTAGTCACTCCTCTGTTGCTGGCATCCCCACCTTCATGTCTCATTAAAGTCATCTTCTTCACAAAGCCTGTCCCTACCACTCCATCTAGATTCACCCCCTTCCCTGACTGCCTTCTCCTTCCCCACTTGGCCCCGTTCAGTTATTCTTTGTAGCATTATTTTCTACAAAATATATAATTTACTTATGCGTTAATTGTTTGACAATTCAGGAGAGAATGCAGCCATCTGTTCATCTGCTTTAATAAAACACTGTTAAGTGAATAGGTCTGCTTTCCCTGCAGAGTGAGACACGAGAAATACAAAGGTCATGTCCAGCTGACACATTTTAATGTATTTTTAATGCCGAGGACCAAACACAAGGTCCATGCTAGGCAAGGACTCCACCCCAAGCTATTTCCATAGTGAACATACTGTAAATGTATCCTGAGAACAACCAAGAACTAAGAGATCAAAAGTGAAAAGAACACCCCATGGTGAAGGAATTACATCCCTGCTCTATGCCCACTAGAAACACATTTCATCTGTGTATAAAAAAAAATATGAGGAAAACATTTGTAGTTTTATCTAAAAGCCAGTTTATCCCAGAGGCAAATGAGCTGCCACAAGAAGGCATCACTTTTTGTAACTCAAGGATGTGAGCGTAACTGAAAAAGCCATTTTGCTTTGGACTCTTGGGAGCAGGCTGTGAGGTTGGGCTGGGTGAGTGCTAACCACACCTCTCATTTGAAAGGGGAGAAGCTTGAATTCAGAAAGGTGATAATTTCCTTCCACCTAAAAATAATGACAGGACTAGGAATAGCATCATGGCATTCTTCATGATAGAAACTGGTATGTGGCAAAGTTTTGTCTCCATCAATAAATTACACAGGATGACATAAATTCCTATACAATTGAAAATATACTACAGATACCAGCAGCTTCACGCCAGGAACTAATTCCAGCAGCTGCTTAGCAGCCAGAACGCCTTACAGTTCTGGAGGCAGGAAGGGCAAGAACAGGGTCCAGCAGAGTTGAACTGGGCTCTAGAAAGGACCCTCTTCCCAACTACAGTTAGGTATCATCTTGTTAACCTCCCATGGGGAAGGGCTAGAGTCTGGGGTCTGTATTGTAAAAGGGTGTTAATTCTACTCACAAAGGCTCAGCCTTCATGCCCTGGTCATCTCCCAAAAGTCCCCACCTCCTGGGTTATCCCTTTAGAAGTTTGGATTTCACTGTGTGAAGCAGAAGGAAAAGAGAGTACAGATGCTCTGGTATGTTCCATGGTTAAGAAAAACCAGCCTCCAGAACGACTTTGAGCCAGGAGAAGGTACTATTTGAGCACCAGATCAAAGGTCCTCATAGAATAAGAACACAGTATGATGTGTCTGCTTGGAGATGGAGGAAATGCTGTGCAGTCCTTTTCTGAGATGACAGACTGCTACAGTACAATAAAATAATAGTTCTTTGGCTTTTCTCTGGACATTTTTAGTTTATCAGACAGTTCTTAAAAACGGGAACATTTGTTTCATTCAGAATTTTGTTATTCTGAGTATCAATGACCACATGGTTTAAAAATAACACTCAGGAATCTGGGCATGGTAGCTCACACTTTTAGTATTAGCACTCATGAGGCAGAGGCAGGTAGATCACTGAATTAGGGAATCTGAGAATTAGGCGAGGCCAGTCTGGTTTACATAGTGAGTTCCAGGATGGCCAGGGCTACATAATAGAGACTAAGCCCCCAACAACGAAACCTCCAAAAAATAATGAAAATAAAATATACACAGGGGCTAGAGAGATGACTCAGTAGACAAGAATACTGGCTGTTCTTCCAGAGGACCTGGGTTCAACTCCCAGAACCAATATGGCAGCTCACAGTTCTCTACAGCTCCAGTTCCAGGGGATCTAATACCCTTGTCTGCCCTTCAAGTATGGAATATACAGACATATACACAGACAAAACACTCATATATACAAAATAATAAGTAAATTTTTAAAAAGACAGGAAAAAATCTTACCATCCTTAGTAGTGTCAAAAACAACAACTGACACATTAGTAGAAGGATTTTTTGGTTTTGCAACATTGAACATGTCACTTGCAGCGTGAAAAGATGGATAAAGAGATGGCAGGTCCTTCAGGGAACTGTTGGCTGGCAGGGGTGGGTCCAGGACAAGCATGGGCACCTTAACGCAGTGCGTCAGCAGACACTCCAGCTGCTTCTCGCTGCAGAGACAGACAACACCTCAAACACAGGAAAGCTTGTAGCCACAATTAAATGAGGAGGGCTTTTAAAAGCCCATGGCCTATATAAAGTTATCATACCTTACTAAATCAGTTAATCTTAAGAATATAATTTTTTTTGTTAATAAGTATAGAATGAAAATAACAAGACACACTTTAACAATAGTTTTCAAAGTTCTGAAATTAATCACAAGAGTACCAATCAAGTGTGATGTCCCCTACTTGAAGGATGAGGCAAGAGGATCAATCATAAATTCTAGGCCCCTTTGGAATACATAGTAAAATGTCTCAAAAAAAAAAAAAAAAAAAAAAGAAAGAAAAGAAAAGAAAAAGAAAAAAAGACAAATTAAGTTTGCCACCAAAATTTACTAACTCAAAAATTCATAAGCAATTAAGAACAACCTGGTGTGGTGGTGCCCGCCTGTAATCCCAGCACTCAGGGAGCAGAGGCAGGTGAATCTCTATGAGTTTAAGGCCAGCCTGGTCTACAAAGTGAGTCCAGGACAGCCAAGGCTCCCCAGAGAAACCCTGTCTCAAAAAACAAAAATAAACAAAACAAAGAAATTAAGCACTTTAGTACTTTGAATTCCACTGAAGCCCCTTGTTGGCATATTAGGAAGGGGATTCTGGCTAATAATGTCATGTTACTAAGTACAACTTACCCATCCAATGAGAACAACATGAGCGACACAGGACGTTACAATGATACAAATACCAGTAAGTGTAACACAGGTCCACTGTGAGCACTAAGATCTTTCTACCTGAATAAGGCATGCACACACAGCATGGCTACAGAGTTCACAGATGGGAACCACAGCTAGTACAATGATATACCCAACTGTTCGACCTTCTTAGCTCATAACAGAAATGCAAAAGAAAGCAACTGTCGTCCCGTTGGCTCAATCAGGGCCCCTCAAAAATGATGACTCAGGGTTAATTCAAGCACCATAAATCTGTCACTCTCAAACAAATCTGGCTTCAGAGCTCTTTAGGGACACATATATCCCTACAACACACACACGTATAGTTACAACATACCTGTCCAATATATGGAGGGGTATGAAGCATGAAAATAATGCAGCAACACAGGAATTAAAAGGCAGGAGACATTAGGCCATGAACTATGACTGACAGTTGTGAGCTGAGTATATCTGCACACTCCTGCAATCTGAGCACATGAGAAAGAGGCAGGAGAAGCAGGAGTTTAAGGCTCTTCTCAACCACAGAGTGAGTGTGAAGGCCAGCCTGGGCTGTATTAGGCCTTGTTTTAAAAAATAAAAACAAGTCAAAAGACTGCTGAGGAATGAGTCATGATCATCTCCACAAACAACCTCTTTCAAAACCTAAGTGGGAAAGAAGCAGTTACAGGCTTCTGCTTGTCAGCAAGAGCCATTTTAAGGATCATCAGAGCCAAGCGTGATTGAAATCAAGAAAGGTGCATCTGGTTCGTCACTGGGCTGAATCCCCATCCAGGTCCTCAAATGTACACAACCTGACAGCTTCCAAAGATAAGGTGAGATGACAGATATACAAATAAATGATGGGCAGAATTATATAGTCAAAACGCAGGGTATAATTAGTTTAAGAGGCCAAGAGAACAATGTATCAGGACAGATAAATGAGAGTGCAAGCCTTGCCAAAAACAAGCAGGACTGGGCTGGCTAGAGCAGAAACAGCATGAGTGCCTGGGCCGGACACTGTTGAGCCCCACACGTTCTCTGATGCACGCACTTAACTGCGCTGTCAAAGGCGGCAGATGAGCAGCAGCTTGAAGACAAAACAGGACACTGTGTGACCGCACGTGATGATCTTGGCCCTTCACATCCATAAGCTTTATCTCTGAGAAGAAACCAAAATGCTTACCTCTTCTTTGTCGGTTCCGTTGTGTTCTTCCCAAGGATTTCCCTAATAAAGAGCAAATACAACTTGCTACTCAGGCATCAGCGAGTGTGAGCCCCAAGTGTGAACAAGGGAGTTTTACAATGCTGACTTTCTTGGTGCCTTCACTCGATCTGATATGGCTGTGGGGCGCGTCACAGTGCTTACGGCACTGAAAATGTAAACACATCCCATGCTCCAGTGAAATACTATCAGTAACCCTGAGCCTCCAACTGCAATCAGTAAAGTTCACCTAAAATGCTTTCCTGATAGTTTCCTTCTGCAGCATGGAAGGAGGCCAGCAGTCATTTTATGTGGTGGCTAGTCTTATACCTTCAGGAAATCTTCAAGTACAGGTGCAGCAGGCCTGCACTGGTGGTGTTATAAAGAAATAGGTAGGGGAGGCGCTGAGCAAATCTTACAGGCGGGAGAGAGAGCGGTGAGCCAGCTCTGGGTGATCACTTCGCCCATCCCTGATGTACACCTACGTGTGCCCCCCGCACACGGATTTCTTTTTATTTACCTCATAGCTTTCTGCTCTTCCTCCAACTGCTCCCGGACCTGCTGCAGTTCCTTCAGCAGTTCAAGGTCTGTGCCATTCACCCAGGTGTAAACCACATCGATTGGCATGGGTAGACAGAGCCTAGGGCAAACCAACAAGTCCTCCGGCTTAATTGTAGGTTTTCAGAACATTTGGGGGAAAGGTTTTAGCAGAACTTATATTTAAGAGTGGAGCACACCTTTAATCCCAGCACCTGGGAGGCAGACGCAAGTGGGTCTCTGAGTTCGAGGCTAGCCTGTCTACAGAGTAAGTTCTAGGACAGCCAGGGCAACACAGAAATCCTGTCTAAAAAAACCAAAATCAGAGCCAAGCACGGTGATGCACACCTGTATTCCCAGCATTGTCGGAGGCAGAGGCAGATGGAACTTTGTGAGTTTGAGGCCAGCCATGTCTACATGGACATGTCTGCAGGACAGCCAAGGCTACACACAGAGAACCTATCTCAAACAAAAAACAACCACCAACCAAACAACAACAACAACAAAGAGCTTCAATTTAGACATTATCAACGAAAAGGCCACAGGACTACAGCATGCACGTGTGATACAGCTGTGTGCTGTCCTGGAGCCCCTGGTGAAGAGTGGTGTCTGTCAAATACCATCTCTGTGAGCTGCATTATGTTAGAAACTTGATGGAATTTGTTTCATTTGATCACACAACCACCCTGTAAAGAGGTTGGTATCTCTCCTTTGTAAAGGTTACTTGAGGGGCTATCCAGATGGCTTGGTGAACTCAAAGTGCTTGCCACACAAACCTCAGACCTGGGTTTGATCCCTGGAAGGGTAACTAGAACTAAACTCCTGCGTGTTCTCCTCTGACCTCCATACATGCACCATGGCATGACACCGCCACCATCCTGCACACACACAGTGCTGATGACAATAGCAGTAACATAACAAAGAAAAGATCAGTGAGGAGACTCTACGAGACACAAGTAGGTCCTTAGAGCACAAACAGAGATCATCAGGTGGGGTTTTGTCTGAGGTGACAGAAGTTCTAGAACAAGTTGGTGTGGGAGCCATTCAACACTGAGAATGCATGTGTGCTGCTCTCAGGCATACACTTTACAAATGGTTAAACTGCTAATGTTCGTGTCATGGTAGGTTTTGCTTCAAGAAAATTGAGAACAGAGTTTCAAATAGGGGCTGTAGTCTTAGAATTCAGCTGAGATTAGATAAACAATCACTCATATATTCTGCAAATGCAGGATCAGCAGGATCAAATGTGGCCAAATATAGGAAGGTCATCAAAAGCTTAAGGAGTAAAACACAGTGAAGTTACCAAACGGTCTAGGCGGAAGTCTTGGCCTAAGTAATGCCTTCTGTGCCCAGATGGATGTTCCAAGTCCAGCCCTTCTCTTTTCCTTTGCTCCAGAACCCTTGACATCTTTCTCATATGTTAAGTGACTATTAGTTACATGTGTTCAAGAAGGCAGAAGGCCTTCCTGCTTTGCTTCCCAAAGTGGCTAGGCAGCACAGCAGCCGGCATGGAGTTGGTCAGCGTCTGCTCGAAAGCTACCAGCTAAGGCACCAGCATGGCACTTCTCCCGCCCTGCTCCTGCTCTTAAACCATCCACAAAATAAAAAAGGAGGCCCAGCCTTGCCTTAGTGTTTCTGTTCAAGTTTCTTCCCACCAAAATGATGTTTCTCCTTTGGCTCATCCACTTACCAAACCAAACCAAACCAAACCAAACCAAACCCCACCACCACTCCGACCTATGACACAGACTTCATGTCTATTTGGGTGTTGACATTTTAGATGGTTCTTTCCCTTTTCCAAATAAACGGACAGTTTTTCTTTGTTTTAGGGCCAACTTCCAAAGCTTTGTTGACAGTTAAACCTGATTATCAACTTGATTAGATTCAGAGGCGATCCCCATTGGCGTGGGTACCAGGGTGAATAAAATTCAGGAAAGGAGATAACTAGCTGAGTGCTGGCTTTCCTGCCACCGCTTCCTCATCCACCTATCTGTTGCACAGCTGCCCCACCTGCAAAGCCACTCAACCACCCAGCCTTCCCTGCTATGAAGCAACAGCCAAAATAAATAAATCAATCTTTTCTTCCTTAAGCTCCTCTTTGGAAGGTGTGTGGGTCACAGCTACAAGGAAATACACAGTCCTTTTGTCCTTCTTGCACCTGGGCACAGGATTAGGCTTCTGGCTGCAACTATATTTTTTTCATCAAGGATTAATTACTTCGTCGGAAAATAAATTAGTCAAAGTGACAATTTAAGCACCTTTTCCTTAGGTGGCACATACCTGTAATTCCAAAACTCTTAAGAGGCTCAAGAAAGGATGATCTTGAGTCAATCTAGGTTATGCCAAGACGCTGCTCCCCCCCAACCCCAAACCATGTGATGCTTATATTCTAGATAAGTGAAAACAGGAGATAAACTAAATAGATATAAAGTCAGAGATGTTAAATGTCACAGAGAAAATGAGAAAATTTAGAAAACCTATCTATGTAAGGACCGTTTTTAGACAGGGGTGTCAGGGATGGCCTTACCGGGAATGTAGCCCAGTGGTAGAGTGTTTTCTCAGTATGCATGAGGCCTACGGCTCCAACCTCAGCACTGGGATAAAGTGCAAGAATATGGCACTGTATAAAAAAGCCTAAAGTGAAGAAATGAGCCAGTTTGGAAGCTGGAGGAAGAAATACGCCAGGAAAAGGTATTTTCATGTTCCCTGAGACACACACATATCTGGCTTTTCCAAGAAACTAGGGAAGACCAAGCAAATGGAAGAATGTACCTAGAAACAGAGATCAGAGAGATAACAGGGGTCCCAGGAAACCAAGGATGCATACATGGGATCGCCCAGTGGTGAGCAACCATCACGGGCCCCAGCACAGGCAAGGCTTCACAATCACTACCGGGACATGGCGGCTGCCTGCCCTCACTCACCCTGTACGCGTAAAAACTCCCAGGCTGCTTTGCAGCCCTTCTCTCATGCCACCTGTAGCCACATCTTCCTTCCTCTGTCCACGCTCCCTCTTCAGCCCCATTCTCTTGGAACAGAATTCACTCACAACAGGCACCTTCCTTGGCACTTTATACTTGAAGGGATTCTTGCTACTTTTTACTTTGGCACGTGCGTCTTTCATGAGACAGCCAGCGCCTGGGGTATCACACAGCAACTGGCAGTTGCATGGAGGCCTTACAAGCAGGCTGCTGCTCTCTGTCCTTCAGGTTCTAACTGCACTGGTCTCAGGTGGGGCCTCTGAACGCTCTTCTAAGACCTCAGCTAATGCTGCTGCCACCACTGATCTGGGGGGGCTGTGCTCTGAGGTCAGCTGCGGTCAGCTGAGTTCTATGAGCTTCATCTTCCCCTACTACACAGCCAGTCAGATAGGTAAGATTAATGAACTCTTCTTGTTCATCACTATTCTCCTAGAGTCTAGAATAGCCCCTCGTACGAGAGGCTCATATATATTAGTTAGATAACTGTAATTTCACTAAAATAACAGTAATTATTATTATTAGTATACGGGTTTTGCCTGCATGTATGTCTGTGTACCCTCTCTGTGCCCTGGTCCCTGCATAAGCCAGAAAAGTGTGTTGGAGACCCTGGAACCAAAGTTACACACAATTGTGTGTTGCCACTTGGGTGCTAGAAGTCAAATCCCAGACTTCTGGAAGAACCATTAGTGGTCTTCTTAACCACTGAGCTATCTCTTTAGCCCCAGGAAATATAATTTCTTCGGCATGTATGTGTGTTTCTGATGAATATAATCTCATGCGGTATACCCACATACAACTTATTCAAGGTCACTCCAACTCCCAACCTCCTAAATGGTTTTTACTGTGATGTGTGTGGTGGGTGTCTTGTGTTTGTCTGGGGCGCTTGTTGTTTTGTGGCAGTGAGGGCACAGAGCAACCCTGAGGTGTTGGCTTTCACACAAGTCGTTAGGTTTGCATGTCAAGTCTTTATACACTAAAGTTGTATGTGTGGTGTGAGAGAGAGAGAGAGAGAGAGAGGAAGAAGAAGAAGAAGAAAAGAAAGAGAAAAAACCCTGCTTGAGTCAATACACTTTTCAATGGAAAGGTGGAAAGGGTGAAAAGAATATGCATATTCTGAAGTTTTCCTGGCAAAGTCATTCTTAATGGTTTTTAGTAGAATCAAGAGATTCTATTAAATCAGCTGAAAAAAAAAAAACAACTCAAGTTTGTGAGTCATTTATACATTGGCT
The DNA here is from genome assembly GCF_907164565.1 of Psammomys obesus. Taxonomy (NCBI): domain Eukaryota; kingdom Metazoa; phylum Chordata; class Mammalia; order Rodentia; family Muridae; genus Psammomys; species Psammomys obesus. The sequence goes on along the minus strand of NW_026596091.1, from coordinate 5,398,574 downwards.
CCTCAAATGAGCCTGCTATTGCATGTCCAGTTTAACTCATGGGTTAAACTGAAACCCTGAAAGAGATCAGATGATCAGCTCATGGCCATGAGTTGGCTGTTTCTCTATCAGGCATGGCAGAGATGAGTCTGAGCCTTTAGCTATAACCACCAGATCATGACCTTGGTTTCCACATGAGAAGGAAACCTGACTCAGAATAGAAGAGATGGTGACAAATATGTGTGTGATACAACTTGTACTCAAATCACTATTTAAACGTAACTCCTAAAGTCACTTGGCAGACCTTTAGTTCTACAGCAGAAAGAAAAAAAAAAAAAAAAAAAAAAGCAAACTTAAATAGTTGGGATTGACACACAACTTAATACTCGTGTTTTACACATGATGAAATAGAGGCCTAGAAGGAATGGCTGCCTTAAAATCAGTCACAGTGGATGATTTACATATTTGCTGGCTGCTAACATACAGACTGGGATTTCCTTTTCATTCAGAGCAAACAGCACGAATAAAAATTGTACCACAGTAAGGCACTGGTGGTGCCTGCGTTTAATCCCAGAACTTGGGAGGCAGAGGCAGGCGGATCTCTGAGTTCTGGGCCAATTTGGTCTACACAGCAAGTTTCAGAGAAACCCTGTCTTGAAAAAGCAAAACAACAAAAACAAAGTTCAAAAACTAGCAAAACAATGGAGGCTTTCAGTAAACATTACAGTACTCAGTGCTACCTGCACAATCGCAGAAACATTATTCACAACAGATTTTAGCCTGCAATCCCAGCACTGAGAGGCTGAGGCGGGATCCTGAATGTGAAGCCAGACTGGGTTACATATTGAGACCTGTTTCAAAAGTAGGTAAATAGAGAGATAGATAATAAATAAATAACCAAGATAAAAAAATTCTTTAGAGAGCTGGGTTTGGTGGTGCACTGTCTTCAATCCCTACACTCAGGAGGTAGGAGAGGCAACTCTCTGTGAGTTTCAGGGCTAGCTTGGTCTACACAGCAAGTTCCAGGCCAGGCAGGGCTATGTAATGAGAGACTGTTTGATAAAAAACAAAGAATTCTTTAGAAAGGACACAAGAGTGTTTGATGAAAACCACTGAGCTTGGGCTCAGAAGCCTAGTGCATACACTGCTCTCATGGAGGACCTGGATTTGACACCCAGCACCCACGTTGGATGCCTCAGACCTGCCTGTAATTCCAGCTCCAGGGAATCCAACGCCCTCTTTTGGCCTCTTCGGGCACTGTATTCACATACACACACCCCCACCACATACACACATAATTAAAAATAAGGACAAATAATTATTTTTTTCATTTACTGAATTCAAATATCCGTATCTCTAAAAAGTTAGCTTTTTTAAAAGTCTAGCATTTCTTCAGAGCAGAGACTTAATGATCTGTGCATCGCTGTAAGGTACACAGTAGGTGTTCCAGAAATGTTTCAGTTGGGGAGAAACAATTTTGAGCTTTTTTTTTGGGGGGGGGGGGGGGTCGACTGTTGTTGAAGGGCAAGTTAGGGAAGCTTGAAAGTCAGGCTTTCAGATGAACCCTTTCATGAGGTGGTGGCCACCCAACATGCAGCCTCAGGAAACTGGTTAGAAACTCGGTTCTCAGAGACATTCTAACACCTGCAGACTCGGAAACTCTGCAGTGGGAAGGAACGACTCTTTGCTCACACCCTTCACTGCACACAAAGTTTAGAACCACTGCAGCTAGGCAATGTTTCTCAGCTTTACAAGAGTCCACTGGCTTGGGCTTGTAGGTTATGCTTATTCGTGCTTTCCACGTTTGCAATAAAATAAGACATCTTAAAGCAATGGGCTTCCTCACACGTTAATGTCGTTAGCTTTGGTCATGAAAACCACAAGTTTCTTGGGCCAACAGATAAAATCACTGCTCTGCCAGCACAAGAGCTTAAGCCCCAAGACCAAACAATGCAACTATTATCTTCTTGTGAATGTGTGGAGGGGAGTGTGCACACAGGCCAGAAGATAGCCAGGGTCAGGTGTCTCACTGTCCTAGAGCTTCTCAGCAAGCTCCCTGTCTCCTCCCCAGCACAGGGATTACAAGACTCCTGACTATACTGGCCTGGGTTCTAGGGTCACTTTTGGGTTCTTGAGCTTATGTGCAAGTGCTTTACCGACGACTCTATCTCTGAAACCCAGAAGCTGTATTTTCTAGGCAACAACCCCTAAATCTAGAGAGAGGTGTCACTATGATTTCTGAAAATTTCTGTTTGGCATAACAGAAGCAAGCTGGCTAGCATCTTATAACTTCTGGTTTCAATCTGTCTACATATGACGCTCTGGTTATCCATTCAAAAAGAAAGGTTTTTGGAGAAAACTCCGGAGCACACAGATATGGGAGGGGCATCTTTTAATAGCTTTTTCAGACAATAGTTTATATTCTTCTCTGACACTAAAATCAAAATCAGCCATAGCGTAGAATCTGAACACACTGAAACGCACTGCCCTTTCCTGTTCTTTGAACACCTCCTGAATCCTGAATGCAAGGTTCTGTAACATCACACACTGGGAACCAACAGCTTTAATGAGCCATACAGATCTGCCAAATGGTGACACATTTTATTAATCTTACATAATATTAACAAGTGTGATTTTGGAGATGAGACTGAACCTAATCACAAAAAAATTATAAAGCTGTTAATGTCTTCATGTTGGAAGCGAATTCTATAAACCTGAAAACACAAATGTTATCAGTACTAACAAATACTATTATTTGCTTTCTTTAAAATGACAAGATTGCCTTGTTCATTGACAAAAAAAATATATAGTCTGAATAATCACACTGTTTGCTCTACAAAGTACAAGACTTACCGTGAAAAAGATGGTCTTGTGACTCAGTTGCTTTTACTTAAGCAATCAACGTGCAGATAATGTGAACATCACCTAGAGCAGTGGTTCTCAACCCCTAATGCCAAGACCCTTTAGGTCAGTCCCCTGTGGTGGTGACCCAACCATAAAATTATTCTCATTGCTATGTCATAACTGTAATTTTCTACTGTTATGAATAATATTATAAATATCTGATATGCAGGATATCTGATATTCAACCCCCAAAGGGGTCTTCGAGTCCCAGGTTGAGAACAGCTAATCTAGGATATTAAAAAGATACTCACTCACGGGTCAGCATATAATCAGGCTAACAATGGTTCTGCTTCATCATGAGCATTTATAAATACAGCTAGCTTGTTCCCTTTAAACAATGCAGTGGTAAAATATTAGAGTGTGAACAATTTTACACACTACTGCTTTTATACCATTCACTAATGCATATTGTTTTTAAAAAGAAAGTAACACACAAGCATTTGTTACAGGAAATCTTCTATTTCACTGAGCCCCTGAAGGTCTTTGGAAGCCTGGGTGTCTTTTCCTTATTCTGATTACATGCTCTCTCCCCTACTGCAGTTACAGCAGACACATACATCTCCATGTCTAGAAGGTAAGGCTGAAGGAGTTTGTCTTTGAGGAAGGGATGTCACTCATACTTAGTGCATGCTAAAGACAAAGCAAGAAGTGAATGCTTGGGCTGGAGCGTTGGCTCAGGGATTAAGAGCACTTACTGCTCTTGTAGAAGACCTGGGTTCACTTCCCAGCACCTACATCAGGCAGCTCACAACCGCCTGAAACTCCAGTCTGGGAGAATCTGATGCCCTCTTCCGGTTTCTATGGGTACCTACACAAAATTGCACATAGCCACATGCAAACACACAATTAAAAAATATAAATAAATATTTAAAATAAGTAATAGTTTCCTAGACCAAACACACACACACAGACAGACAGACACACACACACACACACGACCTATGTGATTCATTTTGTCCATAGGGAGGGAAGTAGGATATTGGAGAAATGGGGTAAAAATTGCTTCTGACACCTGGCTTATGAGGTGGTAAAATCTCCCAGTGTAAGAATAAGCATTCCACCAGTAAGCTTGGCCTAAACAGAGAAAGACCCAGACATTGACGTGACTGGTACCTCACAAAGGCAGCAAGTTGTGATGGTGAAAGTGCAAGGTCCAGCCTGGCAGTTACTATGGGCATGCCTTGGCTGACAGGGTGGTATTAAGCTGGCCAATGTCCCACGTGGCTGTGTGGTGGCTACCTAGCTTCCATATCCTGTACCTCCAGAACTGGAGACACAAAGTGAGTCCTTGCAAACTAGTCTGCTCAACGCTGCAAGGCAAGATTATTTCTTGGACATCAAGATTTTTTACCTACAAAATAGAATGAACTGGAAGGTTTCTTAAGGCGGCTGTATATATTCTGAAATATATGAACTGAAGTTCTCAGAACAAAGGCACACCTCTACTAAAAAGTCTACATAGATAAATGAGTGCTTAGCACCATCCGAGTGTTGAGTTGGAATGTTGCAGATTCTTACCGATTCTGAAAGGATTTCCCAGCAATGTTGTCTCTGTAGGAATCAAACAAAACATGGTATTGGTCACGGCTCCATTCCAGAACCACCTAGAATAAAAAGAGAAATACCAATACTTTTTGTGCATCAAAAAGGAACAGTTGACTAAAAAAGTCCACTTCACTTCATACACAGCTGTGAGGGAGCAGATTGCGCAGTCCAGTGTCCACCCACTCCACGCATGCCCCGCAGAAGACCCTGCGCAGGCCAGGAAAGAAGCTGCAACTGTTCAGCTTAGACATCTGAGAAGACTTAGGATCTCATTGGCCTTGGGATGGGGTCTGGGAATACAAAATGTTTACAAGGAAGTGATGCTTGAATGGGGTCTAGGAGGATGAGAAAGGGACAATGCTAGCTCCTGCCAAGAGTGTTTGGGGCAGGTTGCTTGAGGGCAACTGTGGAGCTATATTTTTCAACGTTTACTTTTTTTTATGTGCATTGGTGTTTTGCCGGCAGGTATGTCTGTGTGAGAGTGGAACTGGAGTGAAAGACAAGTGTAAGCTGCCATGTGGGTGTTGGGAATTGAACTTCTGTTCCTCTGGAGGAGCAGCCAGTGCTCTTAATAGCGGAGCTGTCTCTCCAGCTCCATGAAGTTGGCTTTTTCAGGCAGAGAATAGGTAAACTCCAGCAAAGAATGAAGCTAGGACAGGAAGCGGGACCTGACTACAACCAGCCTGCCTTGCATGGGTTAGCAGAAGTTCTGCAGGACTGGGGGGCAGCTTACACCCTCTTAAAGCCTGAGAAGGGTTCTTCTCAAAGTCCAGAACATCAACAGCAAGGCCAGCCTGAGCTGGAGGATGATGTCCTCGCTACTCGAGGCTTCCACTGATGGCTGTGCGGCAGGAGCTTCTGATGGATGCTCCTCAAACACACCCACACACAGATCTTGTTTTCTCCCTCCATTTCCTGAGCGCTGAGGAAGTGTTCCTCCTTGCAAACAACCCACTCGGTATTTATTTGTTCTCGGTCTCATCAATTCTCATGTGCCAATTTTCAGTAGTATAAACTGCATGAATATCAATTTATTGAGTACAAACAACAATTCTCCATCAACACCTCTGTATAGTCTGCCATGGGACAACCACTTATCATTTTTGATAAACAAACTCCAAAAAATTAAGCTAAGAAAATTGTTCTTGGCTAGCGGGTTGTCCAGAAGATGCAGCAGGTGGAAGGGTGTATGACCTCACCAAGGGTCACACTCAGATGATATGCCAAAACCAACCTCGCCAAATCCAGAGTGCTTTCATCTATTAGAAAGACAATTCCTTATTTCTCAGTTCAATCCAAATGCTCCCCTTTCTCCAAGCAACTTTTATCTTGATTGCTGACATGGAAATTAGCCCCACACTATCTGCAGTACTCCATACCTGTTAGCTTTGTTGTTTTTATTTAAAAGTTTTTTAACTTACTTTTGCATGCATATGCATGCATACTATATGCCATATGTATGTGGAGGCCAGAAAAGGGCAAATCAGATCCCTTGGACCTGGAGTTACAGACAGTTGTGAGACATAGGTGCTGGGAATCAAACCTAGGTCCTCTGGAAGAACAGCCAGTGCTCTTAAATGGTGAACCACCTCTCCAGCCCCAGCTTTGTTGTCCTCACGGACTTTTTCTCCTGCGTTAGCCAGGCATACGAGACATCTTATTAAACACCATCACTTTTGGAACCTTCATTGTTGTAATAACAAGTTTCTTAAAGCATTATGTGGCACTATCAAAAATTAAAAATTTTACATGAGCCAGGCGTGGTGGTACACACCTTTAATCCCAGCACTGGGAAGGCAGAGGCAAGCAGATCTCTGTGAGGCCAGCCTGGTCAATAAAGAGAGTCCATGACAGCCAAGGTCATACAGAAAACTCTGCCTTGAAAAACCATAAATACATAGATAGATAGATAGATAGATAGATAGATAGATAGATAGATAGATAGATAAATATTTACATGGAAATTAATGTCACTTTTTTACACATAAAATTTGTCATCTGAAGCTTTTCTTCTGGAAGCACCTTCTAAACCAGCAGTTCTCAACCTGTGGGTCAAGACTCTATTACATATTAAATTTTCTGTATATAATATTTACATTATGATTCTTAACAACAGTAAAACTACACTTATAAAGTAGCAATGAAATAATTTTATGGTCGGAGGTCACAACATGAACTGTATTAAAGGGTCACAGAATAAGGAAGGTTAAGAACCACTGCTCTAAACCATTTTCCTCATAATATGGTTTATTGGTAAACAAACTCTACCTATCAGAGTGGTCTGTTGGTAAAATCTGAGAATAGATGAACTATGATACTATTTATGAAAATGATCTCTGAAATACCACACAATGGTATTAGTTTTAAAAAGTAAATACAATTAGAAGGAAGCTTGTTCTATCAGGTAAAAATGTTTGTGTGTGAGTGTGTGTATTGTGGTGCGGTGTGCACATCTGCATGAATGCCTATGGCTGTCGAGGATCAGCACAGGCTCTCTTCCTCAGTTGCTCGCTGTCTGGTTTTCTGAGGCAGAGTCTCTCCTTAAGCCTGGAGCTCACTGATTCTGCTAGACTGGATGGCCACTGAGCTCCAGGATCCACCTGTCTCTACCTTTTTCACTGGGACAGAGACTGAAGAACCATGCTTTTGCACTCATTTTTAACATGGGCGCTGCTGACAAGAACTCCCGTGCCCTCGTTTGTAGGTCCTCTGCAGGTGCTCCCTCCCTCCTCAGCCACAGGACCACCTTTGCCCAGGCTGCTGGCCCAAGAATGCAGCCATTCATCAGTTCTAAAGCTGATGTTTACCTTACACACCAGACATCCCGTGACCCAGAACTATTTCCCTGAGATGGCTACAAATGACCACGAGCACATTAAAAAAAGTGTATTTTGTATTTGTTCTTATTGTTGCTAAAATTCTCAGATGAAGTAGAGAACTGCTCCTACGAGCTGTCCTCCAATCCCCACATGCATGCCTAGACACATTTGCACGTGTACACAACACAAACACACACATGCACACACACATGCGCATATGTGCACACACACACACAAGTAAATTAACTAATTAAAACGCAATTTAAAATTTAATGGAAAAATGAGAGTACAGTTTTATTGAATTTTTTAAAAAGATCAAATACATGACAGAATAGAATTAATGGTAAATGACAGGCGAGCTCATGGTCCTCTGTGTCAGAGGAGGGCACTGTTAGAAGGGCAGCTGGGTGGGCTGAAGGGATGGTTCAGCAGCTAAGGGATTTTTGTTCCCAGCACCCACGTCACTGGCCGGGTGACATCCTTTAGTGTAGCTCCAGTTCAGCCAGCAATGACACTCGCTATACTGCACACACCTAGACACATATGTACAAACACACACAACTGAAAATAAATATAGAGGAGGAGGAGGGACTAGAAAGATGGTACAGTGGTTAAGAGTCATTCCTGCGAAGGACCTGGGTTCAGCTCCATCAACTCAAACTATCTGTGACTCTGGTTTCAAGGAATTCAAGTCTTCTGGTTTCCTTGGCATTACATGATACATATACACACATGCAGGTAAAACACTCTTGGAAGAGCGTTTATATGGAAGAGTGTTTTGAGTGGACAGAAAGTACAAATAATAAGTGCTTTTTAAATGGAAAAAGAAAGAAGAGAGTTGGGACTAAGGGTGTAGCTCAGGAGTAGAGTATGTGCATAGTAGGGACCTGCATTTCTTCCCTCTCACTACAGAGATCAAAAGGTTTATAGTCAGAGATACGCATTTTAACCTGATACTTACCAGCTGTATAAACCTAGGAGACTTCCTAGTTTCAAGTTCTCCCTCTGCGTAATGACAATATTAATGCCACCTGCTTTACAAGACTGTACAACAATATTCATAGGCAAACTATTCACAGGACTCTTAAAATGGCACTTATAACACTACAATTGAACTGTTAAAATATTTGCTAAAGCTTTTCTACAATGTATGCATTTATCAAAATATCCCACAGTACCACACAGATTTCTGTATAATTTCTATGTATCAACTCAAGGATGGAATAACTGTCTCCATGCCTATGAGACAGGGCCTTGATCTGACAGTTTTATTTCCAGAATCTTGCACAATGCCTGACACACAAATCAACAAACACTATCAAACAAGGTTGATGGACGGACAAGGGTGGAATCTTGGTACTGCTCACCACTCCCAAGTTTCTTTTCAGAACTTTCTACTTAGAGGGAAGAGCAGGCTTGAGCACATGGCATACAGTGCAAAAGCGTGGCTGCATTTTTTTTTCTTTGTAAGTGTGGAAGAGACATGGCAAACTGGCCTATGAAACTGGAGGAGCCTGGCCTCCATACAACAAGCACATGAGCTACGTAATGACACAGCTAAGGGTTTTCCTGGGGCAACAGCCGGAAACCCAGCACGCTGTCATTACAGGACAGTTCTGAGTTTGCGACGACAAAATTTAGCTTTGCATTGAGGAGGTAAAGACAACAAGCGGCTCTTAAGATAACCTTTGGTCTACATGTATGGCACCTGGTGAGCCAGAGCTCTGCTCAGGTGGGTAATCCTGGATTTGAAGACACTGGCTGTCCCCAGACCTTTAGAGAGTGCTGTGCTACAGCGTTATGATAAACCCAATATGGCATTAACACAAAAACAGAGATCAATGGAATTAAATTGAAGACCCAGAAATAAATTCACTCATCTATGAATACCCAGTTTCTGCTTAAAAAAAAAAAAAAAAAAAGCCAAGTATACACACTGGATAAAAGCCAGCACCTTTAACAAGTGGTGTTGATCAAAGCAGATGTCTGCTTCACAAAGCGGACATCTGAATCCAAACAGATCCATCTTATCACCCTGCATAAAACTCAACTCCGTAAGGACCAAAGACATCCACATAAAAACAGCTACACTAAACCTGATACAAGAAAAGTGGGGAACAGCCCTGAACACACTGGCACAGGAGACAACTTTCTGAGCAGAACACCATTAGCACGGGCGCTAAGATAAACTAAGATCATTTATTAACTGATTATTAATTTCTGCATAGCAAAAACCCCATTACTTCGACAAAGCAGCAGCCTACAGAATAAACCAACTACACATCCAATAGGGAGTTAACCCAAAATACATAAAGAACTCAAGAAGCAAGACATGAAGAAAACAAATAACCCAATGTAAAATGGGGTACAGATCTAAACAGAGAAGTCTCAAAAGAGGAAACTCAAACGGCTGAGAAACGCTTAAAGAAATGGTCAGCACCCTTAGCCCTGAGGGAGATGCAAATCAAAACTACTTTGAGGTTTCATCTTGCACATCTTACACCCATCAGAATGGCCAAGAGCAAGAAAACAAGTGACAGCTTATGTTGGCGAGGAGTAGAGTAAGGTAACGAATACTCCTCCATTGCTGATGGGAGGGCAACCTTGTACAGCCGGTATGGAAATCAGTGTGGCGGTTCCTCAGGAAGATGGGAATAGATCTACCTCAAGATCCAGCTCTATCACTCTCAGGCATGCAACCAAAGGGCGCTTCATCCTACCACAGAGACATCTGCTCAACTATGTTCATTGCTTCTCTATTCATAACAGCCAGAAACTGGAAACAACCTACATGTCCCTCAACAGAAGAATGAATAAAGAAAACGCAGTACATTTACACAATGAAGTATTACTCAGACTTACATTAATACATTACATTAATGTAGTACTCATTACATTAATGAGTATTACTCATTAATGACATCATGGAATTTACAAGCAAATGGATGGAACTGGAAGAAAAAAAAATCATTGAGTGAGGTTAACCAGACCCAGAAGATAACTATGGTATGTATTCCTTTATATGTGGATGTTAGCTGTTAAGTCAGTGATAGCCAAGCCTATAATCCACAGAACCACAGAGGGTAGGTACAGAGTAAGGGACTAGGAAAGACAGATAGATCCCATTAAGAAAGGGAAGTAGAATAGATGATTACAGGTGGATGTGGGGGTTGGAATGGGAGGATCAAGTGGAGAGCAGGAAGAGAGACAGCTAAAATTAGAGGCCATTTGAGGTATAGTATGAAAACCTAACATAATAGAAGCTTCCTAAAAAAAAAAATATATATATATATATATGAAAGCAATCTAAATAAAATAGCCAAATAACGAGGGAGACAGAGCCCCAACTGACCATCTCTTGTCACCAAATATAACTTTCAGTACCAGGATTGTTACATCTAATTGAGTTGTTAGCCAAAGGGGTCCCCATGCTGTTAGGACAATAGATTGTTCTTCACAAACTGACAGCTCAATGAACACAGAGAAACCGAGCTGATGCCTATATAGATCTTTAACCCTACATCCTAAGGCAACAGTTTGAAACCTGTGGGTCACAACCCCTTTGGGGGTCACATATGAGATATCCTGCATATCAGGTATTTTACATTACAGTTCATAACAGTAGCAAAATCATGGAGTTATGAAATAATTTTATGGTTGGGGTCACCACAACACATGGAACTGTATTAAAGGGCTGCAGTGTTCAGAAGATTGATGACACTGCTCTGGTGTCTTTGGTACAGAAGGGTACTCTGCACGCTACTAGAAGAGAAATGTAAACACTAAAGCAGGCCACAATCCTTTGATCTACAATGGTGTCCTGCCTGCAAGACATACTAAGGCAATGGTGGCAGAAAGCTTTGAGAGTAACGAACCAATAACTGATTTGACTGAACCCTACTCCATGAGATGGAACGCAACCCAACACTGCTTGGATGACCAAGAACCAGAAACCAGATAGCCCAGGGACCTAAGGTAAACCAAAGCAAAAACAGTGCCTTGTCCAGCCATCATCAGAGGAGGTTCCTCTTGCAACAGATGGGAACAAATACAGAGACCCACACTAGACTTTCCACAGAGAGACTGAGACACCTTGGAACCCTCGGCCCTAAATGGGATGTCTTCATTAAATCCCTCCCTTCAGAGCTCAGGGAACCCTGGAGTACACCAAGAAAACAAAGCCCTCTAAATCAACGTGAGTAAAGCTCATATGAATTCAGAGTCTGAAACAGCATGCACAGGGCTTGTACATTATGGCTTCTAGTTTAGTGTTTTTACAGATTTCTGAGTGTGCAAACAAGAAGGTCTCTGATTCTTGTGCCTACACTTGTTTTCCCCCCCTCCTATTGATTTGTCTTGTCCAACTTTGATAGTTGTTTTATCTTTCTTATATTTTATTTTGTTGTATTTTATCTCTCAGAAGTCTGTTCTTTTCTAATGGGAAACAGAAAGGGAGTAGATCAGTAGGGGAGGGGAGGGGAAGAGGAACTGGGAAGAGGAAAGGGAAACTGTAATCAGAATATATTGTATGAGAAAAGAATCTATTTTCAATAAAAGGAAAAAATACAACTTAAAAAAAAACATAAATCATTAAAACTGGGGTGATTTCCCTCCTTCAAACAAATTAAAACAAACCATGATTCAAATCCAAAATAAATGGCCACGTCTTGCTGTAGCACTAATAAAACACAAACTTTCCAGGACTTGTCCACCTTCTCTGAATCCTTTTTGCCACAGACACGCAGCATGTTTGTTAAACAAGATTTTTAAGAAGCACAAATGGAAATCTACGCTCTGCCTGCAAGTAGGGGGTTGGGGATGGGGCTTAAGAGCCAGTCATGCTCACATGAGATGGTTTTAAATGAGTGTCAGCTGAAGAGCATTGAACACAGTGAGAAAAAGGCCCTACCTAATCTACGGCAGCCTTTCCTTGGATGTGAAACCAAGGCGGTGGAGGCGGACACTAGAGGGTTACATAAGATGTCACTGCCAGAAAAGAAAGAGACTTTAAGGTCTTTTTTTCATACAAGTCTTTCACTTGATTGGTTAGAATTACACCAAGATACTTTGTTTTTTGTAGCTGCTGTGAAGGGCGTTGTTTCCCTGATTTCTTTCTCAGTCGTTTGTCTTTTGCATAGAGGAGGGCTATTGATTTTTTTTTTTTTTTTTTTTTTTTAGTTAATTCTGTATCCAGCCACTTTGCTGAAGGTGTTTATCAACTGCAGGAGCTTCCTGGTAGAATTTTTGGGGTCACGCATGTATACTATCATATCATCTGCAAATGATATTTTGTGCTACTTTGACTTCTTCCGTTCTGATTGGTATCCCCTTGATGTCCTTTTAGTTTTCTTACTGTTCTAGCTAGAACTTCAAGTACTATGTTGAAGAGATAAGGAAAGAGTGGGCAGCCTTGCCTTGTCCCTGATTTCAGTAGAACTGATTTAAGTTTCTCTCGGTTTAGTTTGATGCTGGCTATAAGCTTGCCGTATTGCCTTTACTATGTTTAGGTATGTGTCTTGTATCCCTGATCTCTCCAAGAGTTTAAACATGAAAGGGTGTTGGATTCTGAAGGAGAGAGTGAGGGGTGAAGGATGAGGAGGATTGAGAGGAAGAGCAAATAGAAGACAGAGAAATAGAAGAAGCAAGAGAAGCTTACTGATTCTGAGTCACTACAGTCATTCAGATACTGTCACCTGATCTCTGCTATAATCCAGTATTTTGCTAAGTTTCTTCATTCCATAATGCATTTTTCACATTACTTCTACAGCAACTGTTCAGGCACAGGTTTGATTTTAGCACTTTTTTTTTTCCTAAGACAGTGCTGGCCTTGAACTCACAGAGACCCACCTGCCTCTGCCTCCCAAGTGCTGGGATTAAAGGCGTGTAGTACCACATCTGGAAATTTTACCACTCTTTAAAGAAGTTTTTCTGTATATTCGTTTACTTATTTTGTGTGTGTGCACACTCTCAGTACTTTCCAATTTCATTTACCACAATACATTTTTTAAAATTCGTATCAAGTGATCTTGGTTGATGTTTTAGTTGATGGTAGTGTCAAAGATTCTTAAAACACTAAAACCTTTCCCAGTAGCATCTCAAGAGACTGCAAGGACAGTGTACTCAGTAGAAGTACCATCTAGATAGAGAGAATGTGGCATCTCCTTCAACTGTAGTTTCTAAAGGTTGTGAAAAGGCAGCTGCCAGGGTCGCAGTGTCTCTGGTACTTTGGTGTTGTCCCTGGTACTTTGGTGCTCTGTATTCCGTGATGCTGTGAAAGCATGAGTGAAGGATGCAGCAAGTGCACTGCAGACCCAGACTATGGCTGGCTGGGCAACGGCAGGGTTACTCCTCACTGAAATAATGCCAGCCTAGAATTAGACGATGGCTCCACTGACCTCCTCCCTACTAAGCTTATTCCCCCAACATGGCCAAGGGAGATTTCGCTCGTGCTTAGAGGCCAACTGCTTCAGACAGATAATTCCTTGCCACTGTTTCTATTTGCAACATCCTCTCAACTGTGTCTAACTCAGTGTTTGAGGAGATGAAAGTCCCTCTGCCTGGCTTGTACGGCGTGGCTATGAAACCTCCCAAACAGCTCCATACAGACAAAGGTGCCATTTTATTTAGTACTCTGCCCATACTTTGAGCTAGCGCGTGCGGTCTTCCTGGACGTCCAGAAAATGTAGCTGTGGGCAGCCCTCCTCCCACTGCTTGTCATTTCAGTCTTTACTGTCACCTCCCTCCGTGGCCTGCTTTCTCCGTTACAACTATGGTCCCTTCTGTCAACATCTTCTGAAACTTATCGGCCCTCTCTTTACCACTGCTGCCCTGCAAGATTTTGAGTCCATTCTTTTGGCCATCTATCCATTGAACTGTGACTTTTTCCAATTCAGAAGGAGACCTACCCACCGGGAACCTGACCAGAGCAAACACCTAATCTGTCGTGCGGACAACTTCTGAAATATTGATGAAGAATCTTTATCAAACAGGAATAAGTGAGAAACAGAAATAAAGTTAGCCGGCTCTGGTGGCGCAGGCCGGTAGGATTTGCTGAAGGAGGCAGAGGCAGGTGGATCTCGAGTTCCAGGACAGCTTGGGCTACACTTTAAAAAAAAAAAAAAGGAAAGTTAAAGGAATGAGGTAACATAAAGGAAAGAAACATGGCCATCTAAGGGGGATCCATGGTCAAGAGCACTGGCGGTGTTGCTGGTGGACCTGGGTTCAATTCCCAACACTCACATGTGGGCTCACAACCATCTGTAATTCCAGTCCCAGAGAATCTGAAGTCCTCTTCTGACCTCTAAGGGCACCGACACACACATGGTGGCATAAATACATACACAAAAAAATAGATAAAACTATCAATAAAGAGAAAAGAGAAAACAGGCATATCAAGGAGAAAGAATTAAACAGAATCCTAAAAGAAGAAACACACTTAGATATCAATTTAAAAGTGGACCATAAGGCTTTTTGTCTTATCTCAGGATGTTGCTTCCTCTGTTTGAATGAGACTTAGTCTGTAGGATGCCTCTGAGATCCTTTCTTCCTGCTTAATGTGCTGTGTGTATGAATCACCCACAGGCTGACTAATCACCCACTAAAGATATTGCCATCTGCATCATAAGATTAGAACAAACTGTCCCCGGCTGGAGAGATGGCTCAGAGGCTAAGAGCATTGGCTCTTCTTCCAAAGGTCTTGAGTTCAATTTCCAGCAACCACATGGTGGCTCACTACCATCTATAATGAAATCTGGTGCCCTCTTCTGGCCTGCAGGCCTACATGCAGGAAGAATACTGCATATATAATAAATAAATCTAAAAACAGAACAAAAAACTGTCCCAAGACTACAGAAATTTAAAATGGCATACTATGAACATATATCAGCTACTATGAATGCTGGTTTGTTACACTCTAGGAGGAACTAGAAAGGAACATCCACATAGTGATTATAAAAGTGCAAGCCACATTACTAAAGTACTGATACAGAGGCCATGGAGAGGTGCTGCTTACTGGCTTGCTCCTCATGGTTTGTTCTGCCTGGTTTCTTATAGAACCAGGGATGATATCACCCACAATGGGCCGGGCCCTCCTACACTGATCACTAATTAAGAAAATGGCCTACCAGCTTGTGTACAGCCAGATCCTTGTGGAGGCATTTTCTCAACTGAGGCTCCTCTCTGATGATTCTAGCTTATGTCAAGTTGACAAAAAAACTAGTTAGCACACTTTGTGAACGAAAATAGGTTTTGATGCTAATAGTATTCAACAGATGCTCACAGAACACATACCATGAGGAACTGGAAGAGCCAACTCACTGTTTTGCTTGCTTTTGTTGACTGAGATGTTAATGGAGTGGCTGGCAAACACATATGACTGGGCCTCCTAAGCACACCCATGCTATTGGCTTCTCTTTGTCCTTCTTCCAGTCTAGTCCAAGACTCTTGCAGATCACCCACAGCCATTCTCAGTCTCTTACTCAGGATTTCTCAAATCTTATACCACTGGTAAGAGGTCTGTAAAAGGAGCTTTTATTCACCTGATTCAACTATTGTCTCTGAGGCTTACTGCCTCCATGTGCTAATTTAGGCCTAGTCCTGGAAGTTTCTAGCCTCCATACAATATAACCTCGGTATGGTATAGAATGTTTTCAGCCTCTGAGACTTACTGCTTAATAAGCTCACCCTTTCTTGTTCTTTCTGAGCTCTGGGTTTGCTGGTTCAACTCAGCTGTTCTGGCTCAAACTCCTCTCCCAGCTGATTTACTCAATCTGGCTTTTCTCTCAGCCCTTGAATTGCTGTGTTTGGCTTCCAACTAACTCAAGGAACCTGCTCTTATCTCCTGCCTCCTTCTCATTCACTGGCTCATTCTGTCTGTCTGCACTTGTGTTCTCTCTCTCTGCAACCTGTCTCTCTATTACTGTCCTGGTAAAATTGTCTCTTTTCTCTCTGCATTGCCCATTAAGTAGTTTCCCTTTCCCCTCTCTTCTTGTAAGAGTTGGGCGTATCCTATTCTGTCAAATCTTTCTCTGATTCTGTCACCTTTTCTGCCACTCAATTAGACATCATTTTCAAACACGGGTGCCTCCTTTTACAAACTTACCTTCAGTGTTTGGGATTAAAGGCGTGAACCACCACACCTCAACCTAAGCTTTTCTTTACCTAAAATTTGCTGTATACCAGGGTGGCCTTGAACTCAGATCTGCTTGCCTCTGTCTCCTGGATTAAGGCATGTTTGTATTCCAGCATGATCACACAGACCTAGAAGGTCTTTGGATGCAATCTCTTGGCAGAGTAGCTCCAACAACTGATTGCCGTTATATCAGCTTTGTCTTCCTTTCTGTCTCTGGCCACAAGGGCCTTCACTGACACACACACACCCCTCTCCCTATTTATCCTTTCACTTGTTTACTGTGTGTGTGGCAGGGACACTGAGTTCTCCAGCACGTATGTAGGGGTCAGAGAACAACTTGTGGCAATGTAGGATCTGTTCTTCCACCACATGGGGCCTGGGACTTACCCTCAGGTCATCAGACTTGGTGACAGGCACCTTTCCTCACTGACTCATCTCACTGGTCCCTTCATTGTTCTCCCAATGTCAAGCCCTTTACTCTGTTCCTTTGGTTGAGAACTGGTAGTTTCTCAACATTGCGCCACTGCCATTGGGCCTGGATAATTCTTTGCTTTATGGGGATTGTCCTGCATACTAACAGGACATTAAAGCCAGGAGTGCTTTAATCTGCATATTAAGGCCAGGAGTGCTATTTCATTCCATGGCCAGCTATGACATTCTAAAACATCTCCAGATCTTGTGAAACATTCCCTGGGGAAAATATTGCCTGAAACAGCCCTGCCCTCCTGTGTCCTCTGCCTGAGTACTCCTGCTTGCCTGTTGAGCTTACACAGCATCAGGAAAGCCATCTTGATAGGACAAGTCTGTTCTCACTGCTGGTCTCTCCCACCACAACCTCTCATCTTTGGAGCGCTGCTCACAACTGTGATGAAGGAGCATTCAATGCCTCACTGCACAAGCTCCTTGTCAGCAGGAGCCATGTCTTCTCCTTGACTGCTGTGCCCTGCAGGTGCCTGGTAAAGTATTTCCTAACTGAATGAGTGAGCCTGGCATTCTGTGGGGATAGCGGAATTTTAAGGTTAGAGAGAAGTACCACCTCTGAGCCTGGATCACTGAGTTCAGAGTGTGAAGCTGAGTTTTTAGCTTCTGAGCAAACTAGGTTAACTGGTAGCTGCATGGAGGAACCACTGTGCACATAAAAATAAGCATTTCTTCTGAAGTACCAAATACAAGAAACCACATTCCAGAGCCAACCAAGTATAGGACCAAAACAGAGTTCCCTACAGAGTGGAGGGAAATTTATCTCCTTCATGGCGTGAAGGTCCAGAGGCTAGGAAGCTTTGCAGAAGGAGCTGACATCCTGTAACTGCTGTTCCACCTCATCCAGGGACTAGGATGAAATTGTTCACATCTCCCCAAGCCCAGGGAAGAGTCAACAGGATCACCAGCGCAGCTCAATAGAGTTCATGATGCTGGTAAACGGAACCTCTGCTTCACAGAGGTTCGCTGTCCGCTAACTGTCCTCAGGAGGAGGAGAAGGTAGTTGATAGCCTGGAATTAGCTCATCCCCCCTAGCTGGAGCCAAAGATAGCTATATCATATACCAAAAATGGGTCACACACAAGACAGAACCAGCGTCACCTGACACTAGGCCCAGGACCTGCCCTGACCTTCAGCCCGAGAGGCAGAAGCTAAGATAAAAAGTTCCTGTGGCTGTGGAAGGAGTAAGCAGCCCATCTAAAGCAAAGTGACATTTGGTCTCATGGGCGATGACCAAGCGACAGCCCCAAGCATGATGGTAAGAGTGGTTTTGGAAGGTACCCTTTGGAGTTATTCAACAGAGAACAAACTTTTGACACTTGCCAAGCCTGAGGTCTTCACACTTACAAAGGAAGGACTTCCTGCCCTCATTTCTTGCTGCCTTCTGCATGCTCACAGTGGAAAAGAGGCACACTGGGTTAGGAAAAGGAGAGGCCCACAAACCCATCTCCTCTCCTTAATTTTGGGTTTGCTGCCTGTTGCCCAGCCAGGGGAAGCACAAAGGGTCAGCGTAGTCTCTGGATTCTGTTACTTCCTGAGATTGGCCATTCTAATGCTAACATAATATTACGGTTTGTAATCTGAAGTGACTGTAGAAGTGTGTAATCAGGTTAGTCTCAAACTCACAAAATCTGCCTATTCCAGCTCTACATTGCTGGAATTAAAGGTATACAGCACCATGACCAGGAACAGAGAAGTTTTTGTTGCCAATGAATACATGTCTTGGGCCCAACTGACAGCCTACTATTCACAGGGACAAGCACAGTTGATGGCCTGTCCTTTGTCTCCTATTATTTCATAAAGGAACTTCACCCCTGTACAAATGTCTGGGTGTTCTTTCAGGAATGGCTCTGTGGTGTAACTGGTGATGGTGCCAGGAAAGAATTGCTTAGGTCTCAGACAAGTTCTTCCTCCATTTTTGGGAGAGCTCTGGCAGTGGTGGAACCCCAAACTGCTGCATTCTTTATTCTGACACTATGTCTGGGTGGAGAGAACACCATCACGACAAACATGTATGTCTGCCACAGGAGGGGAGTGGGACGTATGGAAGTAGGTAATCTTGTCAATCCCGGCATTTCAGACTAAGGAGCAGTGAGAGGGGAGGGGAGGTGGGCCTGCTGCAGGAAAAGAGAACTTGTAGACTGTAGTGGGCAGAGTTTTTCCTCCAGCCCTAAGATCCTGGAATATGTCTCATGAGACTCAAAATATGACTTACAAAAACCTAATCCATAAGCTAGGCTCTTCTGTGACTAGCTCATAACTTAATAACCCACTTAACTAATTTATTTTGCCACATGCTGGTTACCTGAGCTCAGGCACCATGCATCCTTTCCTCCTCACATCTTGCTACCTGAAATCTCACACGCCTGGTTCTATCTCAGAATCCCTTCCACCTGCCGGTTGTCTCACCTATTTCCTGCCTCATCCATAGGCTATAGGCTTTTTAACTGACAGGTATTGCATTCATACAATACACAAGAGATTCCTTCTACATTAAGCAAGTATTGTCTGCCAGAGGTCAGAGAGGGAGTCAGGTTAAGTTTTGTTTTCACACCACACTAAAATTCATTCATAAAAAGAATAGGCCTCAAAAAATTTGACCAAATGCAACTATAAAGTTGCTACGTATGTTATACATTGAATCACTGCTGGAAGATTTATGAGGTACCTTTAAGCTATATTTAGCAAAGTCCTGGGATAATATGCCCATGCAAGAATACAAATTTCACAGCTATTTTCCATGGAAACAGCCATGGATGATTTTATCTATGAGATAAAGGGCAAACAGTTATCATAGGTTCAATGTAAAGCCCAAGGAAAGGAAACGGGTTTGAACTGAAGATGTCTTATCTTGGATATCTGTTGCTCTGGCTAGTCTTCGATAACAGTCTGGTAACTATTCTCCCAGGCAGCTTTCTGAGATCAGGAGGTTCAGCAGTGACTACCAGGCCTGCCCAGCCCCAAGGCTCTGAAGATATGTCAGGTGGGTGACATAGGTATGTCAAAGGCACTTACTCCTGGGACAAGGCAGGCAGCTCTGAGTGTGGCCGGCCCTCCGGAGGAAGTCTCTGCAGTCACTAGTCAGGAGAAGAAAAACTGGACACCACACCACTTGGGGTAGGCTACCCTGAAGAACTGGACAAGGAGGGGTCCCTGACACCATTGGAGCACCTTAATCCAACCCTGCCAGAGCTTTATCCTGTCTGGTTTGCACCAGCTAATAAGCCCCCTTTTTTCTTAAACCAGGTCTGAGTTGGGATCTGTCACTTGCGACCCAGTGTTATCTTTGACAACCAGCAGCTATTGCCAGTGACTAGTGACTCAAAATGGAAAAGGGAGCACACTTTTCTACATTACCAAGCTACTCCAAATTGTCTCACTGCCCAAAGTATTCTTTCCTTCCATCTGTCCACATGCGTCTGTTCTCCTTTATGAAGCCACCTTACAGCATGTGCCTCCTGCAAAGGTCTCTAATGTTCCT
The DNA here is from genome assembly GCF_907164565.1 of Psammomys obesus. Taxonomy (NCBI): domain Eukaryota; kingdom Metazoa; phylum Chordata; class Mammalia; order Rodentia; family Muridae; genus Psammomys; species Psammomys obesus. The sequence continues at coordinate 5,378,236 of NW_026596091.1, read as the reverse complement.
CTGAAATGTTTCCACCAGTGATTCTCTTCCCTTAAGATAAGCCACTACCGGTTTACCTATCCACATAAGGAACTCTTGTTCCTTAAATGATTTGTACTTTTTGTTGTTGTTTGTTTGTTGTTGTTTTCGAAAGACGGTTTCTCAGGGTAGCCTTAGCTGTCCTGGACTCTGTTTGTAGATCAGGCTGACCTTGAACTCACAGAGATCCACCTGCCTCTGCCTCCCAGAGTGCTGGGATTACATGCATGGGCTACCTGCCCCCAGCTACATGCAGTTCTTACATATGCAGTGCCTCACTCCCCTAGCCTGCGTCGTAACTTCTGCCACACTTCACACATCCTAACAGTGGGCCTCAGATGTCTAGCAAAATCTTCCTAGAACAGAAATGAATTTCTGAAAGTGAAAATGGACAAGTCACATTAATCATTTTTGAAAAATACAAAATGACCACACAGTATATCAGAACAGAAAACTTACCTTCACTGAAACTAGGCTAGAAATCACCCATAATTCATTCCTCCACCCACTGTGCTCCAAAAATTACTTTGGTACCTTTTGGTTAATACGTGGTTTTCATTTACCAGTGAGCAGTGACTGAGACAAAGCCTTTGCTTTTTTGGTTAACTAGGTTCTGACAGTACTCTCCCCAAAGACTTATTTTAAAGAAAAACTCTATGAGATTCCTAGCATTTTCTTCATAGCAAAAATTCCATTAATATTATACCTCACATTTCTTTTTAATTTTGTTTTTGTGGTGGTGGTGGTATGTGCGTGTGAGCGTGTGAGCGTGTGTGTGTGTGTGTGTGTGTGTGTGTGTGTGTGTGTGTGTGTGTCAGAGGACCTCCTTCAGCCTTTCCATGATTCTAACTGCCAACCGTAGTTCAGGTTTCTTATATGAAGTGTCCAATAATGACATTCTTGAACATTAAAATGGGAGACCTTGGGATATGCTGGCCAGTGGTTTTGAAACCATTTTGTTGTTGTTTTCATTGCTTTTGTATTGTTAGCCATGTTCTCACTACACAGCCCTGGCTAGCCAGCAATTAACTGTAAATTATATCAGGTTGTAAATATATCAGGCTGGCCTCAAACTCAAAAGATCCACCTGCCTCTGTCTCCCAGGTGCTGGCATTAAAGGTGTACACCACTGTGCCTAACAAAACAATTACTTTTTAATAAAACTTCTGCTGAAAAATAAACCATAAATCCATGACATAAACCCTACATATAGGATCAATCCAAAATTATGATAATAAACAGGCAAGCAAAAGGGATGGGGAGGTGAAGGGCAAATTCTCAGACAGCAGCCACCGCTAACCCAGCCTACTGCCTGTCTTATGTGAGTTAATTTTGTTTCCACATGTACTGTACATAAGTGAAAAATTTGATGTAAGAGAAGGCACATCCACAAATACTCATGTACCAGTAAACCTCCTAACACTCGTTTGTTTTTGTTCCTCGTTTGACAGCACACTTGACCTGCCTTGAACTCATTTCGTGGTAAAACCTGACCTAACTGACATGAGACCGTTTAGAGTCAGTATTTTCCTCCTATTCACTACAGAGAGCCCACGTTTTCCGTGACAAGATAATGTAGGAGTTGTAGAAGTTTCAGAAAAGGCTGTGTAGACATGTATATAAATGATGGCCAGAAAAACATTTTCTCCTCAAAAGCATGTCTTAAGACACACAGTAGCAACTATAAGACAGAAGGAATACTGATGTTAAAGCCTGACATTGTTTTCTTTTTCCCTTGAGTCAATGTCTCACTGTGTAGCCCAGGCTAAACTCTACCGTTAGGCCTTCCTGCCTGTCTCTGGAGTGTTAATGTTACAGTGATGCTATACCACACAATGCAGAAGCAAACGTTTCTGAATTAAGAGCACAGTTGATCTGGAGTCCTTAAAGGATTCTTAGGACAAAGTCTAGTGCCTGATTTAGAAGAAGCCCAGGCGCCCAGTCCCAAAACAAACAAGTTTGTCCCTGCTGCCCTTACCCAAAGTCACAATAGCCCTTTCCAAACCGTGGTGCTTACTAGCATACAAAAAAGCATGCTGGCCTCCAGTCTCTCTCAGCAGCACAAGTACCTGGAGTCCATGGCTTCCTTCAGTCTCCCTGCTTCTGTTTTTCCAGACATGGTTCCTCTGTGTAACCTTGGCTGTCCTAGAACTTGCTTTGTAGACCAGGCTAGCCTCGAATTCACAGAGATCAGCCTGCCTCTGCCTCCCTGATGCTGGGATTACTGGCATGGCCACTGCCACCTCTTCAGCTCTTCTCATCCTGCTTTTACCCTAACTTCAGCTCATGGGCTTCCCTCCCCCAGCTTCTCATCCTATATAGCCTTGCCATTTCAGCCATGGGCTCTCTCTCTTGATTTTTCCCTCCCCTCCCTTTCTGTCTTCTCCTCTCCTCTCCTCACTCCTCTGCTCCTTTCTCTTTCTCTGGCTGTGTTCTCCCTCATACCTACAATAAAAACCTCTCTTCAACAATACCTCACAAAGACCAATATCTCAGCTTACAGGGCTCACCCTCTAGACTGTCACCTTTGGATTAAGCTGTATCTCTATTTTATCAGAATCTCCAAGGGCCCCCCCCCCCCGAAAACATTTGGCTTGACTTGTCCAAATTTTGAGGACAAATGTAATCAAGGGAGGGACCTACTAAATAATTTGCTTTCCCCTACAAGTGTTCAAGTGGCTTATTAAGGAGCAATGCCCTAAGGCTGGGGAGGTACCTTAATTTGTACCTTGATCACCTGATGTGCCTAAAGCCCTGGGTTAGATCCTCAGTCCTGGGCGTGGCGTAGCTCAATTAAAATCACTAGGGAGGTTGAAGCAGGAGGATCAGAAAGAAGTTCAAGGTCATCCTCAAGTACAAACAGAGTTGGAGGCTAGCCTGGGGTACACGTGATCTTGACACACACACACACACACACACACACACACACACACACACACACACA
>NW_026596091.1:5308637-5375264 GCF_907164565.1 Psammomys obesus | reverse complement strand
ACACACACACACACACACACACACACACACACACACACACACACACACGGAGTGGTGGCGGGAAGGGAGAGTTAGAGAGGGCAGAGGTTGGAGAGATAGTTTATTACTTTTCCAGTAGACCGGACTTTAGATCCCAGCACCCGTACTGAGCTGCTCATGATCCAGCTCAGTAACTCCAGCACCAAGCGATCTTCAGACACACACACAAAATCTTTGAAAAAAATACCCCCTTTCCCTCTTACACTAAGAGGGAGAAATAACAAACTCACACCAACAGTGATGTCTCAATGTCTGTGTTCATCACTGTTAACTGCACTACAGCTAGTTAACAAGTTGCTGCTTCTTACATCATCAAGTGAAGACCGAGACAGAACAATTGGTGTTGATTACACTAGAGCACCTACTATTGTGGCTTAACAATGGCGTGGATGAAGCACTGCACATACTTAACTTCCACCAACAACCCAGGTAAGAAGATATTTTTGCCCGGGCCGGGCTGCATGAGAAACATCGGGTGAGGCGCCATGGGAAAGCGCTTGCCCAGGACACCAGGTCACAGGTTCCGTTCCCAGCAGTGGACGGAAGCGTGGTGGTAATGAGCTGGCTTCCTGGTTGGGCTGCTGGAACACCCGAGTGCCTGAGTTTGTTCCCCAGGAACCACAGAGTGGAGAGAGAACACATGCACAGTGTTTCGAACGTGTACCCACACGCATGCACACAACATAAACGTAATGAAGACCTTCCAAAAAAATGTGTTACTTTGATGCTGGCATCAAATCCAGTTGTCTAAGTTTGAAGTACATGTCTGCATGAATTAGCTGTGTTAACTTATGCACATTCCTCAGTTGCACAACCTGTGTGGTGGGTGAAACAATAGCGTCATATCACATGATCTGTGAAGAATAAAAGCATGGAAGGCAATTAAGAGAAGGGCTACTAAGGATTATGTTTGTTATTACCATGGTTAGTATTAACTGGGACCACTGGTCAAATCCAATGTGGGTCTACCCAGCCCTCCAGCCCAACACAGGCCAGCTACCTTGTGACATTTTTTTTACTCTCCATTTCTCTTATTTGATCTAAACTTTAAGATCTGTGCTTACAAGCCAGGCACTGTGGCAAACACCTTGAATCCCAGCATTCTGGAGGCAGAGGCAGGTGCAAGGCCAATCTGATCTACAGAGGGATCTCCGGGCCAGCCTGGTCTACATGGTGAGGACCCCCCCCCCATCTCAAAATAAAATAAAAATGTGTGGGAAGTTCAAGGCCATAACAAATGTATTTTACAGTATGGTTAAAAACCAGCTCACTTAAAATGAACCAGGTTAAAAACATAACCCAAAAGCCCTAGTACTTGGAAGGGCTGAGAAAAGGGGACTTTGAGCCTTAGGCTAGCCTGGCAATTTTGTGAGATTCTGTCTTAAAAAAGAAGTCATCCAAAAGCAGTACGACACTAACTATGCATTAACACATCAAGTCACAGTACACGAAACAAAGAGAGACTAGGAGGCAGGGTAATATTAAGAAAATATTCCACACTTAAAAGTCTGCGATGTTCTCATTCTCTCCTATAAGAGTATTTTTCCCCCTAGTTCCTAGAATCACAAAAAAAAAAACACACTTAGAAACATACCATATCAGCCAGGCACTAAACAAACACTCATTTGCACACAGTGGCTTGGGCTAAAGGAATGGCATTTAAAATGGTAGATAGCACCTCCTCCACAGAAGACCACAGGCCTGTACTGCACTGTTTCATAAATGCATTCTATTAATCATAAAACCCTTTACACCCCTTGCTAAAACAAAAGCAAAGAAATAAAACAGGGAGACAAATGTCCAACCCTTGGAAGCACAAGTTTTCTTTCTGTTTCCGGAAGCCGTGGTGCCATGACTGACCTACGCATAGCGCTTTGCATACTTAGCATAGAGAACTCCGTATCAGACTACTAAGAATGAAATAACTGTGAGATTTAACCCAGAGAATAAGTTCAGTCCAAAACCATTCAAGGTATGTCTCCAAAGGAGCACAAAATTCATTTAACCTGGTGCTTCCCTCCTCCCTAAACCGGTTGCCTGTGCCCTTTGAAGAGTTTGCAATCTAACCAAACTGCTTTGCTGCTCATGAATTAAGCGCAGGTGTCAAGCCAAGAAGGACCAGCGACTTGATCTAAAAACTATTAGCATGTCCCATGACGCAAGGGTCATGCTGGCTCCCAAGAGGTCTGGGGCAGGAGTCCAAGATCCCAAGACTGGCAGGCAGTCCTAGTCACCTGACAAGGGCCCTGCACATGGTGCTTTCCCATCAGCGTGTGCAGTAATGCCTCCACCCGCTGACATACGGCTGAACAAAACAACAGAGCAATTGTGAAAAAGGAAAAAAAAAAGTTTTTAAAAAATCCCCTTTCACTCTGCAAAATTCACGTGCAAAACCGCGCAAAATTCGCATGCAGAACCCCAGGTGCCTCTTAGACCAAGTCTGAGACCCAGAAGAAACGGGATTAGGAAGACAAGCTGTTTTGCTAAAGGTGGAAGAGTACTAGGGTGGCACCGGAGGACTGGATCAGAAGGAGGGCCAAGGAACGAAGGCTCCCTACAGAAAGATCCCAACTGCCTCTCTAACCTAGCCGGGAGTTTCACGGGCGCAAGGCCTGAGAGCAAAAGCCAAATGACTGCAGGACTCTCGGGGACAGTCCGGGGAAGGAAGGGGACCACCAGCCTGCCGAAGCATGGGAGGCCGGGACGCGCAGCTGCTGCAGCCGAGCCGGGTAGAGGATGCGCGCGGTCCGCGCCGGGCCGGTGGGCCCAGGGCTGGTCCCCAGGCTGTAGGGAGGATGGGGAGGCGGGAGGGAGACGAGGGGCGCCGGTGCCGCGGGGCTGGTCCAGGGAGGGCTCCGCTCGCGGCTCCGGGGCTCGGGCTCCGCTACTCACCTCTCCGAACTGGAAAGCCGAGACGATGGTGACGACGACGCCCACGAAGCAGACGTAGAGCCCATACCTGTGGGAGAGGCAGGTATAGGTCTGTCTCTGCAGGAGCTTCAGCAGCATCACCCCGGCCCCGCCACCCCACGCTCGGAGGAGCCCGCGCCGCGCCACCGCCTCAGCGAGCCGCCGCCATTCAGGGGCTCCGGCCGCGCCGCCGCCGCGCTCCGCTCACAGCCCCCGGCCGCCGCGCATGGTCGCTCCGGCGACCGACAGCCCGCTGGGCTCCACGCCGCGGCCGCCGCTTCCGGGAGCCCGGAGCCCACGCCCTCGGCGCGGCGGAGGCGGACCCGAGGCCCCGCAAGGCGGCCGGCGCCGCCCCGGTCGGCCGCGGAGAGGGGCCGGCGGCTCGCCAGCGCCACCTGGAGGGCGGAGGGGCCAGAGCAGGCGCGCAGCCGCCCCTCTGCGCGTGCGCTGCGGCTCTGCCCTCCCGGTCCGACCCGGCCCGCGACCCAGGGACCCACCCCGCTCAACAGGTGACCGACCGGGCTGTCCGCCGCCGTACCCCGACGGGCAGTGCTGCTGAGTCAAAAACACGGCGCTTGTCTCAAGTTTATTCTTGAGCGAAATGGAAGTGACCGTGGCTAGGGAGCACACATCCAGCTTGCCCGAAATGTCATCATCTACGCTGGACGGTTTTACACGAGGCTTAATTAGTTTTAGGAAAAAGAAAATGAAAGTCACCAACCTCTGCATTTACCAAATACATTCTTGAGGTCACAGGTAGACTGATTGCTGCAAAGCAGAGAAAACTAACGGGTTTACATACTATCTGATGCCTTAGCTTTTGGTAGGTGAAACCCTCTATCTTTAGTTATTTGCGTATGTGTTTGTGTGTGCATGGGCACTGCTGTGTGTGCATGGGATGACGGCCAATCGCTTCTGTCCCTCCATGCTGTGGGTTCCGGGAACTGAAGTCAAGTAGTCAGGCTTGGAAGCACCTTAATCTGCTGAGCCATTTCTCGCACCCTGAAATACAGCGGAAAAGGTGCATCATCACAAGGTTATTAGGCCAGATATAGACACATGAATGGCTTTCAAAAGAATCCAAGATAGTTTGGCTCGGGTGTGCAGCAACGGCGGCTCTGCACAATCAGGAAGCTCCGTAACTTTGGCTTGGTGGGATCTCCAAGGCCGGTGCTGCTTTTCTCTCTGGGAACTGCCGCTGACAACGCCGTGAACAGTCTTGTACACCCAGCTTCATCCAGGCGGGGATGTGACTCAGTTTGCCTAATTTGGGACCTGCGCTCACCCCCGCACCAAAAGTAAAGGACAAAAACAAATGTTACCAACAAAATATCTGTTCTGTACTTAACTAAGAAACCATGATTTATACGTGTCAAAGAAGATGCTGTACCGGCCCGCCCTGACCTCCTTATACACTTGTCATGTTGTTTGAGAGACCTTTGGGACTAATATTCTGAAACTCACCTTCATTGGTTCCTACATGAGAGACAGTACTTGATGCCTGGCAGAGTGGAAGGTATCTATCAGGTATATGGACAACAACTAAAGTTGGGCGCTGTTGCCTGGGAGGGCAAATACGGAAACCACTAGATAGGAACTAAATGTTATGATACAAATAGGGAACATACAGCAGGGGAACCAGCAAAGGCATGGCTTATTTGTAAGTTAGCATCAGGCCGTGTCCGACCCCCAAATAAGGGGGCAATAGGTGAAGGGCTGAAAGCTCCAGAACTGCGGGTTGAAATAAACCTTCATGGTTTTTAAATTGACAACCTCTGGCATTTGTTACAGTAATAGAAAACCAACCAGCACCGGATATGGGAGAAAAGGCTTAAGGATTGGAGAAGGTGGGAAGGGAGGTACTTTCCAGGCAGGACAGGCCATGTTGAAGCTTGAAGGCAAGCCAGTCAGAAGTGCAGCAAGCCAGAGACTTTGGCAGGGCCTTGAAGATCATATTGAGATAAAGGTTATTAACTGGGGTTGGTGGTGTACACCTTTAATCCCAGCGCTGAGGGAGCAGAAGGAGACAGGTCTCTGAGTTTAAAGCCAGCTGCACTACATAGCGAATTCAAAGCTAGGGAGGGCTCCATGGTGAGACCCTGTTTCAAGATTAATTAATTAATATAAAAGGAAAGAACTTTCTCTTAAAGGCAGTGAAGAAATCCAAACTGGGGAAGTTCTGAGGCAGTAAAGTGAGACCAGTGACAGAGGAGTTGGCAGATACGGAATACCAAGTTAAATCTGCATTTCGGAAAAACAGAGAAAGGCTGGAGAGATGACTGTGCAGTTATGAGAACTGGCTGCTCTTCAGAGGACCAGGGTTGAGTCCTAGTACTAACATGGTGGTCCACAGTTATCTGTAACTCCAGTTTCAGGGGATCCAACACCCTCTTCTGGCCTCTGAGGGGACTGTTTGCACATGGTACACAAACATGCATGCAGACAAATCACACACACACACACACACACACACACACACACCCACACACACACACGTAAAATAAAAATAAAATCAACCTTAAAAGAAAATCAATGCGTATGTCTACAGGAAGTATGTCTCATGCAATTTGGGGGAAATACTTAACACTATTTGAAATGTTTTTTCACATTTATCTGAATGCCCTATATTCTGATCTGCTATGATACCTAAGCCATTTGGTCGGACATGAGAATACATATCCATGGGTCTAGGCTAGTGCCTGAAAAGTCTGCTTGATTTGGAGATGAAATAGGCTGCCTGCCTGTCTGAAGTCGGAAGACAATATTTCCCAGTTAATGGTATCAGAACTAAAACAGGTGTCTATTCATCCATTCTCTCTACACCAGCTTTCTCAATGAACCCAACATTCAGGAAATTTACTTCAGGAATTATAGCCTTAAAAAAAAAAATCACTTTTAGCCAGGCAGTGGTGGTACATACTTTGATTCTAGCATTCTGAAGGCAGTAGCAGGTGGATTTCTGAATTCAAGGCCAGCCTGCTCTTCAAGGTGAGTTCTGGGACAGCCAAGGCTACCTAGAGACACCCTGTCTCAAAAAACAAACAACAACAAAAAAAAAAAAAAAAAAAAAAAACCGAAACAAAGAAACAAAAATCACTTTTGAGTGTCTCCTTCACTCATACTTAATGAAAAATCAACATCCAAAGTAAAAACAAAACAAAACAAAAATCCTCCACAAGAAACTGCCTGCTCTAGGCCTCCATGTGTCTTATGTGAATAAACTGAATTTTGCATGGGCCTCCCTGAGTCCTTTTTTGTTTGTATGCTTGTTTCTCTGTGTAGCCTCGGCTGTCCTGGGCTCACTTTGTAGACCAGGCTGGCCTTGAACTCACAGAGATCCACCTGCCTCTGCCTCCTGAATGTTGGGATTACAGGCATGAACTACCTGCCCAGCTCCTGGATCGTTTTTGTATGGGCAATTACCCTCATTCAGAAATCTCTACTGCAGTAAACAAGATAATGTACACCTGTAAAGCCAGAAGGCTATAAATTCAAAGGCAATCCTGGTCTACATAGTGGTACCCTTTCAATAAACAAAAGAAAATTAAAACAAACTCCTCTGTTTTCTACTTTGTTTCATTTTGCATATTCTTTAATTTATCCTATTGCCCATGTTTTTTGTTTTGTTTTGTTAATTGGTTTGGGAGTTACCAGGTTTTTGGTTTTGTTTTTTGACAGGGGATGGGGAGGGCGGGGCACGAGGGTGTTTAAACAGTGTCTCAAGTAATCTCAACTGGGTTCTAACTCCCAGTGTAGCCAGGTGAGCCTTGAACTCTTGATCTGTCTATCTCTGCCTTCCAACTGGGATTACAGGCACCTGGCACCAACCCAACCCTTTTCTCTGGTGGTCTACTTTAATGTTTTGTGCTCTTTGTCTTTATGGCTCTCTGTTCTTCTCAGTTTGTTCTGATGCTCTTGGCTGTGTTTCTCAAACTTGTAACTTAGTTTACTTTTTCCCCCAGTATTTTTCTTTTGTAGTGTAAGTGGACTGAACCCTGGGCCTCCTGCACTGTTTCTTATAAACCTTTCCCGATGAGCACTGATTTGATTGCATCTCACCGAGTATGTATGTGTCTAGCAATATTGAGATGGATCGGGGACAGGGGCGGGGTGAGGGTGGGGGCCTGGTGGGTTGGTGGGGTGGAGAATGCTGCTTCAGATGTCAGGCCTGGGGAACCCATCAGGGAAAGAATGGCAGGGAAGTCAGCAAAGCCACGCCAAGGTGGCAAGGTCATGAGGAGACTGTTTCCTGGGCACGCATGGCTGGGGCAGAGTGCCAGTGCTGATCTCACACTCACCGTAGGAGAAAGAGCCGCACACTAGAAAGGCCAGGATGCAACAGCTTTTATTCCTGCAACATACCTTTATCGCCCTCTAGTGGCCAATCTTAGGACCACAGCCACAGCAAAGCGATCACCACTAACGCGCAGGTCTGGTTTTTAGAGGTGCAGATTTGAAACAGAAAGTCGCCAACTGCTTACTGGCACAACCCTGAAGGCCATTCTGGTCTATACAGTCAGAACTTGCCTCAACAAACAACACTTCGTTTTCCACCTACTCTCACACCGTAATCGACACGGACGACTTGTGATGCCAAAACAACAGCAGACACCATCCGGATGTCCTCCATTCCAGATAATCTCTGACACTAGCATAGTGACAGACCCCAACGGTTCAGTGATCAGCCCTGGGACTTCTAGATGCCAGTCAAAAACCCAGGTTTCTCAGTGCTTAAGGACAGCGTACAAACTGGAGTTCACACAGTTGGTGCAACCCCTGTCTCACCGGGCTCAGTTACTTTGCTTGAGCAGCTCACAGAGAATAACATACTTACATTGCTGCTTTATTATAGCAGGTGTGTTGATGGTATGGTTGCGTGTAGCCTTTGCAACCAAAGGCTACAAATTGGCCAAGTATGCCTGTTAGTTTTTGTCTGCTAGACTAGCACCTGGCAGGATGGGGCCTCAGTTGAGAAAACGCTCCCATCAGATTGGCTGGTGAGCGTGTCTGTGGGGCATTTTCTTGATTAGTAATTGATGTGGGAGGGTTCCGAACCCTGGGCAGTGTCATCCCTGAACAGATGGTCCCATGCTGCTTAGGAAAGGATGCTGAACAAGCCATACAAAGCAAGCCAGCCAAGCGGTGTTCCAGGTTCCTGTCTTGAGTTCCCGACATGGCTTTCATGGCTGGTTGGCCATAATTTGTAACGTGGAATAAACCCACTTTTCCCCACTTTGCTTTTTCATCATGGTGTTTATCATAGCAACAGAGAAGCAAACCAAGGACCCAGGCGTGGTGGTTCACGCCTGTATAGTCTCAGCCCTCAGGAGGAGGAGGCAGAGAGAGGATCACCAGTTTGAGACTACCCTGGCAGGATGGTGAGACTGTACCTCAGAGCAGCAGGGCCCACAAATAGAGGGTTTGTCAAGCATGTGTCAGCTCTGAGTTTGATATTTCCACCATCAAAAAGAAAAAGATAAAAAGGAAGAGACGGAAGGGGATTTGCATGCCTCAAGCCTTCTCCAGGTGTATCAACTTTTAGGAACCAGACTGTGCTCAGCTACCCAGAAATTCTCTAGAGCTGACCCCTTTGGGTTTTATAGAGACATCATCACACATGATTGCTTCTAGAAGGGGAGGGGAAGCCCAGCAAGCTCTGTCTGTTCTGATTCCCCTTTCTCTCTCCAAGGAGCCTCTCCTCCTCCAGATGGGCAAGGGCCTCGCTGGGTGGGGAGAGGATGATCTAGTGTCAGACAGCCAGGTCAGAGAACTTCTTCTTTTTCTTTCTTTCTTTCTTTCTTTCTTTCTTTCTTTCTTTCTTTCTTCCTTCCTTCCTTCCTTCCTTCCTTCCTTCCTTTCTTTCTTCTCTCTCTCTCTCTCTCTCTCTCTCTCTCTCTCTCTCTCTCTCTTTCAGCAGGGAAACACTGTAGTCCAGCCTGGCTCTGTAGTCCAGGCTGGCTCTGAACTTAAAATGATCTTTTTGCCTCAGCTTCTGGAACTTCAAAACTACACAGATAAGACACATCACCTGTTCAGAGCAAAAATATTTTTCAGGCCAGCTGTATCAGTTGACCAAAATACCTGACAAAAATAATTCAAAGGAGGAAAAGTTTCTTTTGGCTTAGGATTTTAGAGACATTTTAGTCTGTCACGGTAGTTAGAAATGCGAGTAGCGGCTTTCCCAGCCAACCAGGAAGCGAAAAGCATGCTGGAACCTGGGGGGGGGGGGGACAGGAGGACAGGGCATAACCTTGGAAGGCCCACCCCTAGTGACTTACTTAGGCAAGCAGGCCTTTATTCCTATACACCGCATTCAGCATTCAAGGCACTCACCAGTTGGGGGCAGTAGAGGGCATTTCAGATTAACCAGCTAAAAAAAACCAAGGGCCATAAAGTTTCTATGACTTTGGGGTATCCCCCCTTCTGTTATGTCTGCAGCGCTATCTGCTCTAATACCTTCACTCTCTAGTCCAGCCCGCCAGCTTCTCACTACTCTCCTCGGATTCTGGGTGAAGATTGCCAGTGTCTGCTAATCTGCCCCAGCTCACCTTCCCCATCTCCCTCCTCTGGATTTCATGACAGCGTTAGCTCCACAGTGGTCTCCCTACTTCTAACGGCACCTCTAATTCCCAACCACCTAGCACTTGACTATATATTCTAAAACGAAATGCCTAACCCCGCCAAGCTTATCATCTGTGGCTCCATTAATGATTAAGATCCCTGGGCCTCTGATGCAACAAGAGACAAGCTCTGTCTCCTTAGTTCTTTTCCTTATTCCACTCAGAAGTCGGCCACCAAATTCTTTTTCTTCACTCACAAGCTAGTATCATAGCTTACATGTTTGGTGTTTCTTTTCTGTTTAAACAGGATCTCACATCATCTGGGCTGGGCCTCAGACTCTCAGCATAGCTAAAAAGCTGGTGCTGAATCCTGATTCTTCCTGTCCTCGATTTCCAAGTGCTGGGATCCTCCCCATCTGGCTAACATTTCTTAGTCCCCTTTACCCCCAACACTATCTCTAGTGAAATAGTGTTATCTCTGTCCTCTGTGAGCTGTTTTAGTTATCAGCACAAAATCAACCAGTCAAGCAACAATACACCCTATGACCTAACTCTCCCTATTGTTTTTCTTGGTAAAAATCCATCCTCTTCTATCTTTCCCCCAGGGAACAGGAGCTCTACAAGAAGACCAGCAGAGCCAACTAACCTGGGCCAAGGGGGAGAGGGGAGCTTGCAGAGACTGAAGGACCAACCAAAGCATGGACGGACCTAGACCCCCTACACAGATGCCCCCTACGGGCAGCTTGGTCTTCATGTGGATTCCCTAATAAGGGGTGTAGAAGCTGTCTGTGACATGGATTCTGTTGCCTGCTAACACATTATCCCCTGATGGGGATGCCTCACCAAGCCACAGGGGAAGAAGATGCACTCAGTCCTGATTCAACTTGATGTGCTGGACTGGGTTGGTAGTGGGGGCTCCCATTTTCTGAGGGGTAGGGAAGGGAGGATATAGGGAAGAGGGAGGGAGAGTGGGGCCAGGAAGAGAGGAGGAAAGGGGATACATTGGGATGTAAAGTGAAGAATGGTAGGAAGGAAGGAAGAAAGGAAGGAAGGAAAGAAGGAAGGGAGAGAGGGAGGGAGGGAGGGAGGGAGGAAGGAAGGAAGGAAGGAAGGAAGGAAGGAAGGAAGGAAGGAAGGAAGGGAGGAAGGAAGGGAGTAACCCAGCCTCTTCCCCCAGCCTTGTGTGTTCCTGCCACTTAGGACCACCTAGCTTCTCCTAGACAAATAAGGTTCATTTGAACAGCATGACCTTGTTTTCAGGCACTGGCTGTTCTCTTTGTATATCTTTAATCACAAAGTACAGTGTTTGGCAAATTAAAAATCCTCAACCAATGTGTTTTTAACTGAACTGATCTTAAACTCTGGGTTATGGCCTACTCAATAAAGCATTAATCGTATAGTAAAATAAAATACATTAGTAAAGAAATCTCTCCCTCCAAAAATTGTTTTAGACATTTTAGATTTGTATTTGTGTGTATGCCTTTTTTGCATGTATGTGTGTGTCTGTCTGTGTGTGTAGGTAGGTAGGTAGGTAGGTAGGTGTCTATAGAGGCCAGGACAGGGTGAGCATCGGACCACCTGGAACTAGAGTTATTGGCACTTTTAAGCTGCCTGATGTGGGTGCTGGGTACTGAACTCTGCCCCTCTTCAGGAGCAGCAAAAGCTCTTACCCTCTGAGTCATCTCTCCAGCCCCCTGCCTACCCCAAACTTGCTTTAGATTTTGGAGATGGGGCAAGCGGTTGCTGCTGGCCTGATATTCCTGTCATTTCCTCAGCACTTTTCAAGATTTTTAAAAAGTGTGTTTGTGTACCCAAGCACACATGGAAAATTTGTGAGAATCAGTTTACTCCACTTTCCATGTGGGTCTCTGGGGACAAACTTGAGTCTCAAGCTTGGTGATGAATACCTTTACCCAGAAAGCCGTCTCCCTGGCCTCTTTTCAAGTATTGTTCAATGCTTATAGACTATCAAGAAAAGAGACGGAGGTCCTTCTTTCCTTCCACTCTGTGAAGTCTGTATCACGTAGGACTTCATTTGGGATGCTAACAGGCAGATAAATCAGTGTTGTCTCGGTCTTTAGAAATGATAGCACCACCCCTTGGGATTTCAATAGATAATAACAACTGGAGATAAATTTCAGAGAAAAGAAAAGCCCTATACAGTACTATTGAAGTCAGTAAAGATTTGAGGTTAGCCAAATTGAGAAACTCAGATCATATGAGTTCCTAGATTTGTGACTTAATTTAGAAACTATGCATAAGAGGAAGGAGGAAAAAACTGAAACTTACAAGAAATTCTCATGTCCATTGTCATAATGGAAACCCCCAGATTTCTTTAAAAATACTTTTTCTTAGCTTTAATAAAAACCAATTGCCAGAAATTATTATGAAAGTGAAGAAGTAGCATGTTCAAGTGCCTTAAATGGTAATGACTTGAATAACTGATTTATCATTGCAATGGTCATGAAGGACTTTGATGCTCTCTCTCTCTCTGACATTTCCTCCTAATCTATTTTTGTTTCTATTTATATGTGTGGGTATTTTCTCTGCATGCATGTCTGTGTACCACATTCATGCCTGGTGTCTGTGCAGGGCAGAATGAAGGACCAGATCTCTTGGGCCTGGAGTCTCAGATAGTTGTAAGCTGACAAGTGGATGCTGGAAATTGAATGCAAAGCCTATGGAAGAGCATGCAGTGCTCTTAAACACCGAGCCATCTCTCCAGCCCTGAAGATTTATTTTCAATTTATTTGATGTGTATGGGTATTTGGCTTGCATGTATATCTGCACAAGCATGCATGCAGTGCCTGTAGAGACCAGAAGAGGGCGATGTTTCCTCTGTAACCGGAGTGACGAACAATTGTGAGGCACCCTTCTGACTCCTATGCTCAGTACCACAGTCCTTCTTATGAGCCAATCATAGCCAGCTGGTGTGTACAAATATATAAAGTCAGATTGTCTTGGTAATAGGATTAAGCTAGTATCAAGTGTTCATATATTTTGCTTTCATGTATTGTGTCAATAAACGTGTATTAATTGATTAATCTGTATCAGTTATTGGCACTGGAGACAGAAATTTAGCAGGTTCAATTTCTACTCTCAGAGACTGGAGAGTCCAGTGGGCAACAGGCCAACATCGTGGGCGAGAGAGATGTAGCCCTGGGGTGCGAAGATGCGGCTCAAGGCCAAACATCTGGGTCGGTAGGGAGGACTTCCTCAAGGCTGGTTTGGGGGATGGCGAGGGAGCTCAACAAACAGCCACAAAGCTCCTGCGTCAAGCATGGCTCCACACCTGGAAACATGGCCATGAATGAGCCTACATGTAGAAGAAAGACATCGAGAAAAAACAGAGTTAAGCCAAAGAACATCTAAAAATCCACATCTTTGGAGATTAACTATATAAAATAAGTGAGTACAGATAGTTTAGATGCCAGGAAAATCAAGTTCATGGTGTAATCTCTATCTTGCTCCAAAACATGTTGAGGACATGTTGAAATTTCCTTACTTTCTGTATTGAAGAGTGACTTCCTGCCTATCTGGGAACAGAGCCCAGAACTCATTCATGGTTCAGGAACCTCACCATGGAAAGAATATGCAAGCGTGTGCATGCAGGAACGCACACACACGCACACAGCACCAGTCACTCACATGGTAATTGTTGGCAACCTGCCCGGTTCCAGTCCTGGCTCCCTATTTTGAAAGGATCCATTCCCAGAGATCACAGCACATGTACAGGATGCGATGAAATCCCCATCAAGAGCACGTTTTACATTTCTCCTGATCACAGAAAGAAAGCATGGACAAGGGCCTGGGTTGGAGTCCCAGCACCACGTACCAAAAAGGAGACTAGAGTTAATACCACATACGGTTGCGATGGATGATGGTGTCGACCTGACATGGTCTCGAGTCCCTTGGGAGTCCAGTCTCTGGACACACCGTGAAGCATTGTCTGATCAGATTAAGTGAGGTGGTAGGGGCCGACTCCGAGTGTGGGGAGCATCCTCTCATGGCACAGGGTTCTGGACTGTGTGAAAAGATAAAAACTGCCTGAACACGAGCATTTCCTGCTCTTTTTTTTTTAAGTTTCTTTTTTCTTTTTTAAAAAGATTTATCTATTTATTATGTATATAGTATTCTCCCTGCAGGCACATCTGCATGCCTGATGAGGACGCCGATCTCATTATAGATGGTTGTGAGCCACCATGTGGTTGCTGGGGACTGAGGACCTTCAGAAGAGCAGCCAGTGCTCTTAACCTCTCTCCATCCCTGCATTTTTACTCCTTGTGATTGCAGTATGGTCAGTTGCCTCAGGCTCCCGGGGCCATGAGTTCCCAGCCACGGTGGACTGTACCCTCAAATTGTGAGCCAAAATAAACTCCCCCAAGTTGCTGTTTATACAAGTATTATATTGTATCACAGAGACGGGAAAAGAGTCATTGCCATGGTGTTCTCTAAAGACATGGTGCGTGCTGAAGTTATTCACTTCAGAGCAGTGGTGCACATACACCCAAATAAGTGTGTTTCAGAGGACTTTCTGAAGGAGAAAGACAGACTGCTGTTATAATGAACAAAATCCCACTGTTCTATTTTACCAATAAAGACTTAGGAGGCAGATGCTGGGGTGAAAATCTGCTAGATCAGAGAGGCAGAGAAAGTACCCAGATGACCTTCCTACTCAGCTGACATCCCAGAAGAAAAAAAAAAAAAAGCCAAAAAGCTCCTTCTCCTCCTTCACGTTCTCTTAAACACCCTCCTTCAATGGCCCTCCTTTCTGCTAATCCCTGTCAGCTGGTTACCTGCTCCCACTCTTGACATAGGGTTAACTTTATTTTAATCTTGTGGACAGAAAGTTCATGGATTAAAGGTGTGTGCTAGGGCTGAGCCACTCCACAACTAAAAACAGGTTTTTACAGTTCACTATCTTGAAGTTCACAATGGGATCTGATATCCTACACTAAGTGACACCCCTTGAGAAAGGGTATTTTGACTTTTTTCTTAAATATATAAAAGTGTATATGTAACTGATATTTTCTTCTACCTCCTTTCCTTCTTAGATTGATTTCTTTTCTCTTCCATCCTCCCTCCCTCTCTTCCTTCCTCCTCCCCTCTTCATTTGAGACATGGTCTAATAATCTAGTTCAGGCTGGCTTCAAACTCTATTTTCCTGCCTCAGCCCCCAAGGGCTGGCGGTGTGGACAGTGTATCACATGTGTCTCCTTTTGGACTTTTGGGGAGAATTCAACATACAGGAGTGACCGACAACCACGCTGAAGCGGGACTGGACTGACGGCAATGATCCTGTGCTACTGACAGAGTGAGCAGGGAACCGGGGGAGGCCTGTGTATTTCCTTGCTGTTTTGGGTCTCTCTGCTGCATTCATCCCTCCGGGGTAGGGGCAAGGGCCTTCTGCAATGGAGCTTATGACCTAATATCAGATAAAGTAGGCAGAGAATTATTTTGTGGTCAGCCAAAGGCTGGAATGGAAAAGATAAGAATTTCAATGTCTCAGCTTGGGATGGAACTGCCACCAGGAACTGTGGTCACAAACCAAAAAGATACAAAGCATTGTATTATGATACCATTTTAATCCTAAACATAGTGGATCGCACGATTCTTTTACTCCCTTTTTAATTCTTCTGTATTTGTTTTTGGAATCTTCATTTTCAGTGGAAGATATCAAATCTAGGGCCTTTCACATGCCCATGACATTTATAACTGAGCTGCATCCTCAGTAATTGTTTTTTAAATCTATTTTTATTGATTCTTTGTGAATCTCACATCATGCATCTTAATCCCACTCATTTCCCAGTCCTTCCATATCTAACCTCCACCCTTTTAGCGTACCCAGCAAAAAAAATAAAAAACAATAGAAAACATTTTGCTGTGGAAGCTTCAGTGTTCCATGGTGTATCACACAGAGTACCTTTTTGCTCAAACAGCTTGCTGTTCATTGCACTGAATAATTGGTGTGGGCTGAGGCCTCTGGCTTCTGCTATGCTATCAAACACAACCCTCCTCCCAGATATTCTGTTGTTGCCCTGTGTCTTGGAGATTCTGCAGGACTGGTCCCTTCACCTGCTCCAGCAGTTCAGAGATCGTGGTGTGTGTGCGTGTGTTTGTGTGTGTTTGTGTGTGTGGGGGGGGGTATGCCTGTTGGGGGGTGGGGGTAGGGTGGATGGAACATCAGCTCGGCTTCTCAGGCAACAGCACAGACCAGGGACTTCCTCGGGCCCTTGGTGATAACATGGGTCACAGACATCGACACAGACTCCTGCTGGGTTAGGGCCACTAACCTAGACATGGCCCTGGGTGGCAGCATGGGCCCCATCATCTCCATGGCCTCGGGTGGCAGTGTCGGCTGCTCACATCAGGCTGTTCCTCACTGCCGTCACATCTCCAGTTCCGACTCTCTTCAGAGTGCACAAACAGCGTCTCTTTCTCTCCCGTCTGCCTGCCAGCACTCAGGAGCAGCAGCTACTCTTTCATAGTAATTGTTGTGAATCTCGAGAGGCCATGTAATGCTAACCCTGTGCAGGCTCCTTAGACGAAATTAGAGGGTCAGGTGTGTCCAAATGAGTGTTTTGTTTTTGTTTGTGGCTTGTGGATGGGGTTCTTGGCCTCACAAAGTCCTTCAGGGACAATGACATGTGACTTCCAAGGCACCTAGGCATGGGCATTGAGCCAGCAGATGAAGGAAGACATGATAGGAAGGCGCATCCGAGTTTTTTCCACCCCTTCCAGTCTCTATTGGGGAAGCAACTAGTTCTGATCTTCTCTATCTCCAAAGGGTGTGAAAATTAAGCCCTGGCTAGAGAAGCTCCTTCCCAGAAAGCAGTCATTGTGGGTAAAGTGGGATTTTATTGTTGTTATTATTATTATTGTAGGTGGGTACCTCCTCAGCTATGCCATAATATATGTGTTACAGTTTGGATTGAAAACCCTACACATTCCAATGGGTGCTGTGGCACACACCTTTAATCTGAGCGCTTGGGAGGCAGAAGCAGGCAGAATTCTGAGTTCGAGGCCAGCCTGGTCCACAGCGTGAGTTCTCAGACAGCTACATAGAGAAACCCTGTTTGGAAAAACCAAACCAAACCAACCAACCAAACAAACAAACAAACAAACAAAAAACCTCCACGCTGAATGCGGATTCTCCAGCTTCCAGTGCTACTTTGAAGGCTGTGGAAGGGCCTTGCTGCCTTGGGGCTCTGGGCCTTTGAGCCCATGGTTTCACATGCTTAGTCAGTTTCCTGGTCAGCTACAATCTGAAGTCCTCTCACCAAGGACCGACAGAGCCACCCTGCTGTGCCTTCCCTGCTGCGATGCCTTTCCTTGAAACCCTGAGCCAAAATCAACTTTTCTTCACTAATACGGTATGTTTTCTCCTCTGTCACATAGTTACAAAAAGTAATATGGTTGTCGTAAAGTAATGGTCATGGACTCCATGTTTGTGCTGTCTTCCCTAACCTGAACCTTCAGTGGGATGGTATTAGAAGGAAAAGCCTTTGGGAAAGAGTTGGGTCCTGGGGTTGGAGTTAATCGTGGCCGAGGTAGTGCCCCGCACTATGCAGGATTCTCAAAAGGAACAGAACCAACAAAATGCATGTGTGTTATAAAGGGGATTGGGGTAAGAGAACAGCCCAGCCACGGCTGCTTGGGAAGTGAAAAGGCGGAGAGCACAGTAGCTGCTCAATCCATGAAGCTGGGGGCACACCTCACCAGCCCCGATTTGGGGCGAAAGGCCTTGAAGGTTGCCAGAGAGCCATTGGTCTGAGTTGTTGGAAGGCCAAAGAAGCTGGAGTCTGACGTCTGCTGACAACAGTTTGCAGAAGGAGCCACGGGAATCCAAGCTATGGTCTCCAGGGAGAAGCAAAGGCAAGTGTGAAAGCAGATGCTTTCTTCCTCCGACCTGGTTCTACACAGGCCTCCCTCCGCAGGGGCAGGGCTCTCTCAGGGAGCCCCACCTTATTTAATCCTTTCTGAGGAGGATCTTTACACACCTGCCCAGAGTCTCATCTCTTAGTTGATTCGAGGTCTTTGTTGATAACCAAGATGACCCATCACATGTCCTCTTTAAAAGAAAACACCAAAAGATCTTGCTTGCTCTCTGTGTTCTCTGATAGGTGGAGAAACAGCAAGAGGGTGAACACTAGGAATTGTGGGTGCGCCCCAAACACCGGATCTGCTGATACTAGGTCTACTAGGATCTAGTCTAGATACACTAGGATCTTGGATATGTGTGACAGCTCTCCCAATTTCAACTAAGACACTAAAAACATATAAAAGTTTTGTTTGTTTGTTTGTTTTGAGATAGGTCTTACACAGCCAGGCTGTCCTGCTATATACTAGAGGCTGGCAAGAATTCTGATCCTTCTGCCTCCACATCCAAGTGCTAGGATTATAAGGAGCACCACTGCTGGCTTGAAGTGTGAAATTTGAAATATGAGAAACTTACCCCAGGGGTTTTGACTTGGTGGAAGAGCATGTGGTTGGCATTTACAAAGCTCTAGGTTCAATCTCTAGAACGATAGTGTGTGTGTGTGTGTGTGTGTGTGTGTGTGTGTGTGTGTTATGTTTAAAGAACTTTACATTGAGTTCATAGCAAATAAACTACTGTCATTCCTTTTAGAAGAAACATTTTCTTGGGGGTTAATTTCAATGAAGATTAATGAGAGTTGTGCTTACCCTTTCCCAATATTTCTCCTAAAGATGATACTTTACATAACCATCGCACACTCATAAAACAAGAAATGAACATCTGTGTACTGGCACTCCTCGAGGACAGACTTCATTCTCTAATGTCCCAGCTGTGTTCCATGGTCCAGTCTGTAACATTTCATTACCTAACTCTTCAGCCTAAGTCAGTTTCTTGAGTCTTTTCTCAACTTTCATGATTTTTTTTTGTTTTTGTTTTTCGAGACAAGATTTCTCTGTGTAGCCTTGGCTATCCTGGACTCACTTTGTGGGACCAGGCTGGCCTTGAACTCACAAAGATTCTCCTGCCTCTGCCTCCCAGAGTGCTGGGATTATAGGCATGTGCCACCACGATCAGCTAGCTTTCCTGATCTTGCCACATAATATTATTTATTATTTTTCTGAGACAGGGGTTCATTATATGGCTCAGGCAGGTCTTGACTGATGGGCCCTCCTGCCTCAGCCCCCTGAGTGCTGGGCTCACTAGGCTGCCTACAGGCCCAGTATACCACTTGAAGTTAGCAATGTGTAAGGAAGGAACAAAAGAATTGTGGTTTGGATTTGGAAAAATGTCATGATTTAGTAGAAGGAACACACAAGGCATTTAAAGCATTTTTTTAAGCATGTGCAAATCTAGATTTTTAAAAGAAATAAATTTGGGGATAATTCACAAGTGGACTTATGATAGCATTTCAAAGATATTTAGCAAAGTGAATTTACACTCAATTCTTTAGGAGTGCGGCCAGCTGCTGAATTAAATACTTTGGGTTTGGTGTATTAGAAAGAGAATTCTTAAATCAATTAAGATTTTGACACAGGAAAGGGAATAACTAAGTTGATGAGACAAGTGTTAGTTAGACAAGTTAGACTGTGTGTAAAAGGAAAACTCCTCAAATAATAGTGGTTTGTGCAGACAGACGTTTTTGTGTTTGTTTTGTTTTTCATATAAGAACTCTAACAAGACAATCCAGGCTGCTCAATGTGTATTGTGAGGTCAGAAGGGCACGCATTTTCTCCTCTGCTGTGGCTAATGGCTTGGAGGCAGACAAACATTGAAGGTAGTTGAGCCTGGGCCCCTACTTGGTTTTCCTTATGTGCCCTTTATTGGAACAAAACACTTGTAATCTAGCTGCTGCACCTTCTTCACTGGGCCACAGTTTGGTACTCTCAGCCCTGAAATAGCTGTTTCCTCACCCCTCAGCAACAATGTAGACTGTTTCTCTTCAGCCTATTCCCAGGGTGTCCAGATAGGAAGAATAGACCAGCCTGAACTGGGTACATCTTATGTCCATGTGTAGTTAGGAATACATTTGATTAAAATCAGATGGAAAGGAACATAATAAGAAAAATAAATTACGTAAACTAACCTAACATTCAAAATAGAGAACAACCAAAACTGTGCTCCCTAGTACTCAGCTTCTCCTTTTCCTTGAACCCCATAAAAAGAACCCAAACAATCATGGGAGCCTCGACATGTGGCCCAATGACAGTGTATCCCTTTTTTGTTTGTTATCATGGGGTTTTTGTTTGTTTTTCTGCTTCTGTTTCCTGATTCTGTTTTTTCTCTCTTCCTTCCTTCCTTCCTTCCTTCCTTCCTTCCTTTCTTTCTTTCTTTCTTTCTCTCTCTCTTTCTTTTTCTCTTTTTCTTCTTTTTCTCTTTCTTCCTTCTTTATTTTAAGACAATTTCTCTCTATAGCACTGGCTGTTCTGGAACTCACTCTGTAGACCAGGCTGGCCTTAAATTCAGAGATCCACTTGCCTCTGCCTCCCCAGGGCTGGGATTAAAGGCATTCACGGTAATGCCCAGTCAGTACAACCCCTTTTAATTTGTACTATTGCTTAGTTCCAAATAAAGTTACCTTGTTTCTTTTGCAAATCTGCGTGAGTCTTTAGTTTTTTACAATGAGATGGAGAACCTGGAAACATCTGCCCCAACCCCAACCACTAGTAAAACCTCTTTTTAAAGACAGCCGCTGAGATCCAGTCATCTCACCGTATTATAAGACAGCATCCCCAAAACAGTATATTTATGGATTCTGTGAAATACTTCTTATTTCATGCATGGCCCCAAATCAAGTTAAATAGCAGCCATACTGGAAGGGAAGCTAAGATCTAGTAGTCCTTTAGAGGAGGGCAGAATAAATCTGGGTTCCATCAGTGAGAAGGGAAAATTAGAAACTGGAGTGGGTAACTAATAAATTGATACAACAACTAAATAAAAGGCAGTATAGGTCAGTAGTTTGTAGCTCCAAAGGAAAAAGGAAGTGATATTTGACTGACACACCCTTGCTAATGGGGGCAAAGAAAACAATGTCATACTCTCAAGTGAGTGATGTTTACAGAGAGGTTAAGATATTTACTTGCTCTTTTGGCAAGGCAGTATCTCTCATGGGAAAATAACTGAAATATGCAAAGTCAAAATATTTTGTATTATTTTAAATACAGAAGTAGGAGATGGGCGCAGTGGCACCCATCTGTAAAATGAGGACTTAGGAAGATCTGTAGTTTGGCAAGCCTTTGAGAGAGAAAGCAGCTGTGTGCTCTCAGGGCTGTTTGATACCATATGCTGTACACACACACACACACACACACACACACACACACAGAGTTAGTTAGGGTTATTGATCTATGTAGAGATCCAGCTTCCCATGACTACTGTCACATGGGTCATAATTGCCATCTTTTCCTGTTTAGTTTGGTTTCTTGTACTGTGATAAAATACTGCCCAAAGCCAATCTGGGGAGGAAAGGGCTTAATCATGGAGGGATGTCATGACAGGAACTCAAGGCAGGGCCCAAAGCAGAGGCTGTGGAGGAATGCTGCACACTGGCTGTCTCTTTACGGCTTGCTCAGTTTTCTTTTCATACAACCTGGGGCCACCTGGCCAGGAGCAGATGATCCACTGTGGGCTGGACCCTGCTGTATCAACCATTCACGGAGAAAATGACCCACAGCCCAGCCTCACAAGCCAGTCTGAAGGAGGCATTTTCTCAGTGGAAGTTCTCTTTGCTCAGATGACCCTAGCTTGCTTGTGTCAAGTGTCGGAGCCGTGACTCCAGTGGCTTGCTTTGATATTTAAATCCCGGTGGAGAGATGGCTTTTGGGAGGCCTTTACTAATGGCAGAAAACTTGCAAGTCCATCTCCTTTTGTTTGTGACAGCAGGTAGGATAGCTTGTGAGGATCACACCTCTTCCTCAGGCTCCTTGTGCAAATTAAACCATTGTTCTGAGATGTTTCTACTCTGGCTTAGAAACTACAATAAAAAGACAGGCCTACAGTTACTGCAGAAGAAGGCCGACTCTCGTGTAAACAGGAGTCAAATAAGCAACTAGATACAATGTTGTGCGATGGGAGGAGTCAGAGGACAGGAAAGAGGGGAGGAGCGAGAGAACAGGAAGGGGCGAGAAGGAGGAGGAGCTCCGGGAGAAAGCTCGAGGAGAAAGCACGAGGAGGGCAGAGCTAAAGGAGAGAGCTTAGAGG
This sequence comes from Psammomys obesus, assembly GCF_907164565.1. Taxonomy (NCBI): domain Eukaryota; kingdom Metazoa; phylum Chordata; class Mammalia; order Rodentia; family Muridae; genus Psammomys; species Psammomys obesus. Next base: position 5,353,580 of record NW_026596091.1, on the reverse strand, counting down.
ACGTGGAGCATGAACCAGCCCTAAGATTTCACAAAAAGCAAGTATAATGTGGGAAATCTAAATGTTAGGAAACAGAGGGCTGGAGGCAGAGACTTGAGACTTGCTGCTTGCACTGCTTGCTGCAGCAGCCTGCCTTTTGCTGTGGCTGTCGAGTCTTGAACTTTAAAAAAGTTTCCTGTGTGCTGTGTGTTTATTTAAATAATATTAATCCTCACTCCCAACTCAAGAACCTTTCGACTCTGCCCGACTCTGCCCGGCTGGCCCCGGCAGTCAAGATGATAAAACAAAACAAAACAAAACAAAACAAAAAACCCCAACTGACCAGCCTATTCCAAATTCTATAAGATGAACAAAGTCTTTACAAAGACCAATTAAGGCAGACCTGTGTCTCTTAGCTAATGTTTGACATGTGAGCAGATTTTGAGAAAGCCCAGGTTGGGGGCCACAAGACAGCTCATGGCTAAAGTAGTTTGTTGCCAAGCTTGATGACCTAGGCTTGAGAGACCCAACTCTTATAAATAGCCCCCTGACCGTCACACATGCACCATGGCCAGAGCACACACTCTCATGCATGCGCACACACAATATGTAAATAAGTAAATGTAAAGAGAAGTAGAAGAGAAAAGAGAAAGCCCAGGTGCCTTGCTGTTGGCTATGGGTCTTTGAGTAGCATAGCACCGCAATCCTCCCCTCTTTCATCACAATGGCTAATCCTTTTAACTTCCTGAAACCTAACACAAGCTTTGTTGACAAATCTTTGCATTTGATGTTGCCTTGGACTTAACTGCCTCTGTATTTCCTGGTACCGGCAGTCTATGTAGCTAGTTCTCATTCATTACTTTTCTTGCTGCTGTGACTAATCACCCAAGAAAAAAAGCTGCTTAAAGAAGGAAGGGTTTATTCTGGTTCATAGTTTGAAGGAGTTCAACCCACCACAGCGGACAAGTCATGGCAGCAGACCAGCTTGATCTGTAGCTCTGAGGGAGGGAGAAAGTGTTCAGCTATCTTTTTCCTTTTAGTTCACTCTGGGACCATGGGATGATGCCACTTGTATTTAGGGTCAGTTTTCCCTTCTTAGCTAAGCCTTTTTGGAAATAGCTTTAGAGACACATTCACAATGTGTAACATTAATGCTTAGTTATTTCCTAATACTGTTAAGTTGGCAATTGAAATGAACCATTATGCTGGCTTTCCTCAAAACAGTCTTATTTAAGAAATAGACATATATGCAAATGTACTCCTTATGACCAGCAAAATGGATGACCCTTAAGTAGTCTGCATTTGTCTTTGAGTGTTCACCTTTACGTTGTAAAAAAAACTTCATTGGTATTCCTTAACAGCAGCATCAGCAAACATATTGTTGCCACTATGACCAGGCAACTCATTACATTCAATATTTTAAATAATGAGCAAGCTGGTTGTGGTGCTACATACCTGTAATCTCAGCATTCATGAGACTGACACTGGAGGGTTTTAAAGTGAGTTTGAGGCTAGTATATGTGTTACACAAACAGAACCTGAATAAAAAAATAAGAAAAAAATAAGAAATAAAATAAAACCTAAGCAACAGAAATAGTAATTGTCATATTGGAGTTTGTAGAAAATTATACAATCAACAAAAACATGAAGTGATCAAGTGACATGCGGGGGGGGGGGAGGATATTAGTCCTCTGCCTGGGGGAAAATTTCACTTTTATTTAAATTTTACTAATGTTAAAAGATGAGAAATAGGGTGGGGGGCATGTGGATATGAGGGAAAAGACTGAAAGTGGTTTTCCAAAACAGGAAACCAATTAAGATGTACTGTGAATACTATGAATTTTTTTCCTTTTGCTATGTTTACTATTACGCTGCTGTGTGTGTGTGTGTGTGTGTGTGTGTGTGTGTTCGAGACATCAGAGCATGCGTGTGGAACCTAAGACAGCTTGAGCCACTCAGTTCTCTCCATGTGGGCCCGTGGAATGGAACTGAGGTCATCAGGCTTGGCAAGCAGGCGCCTTTACCCACTGAGCCACCTAAGCTCAGGTTTCTATAAGCCTGAAGTGACAGGTATAGGGAGGGAGCCACTCTGGCTGAAGAGCTTTAAATGGGTCTAGAGAGCTTCCTGGAAGTCCCAGTTGAGTGACATTTGAGACAGGATCACTGTAGCCCGGAACTCAGGGTGTAGCCCAGACTGGCTCTGAGCTCTTCGCTGTCCTGCTCACTAACTCACCCCTTGCCTCACAGGTATTTAAATGTCTTAAAGAAACAAGCATTTTCAGTCTGTGCATTTTTGCTGTTTCCTTGGCCTGGTGAGGCCGTCTCTCTCTTGTCAGGTTAATTATCTCCTTTTGGGGCTGGGGATGTGGCATGGTGCTAGCAGGAGGTAAGTGTTCATCCCAGATTTCCTCTTGAGAACTGTAATTGTCTCTGGTCCTTCATCTGAGTCCTGGTTCTGGGTCCCCAGCTCTGATCTGGTCTATTTCGTTTTTAATATCCTGTTCTAACTGCCAGTAGACCAGTGTTCTAGTTCCTGGTGGTGGTGTTTAACCCCTGTAGGCTATTCCCCAACACAGCGTGGCACTCAAGACACGTTTATGTGGCTGAGATGAAACCGAATTTGGTTGTATGGCCAAAAGTGGGACTCAGAACCCCCAAACTACAGCTCAGCTCCACAGAGCTGGCCTGTGCTCCAGGAACACCAATCGGTTTGGTTTTGGTGGCGTCTGGTGGATCTGAAATGGATCCACTCATCTTGTCTTACTGCTAGGAGAGAAATACTCCAAGTAGCTTTGGTGGGAACAGAGCCGTGGACAGTACCCTGGGCAGCCTAGGCTCCGCCAGGGCTGGATCCAACTCTTCCTGTCACTTGCTGGAATTCGATCCTTTGCCGTGTTTAGGGAGTGAACCCAGAGCTTCGCCCATGCTAGGCAAGTGCTCTCCGGCTGAAGCTGCATCTCCAGCCCGTTAGGGGCAGTCTCAATAAGCTGCCCAGGCAGCCTTTGAACTCGTGATCCTCCTGCCTCAGCCTCCTTAGTGGCCAAGCAGCCGGGATGATAGACCTGTATTCTGGCAGACCTGGCTACTGTGCGATTTGGATTTCCTGGTGCTTATCTATCACCTAGGCGTGTGTTACATTCATGCCCAAACATCACTGAAGCCCTGCATCCACAGGGCGACCGGATGGGGTGGGCATCCCCGGTGGCCAGACGTTGGAAGGAAGCCCAGTGGGTACTGGGGAGAGGCTCAGTGGGGAGGACCCCAAGGGAAGGAGCTGGTAATCCAGTCAATCCCGCGGGGGCTTGCTCAGGAGCTAGCCAACCCCTGGAGTCTGGCGTCTCCCGCGCACCCACCCGACGCCACCCCAAGCAAAAGCGAAAGAAAGCGGATCGGTCCGGCGTGGCGTGGGCGGGGAGGCGGCCTCGCGCTGGGGCTCCGCAGGACCAGGCTCCCGCTTTGTGACTTCACTGGTTTCGCAACAAGCCCGGACCGCCCTGCCCCACCCACCCGGCTGCCGGTCGGCCCTCCGGCACTCCGCCCTCTGCCTTCTGGGCGCTAGCTTCCCTCCCTCCAGCGCTGGGCCTGTCCCGGCTATCCCGGAGCCACAGTCCGGCGCACGTTAGCTGTCTCTGTCGTGGTCACCGCCTCCAGGCAGCCTGCAGCAAGTCGGTTCCTCAGCCCCGACAAGCGCAGCGCCCTCTCACCGCCATGCTGTGGTTCCTCAAGGGAATGTCCTTCGTCCCCTTCCTACTGGTGACATGGTCATCCGCAGCCTTTATCATCTCCTATGTGGTCGCAGTGCTCACTGGGCACGTCAATCCCTTTCTTCCCTACATCAGGTAAGTCAAGCTTCAGGGACCCAGGGGGGTCCATGGGACAGCGCTGATAAGAGGGAGGGAAGGCGTCCAGGCCAGGCAGAGTGGGGTGGTCTTGAGGCAAGGTGTGACAGCTGGAGGTAATCACTGACATCCTGGCATGTTTAGAGAGGTGTGAGTTATGCCTTTAAGAGAAACAGTGCGCTGAAAGCATCAGGAGCCAGGGCCCCACACAGCTGGTGGCACTTTTAGACCTGGAGTGTGGGGTAAAATCTTGAGGAGCCTTCTTTGGTGACACTGAGACAAGGGTACCACTTATAAGTAGATGGAGGCATGCGCCAAACTGCTTGCCTGCTTTTCTTCCACTTCCCAACAGCTCCTGGTCCCTCTCCCCTGCCCCCCCTCTCTCTGAGACTAGATCTCACTAAGGTTCTTGCATGAACTTTAGGCAAGCCTTGAACTCTAGTCCCACCTTCCTCTGCTTCACTAGTGCTGGGATTAAAGGGCTTCACTACCACAGTGGGGCTCACTTCTCCACAGCTAAGTTTATTTTCCATGAGAGAAAATGGAGGTTTAAACCAGTTAATGTAACATCGGTAGGGCACTGGTGTGAAGGCTACCAAAGGACAGAAAACAGCTCACACCCTGTCGCCCTGTGTCTATGGCATCACAGAGCACAAAGCCCACCAGTGTCAGGACCTGGTACCTCTAAAAGTGAGAACTCTCAAGTTGTCAAAAACTGTCACATTTCTTGTGCTGTTGTACTTACATTTTCTATTTAGTCTCCATCTTTTCCAAGGGTCACTTTATCCATGCCAGGGACAGCAGCTTCACCTTTCATGACAGGGGTAGTTGTGTCCTTTAAAGAAGACTTTAGCAGCTGGTCTCTTGTCCCTGAAAACAAACAAACAAACAAACAAACAAAAAACCTTGGCATGGTTTCTCATAACACCTCTCAGTCCCAGAGACCAGCATCTGTCTGCCTCCTTCTCTCATTTCTGAATCAAGATATACTCCCTTTGACATGTATGAAAATGAGCTGTTAGCCCTGGCTACTGTCCTGAGAAAATAATAGCTATGTGTATCCTAGATCTGAGGTTCATTCCCAGCTCCTATGTGCTATGGGTTGGCCAGGCGGTCAGCGGCGAGGCTGGAAACTTTGTGTCTGGTGCGGTTATGATTGATGTTCCCCTAAAGTGAACCTCAAATAGGAGATAATCTGAGCGGAGCAATCAGCTGAACAAGGGAAGCACTTGTGAGATACTGAAACCACAGACACTCCAAGGAAGAGGCTTACAAATTAACAAGGAAGGCTTTAAGGAATGCCGAACTATGGGACTCCACAGGATAGACCAACCCCTCAATGGCTAGGAACTATAAGCCAAAACAAACATATGATTGCCCAAGTGTGCTTGGGGGTTTGTGGTTGTTTGTCTTCCACCTTTGTAGCAGTGGAGGCACTGGACTGTCTCTAAGCCTTTGACATAAGGGCTGGACACTGGTAAAAGCTAGACATCAGTAAGTAATGTGAAACATCAGTAAGTAATGGTGAGCACCTTTGGTCCCAGCACTTGGGAGGAAGAGGCAGGCAGATCTCTGAGTTCCATGCCAGCCTGGTCTACAGAGCAAATTCCAGAACAGCCAGCCAGCCCGCTGCCCTCTGTATTTACTATTTATATAAATGAATCTTCCAATCTTCCTCTCCCCTCCATTCCCTCTTATCCATTCCTCTCTCCTCTCATCTCCTCTCCTTTCCCCTCTTTTTCTCCCCTTTCCTCTCCTCCCCTTCTGTTCCCTATCCTCTTCCCTCCCCCTCTTCCCCTCCCCTGCTCTCCTCTTTTCTGTCCTGTCCTCCCTGTACTCTCTACTTCCTCTAATCACACTGATACTTCTATGTCTGTCTTGGTTTGCTTTTGGGAGGCAGCGTCTCTTTGCGGAGCCCACATTAGCTTCATCCATGTGCCATTCCTCCTGTTGTAGCTTCCTGAGTGCTGGGATGACAGGCTGAGGCACCACTTCTAGCCTCCTCCTTCAGGCTTTTTCCTCTTTGAAACAGGCATCCCCTTGTAGCCGTGCTGGTGTCTCCCTCCTCCTCACTCAGCCACGGGTAGTGGGATCAAAACCGTCCACTCCTGAGTCTGCTTTCTTCATTGTGGTTGTTGCTTTTGGTGCTGGGGATGGGACCTCATGCCACGGGCAGCCACAGAACGATGCCCTTCTTCCTCGGTTGTAGACACATGCATACTTCCTCACGGTTATGGCACTGGCAGTCTAGACATGTCCAGTTTTTCTACCTTCTCTCAATGCTATCCTATCAAAGCCTGTCCTAATACTGCCTGGAAGGGCAGCTAAGATTTAAAATTGCATCCTACCACTCCTGGGTTCCTGTCACCTGTCTGTGTGTGACCACATGCTCCATGGCCTACAAGTGGAGACTAGAGGACAACTTGTTGGAGTCAGCTCTCCACTTAGGCTATGTGGTTTCCAGGGGTCAAACTCTGCTTCTCAGGCTTGGCAGCAAGTGCTTTTGCTCACTGAACCACCGTGGAGGCCAAGTGCTTGCAGTTTTAATATGCCCGTTTCACACATGCGGTTCACTGGCTTGTAGGTCTCCAAAATGTTTCTTCAGCTCCTACGTGGCAACCACAGCTATAGTTCAACTGCTTGAAAGGTGTCAGAGGCCAACCACAGGCATCATCCCAGTCTTTACTCACCCTGAAACCCATTGCCTTCTAGAAATATAAGATTCACAACAGCTCTGAAAGTGGGGTCACGCCTAATGATGAGTGTTGCCTAGCATCTTCAAGGAGCTCCCCCCCCTTGATTCTTAGCTCCACACAAATACATGTACAGAAAAATACTCCTCCCCCATCTGTTTACCCCAGGTCATGGTGGATCTCTGTTGGGATCCCAGTCAATGGGTGCTTGGTTGGTTCCTCATGCTGACTTCCCTTCACTGTCTGGCCATTGAGGTGGACTTGGTATTTTTAGCACATTTATGAAATGAGAGGGGAAACCACTTTTCAGGGTGACCTTAAAGTCGGCTTCCTTATCAGATAATCAGATATAACTTCTCTTTGTGACACTGTTGGTCTGTTTTTTTTTTGTGTTGTTGTTGTTGTTTTGTTTTGTTTTGTTTTTTTGGTTTTGTTTGTCTTTTGATATCAAGTCTCAAGTAGTTCATAATTCAGGTTGGCCTCAAACTGGATACATACCCAAGGATGACCTTGAATTACTGATCTTCCTGCCCCCACCTCTCAAGTGCTTGCATAATAGGCCTTGTTATTCTTTAATGTGTTCTGAGACATGGAAAGATACTCACATTCACTTAGAGAAATCATTTCAGCTGGAATTCACTGATTGTGTTTTTCAATTGATAACACTATTGGTGCAGTTTGGCGGGGGACCCATTCATACATTGCTCCTGGGAACATACATTTTAAATTTAAAAATATATTACTTTTTTACTTGAATGAGTGTTTTGCCTGTATGTATGTCTGTCTGTTCACCATGTGCATGCCTGGCCCCAGGAGGCTAGAGAGTGTCAGATGCCCTGGGACTTAGAGTGACAGGTTGTCAGCAGCCATGTGGGTGCTGAGAGTCAATCCTGGCTCCTCTGGAAGAGCAGACAGTGTTCTTAACCATTGAACCTTCTCTCCAGCCCTTGATTTTAAGTTTTATAGAGGGACTTTAGTAAAAATCTATGCAAATAATTAACACATCCTGTGATAAAACAATTTATTTATTTTTATAGGTTTGCCTGACTATGTGAAAGAAATATTTACTTGTGAAGTAGCTCACAGTGCTTCTGGCTTCTGGTTACTCAATTGGTTATTTGTGTGGTAGGGAGCAAACTCAAGCTTAGCGTGTGGGGCAAGGCCTCTTCCATGGAGCTACATATTGGTTTCAGGCGCTTGGAAACCATCTAAGTAATCATAACAGACTTGCTAAATAAATAGATTAGCCAAAGAATGGCAATGCTTCAAGCAAGAGCTGTGTGGTAGCTTTCATTTGTAGCATTGTATCCCTCCAGCTAAATCTCCAGAGTACATTATTACATTGATGAAAAGCAAGGTGCAGGACAAGCTTGCTGTTTTTAGTTAGAAAAAGGAGAAAACCAATACACACTTGTATCTGTTTGCCTCAAGATTAATAGCAGGCTGGGGGTGCTAGTGTAGTACTTAATCTCAGCACTCAAGAGGCAGAGGCAGGAGTAGTGCCGGTTTGCTCTCTCACGTTCCCCAGATTCTTGAATCAGGCACCCAGATACACCTATGTCAACCAAATTCATCCCTCGGTAGCTGTAAAGAACACCTGAGGAATAAAATAATCTGAGGCTACTGAAGTCAGTGGCTGCTCAAGAATGCTACATAAATAGCTTAGGGCTGCACACATCCTCCTGTGTAGGGCAGGACATCTCTAGATTACTTAAGATACAAAGTAAACACTACAAAAATGGTGGCTGAACACTATTGTTTAGGGGATAATGACAAGGGAATTCAGTATACATACAATTCAACATGTATTTTGGCTTCTTGCTTGGTGGAATCCGTGGATTCAATAAATACGGATATAGACATGGATGGACAGCTGCTCCACCTTTGGCCTTGTATGACGGTATCATTTCATTTGAGCTTGGATGGAATCAGAAAGAGGCTCACCCGTATGTTTTCTTGGCTAGCGCTTGCTACCACATTCATTGCATTTCCACAGCAGGTGGAAGGTTTTACTCCACATTTGCTTATCACCTAATCTGTAATCTAAGAGAACTGACAGGTTCATGAAGAGTGAGTTCCCTCCCTCTCTCCCTTCCTCCCTCCTTTTAGACAGGATATAGCTATGCAGCCCTGGTTGGCCTGGATGAATAGAGATCTGCCTGCCTCTGCCTCCTCAGTGCTTGGGATTAAAAGCATGAATCACCACGCCTAGCATGAAGACATTTTCATTGATAACATGAACCCTTTCACTTTTACTAATGATAATGTACAAGCAATACTATTGCTTATTATTTGACTATTATTATCTTTTTAGTTAGCGTACAAAGTGACAAGTTCAGTTATGGAGTATATCTCTATATACATATGTATGTATTACTCTATTTTGTGTTTGTTTGCCTCCCTCTCACAAGGCATCCCCCATTCCTTCTGTCCTCATCTTACATGTTTCATAGTCCTTCCAAATAGTCTTCTCATCTTCCATTGTCTTCTCCCCACACTTTCCAATAATACTAGTTTATAAAGTTTGTCCAGATTTTATTTGCTGCTTGGAAATTTTTCATGAAATATTCTTTAAAAAAAATATTTATTATGTATACAATATTCTGCCTGCATGTACAACTACATGCCAGAAGAGGGCACCAGATCTCATTATAGATGTTTGTGAGCCACCATGTGGTTGCTGGGAATTGAACTCAGGACTGCTGGAGGAGCAGTCAGTGCTCCTAACCTCTGAGCCATCTCTCCAGCCTTCATGAAATATTCTTGAGAAAAAAAAAAAAATTGTCTCATGTAATTAGGTGTCATCTTATCCACTGGATACCTTTCCTATTGGAAACCTCAAATCTGACAATTTTTACCTGGTAGATTTGGGAAATCATGACTGAACTCAAATATTTTGCTGATTTTTTATTTTTTGAGATAGTTTCACACCATAAGCTTAGGGTGGCCTTGAACTTGAGGCAATCCTGTCACCTCAGCCACTCATATGCTGGGAATACCAAGTGAGCAACCACGCCAAACCCACTTTTTATTGATGAATTCTGATTGTTTCTAATAGGTTTCTCTGATAAGTGAAGAACTAATGATTGTAGAGTCAGCAAAGTTGTTTTAAGTAGTTGTAGTGCTGACAACTACTTATGGTGGTGAAAAGGTAGGGAATATGAGCCTGCTGGGTATGAACCAATGCACTGTTGATGGGTTTGTGCATACAGAATCCTGGACCAAAAAAAAAAAAAAAATCAGATATAGCATGACATTGCTTGTCAAAGAGAATTTACAATTAAATTCTGTTATTTGGGAAGCTTAGAGTTCTCACCTACTTAATCTCTTCCTGGTATACATCAGAGGCACAGTGGCACTTTCCCATGGTGCACTGGGGCCAGCAGGCATCACCCCTGAACGCCATCTGTGTTGTTGTTCTTCCAACTCCATGTGCAGTGTGTTGAATTTTGGTAGTCGTATGTCAGATGTTGGATACATTTGCCCCAAGGACTTGGCAAATGCTAACAAATCAAGAACCCTCTAGAGCTGTACATTTACTGCCACATGTGTTCTCTCCACACCCTTTAATTCTGAACAATGCAGTAAATACAAAACCCTGTCTCATGCATAATTAATATTCAATAAGTAATATATATTAGGGTTTTCCCCCAGGGGCTTGTTATTTAGTCCACACTGGCCTTGAACTCATAGTTTGCCTGAGCCTCCCAAGTGCTAGGATTACAGGTGTGTGTCTACTCCAAGTCTTGACTAGTCTTTCTGAGGGTGGGGAGTCAGAATCATTCATTCAATAAACACATAAATAAATAAATGTTATTTACAGGGTGCTTAAAGTCCTGCCTGAAAGTGTTCGTTTGCTCATCTATTTATTGTCCTCCTTTCACCTGAGACCTCCCCTCACAACAGTCACACAGTCCACCAACACACCGCATCATGCCTATATGATTTGAAACAGATACACAAAAATAAAATAGTATTCGGGCTTTCAGGTCATGTTTGATGCCGTGTAGACTGTACATCAAGGCTTTTGACATATATCTTTGCCATCAATAGATGAATGCCCAAGTCTAGTTGTTTTCTCATGACTTTTCAGAATGTTTTAAATGCCCAACCACCTCCTTGAATATCATCAACCCATTACGCCATTTCCTTCCCTTTCCACGTGTACATATCTGCCCTAGTTTCTGCCCCTACCATGTGCCTGTCTAAGATGGTAGATGAGTGCCAAGCACTGTGAGCTGCCTCACTGCTGGTTGCTTTTTACCCCCTCAGGGGGAGACAGGGAGGCTTGATGTTCTCTTCAGACTTAATCATCTGCCAAATGTGCTGCCCTAGGGCTCAGGCTGTCTCGGCCATTATTCTGTTCCTGGCTTTCATCCCTTCCTTCCCCTGGGCCACTCAGCCCTACCCTACACATGGAGGCCTTCTCCAGCCCTCCTTGAGTGTAGGAAGCTGGGAAAGTGGGAATGTTTCCTCCTTATCAGGCTCTGGTACCAGGATGGAAACACAAGCAGTCAAGGGGCTTGTTACCAGCCACTCAGCCTCTTTACATCCCCTTTTAAAAGGTAAATCCTGGCAGAGCTTAGAGGTTCCTGCTTTCTGCATGTACAGGCTCCTTGTGGAATTTTCCACTCGCTTGGAAGTGTGTCTTTTCAATGGGATGGGTTTTCAACATAGATATTTCAGAGCTATTTTTAAAAGTGCAAATACCCCGAATCAGTGCAAGTTGTTTCCTGTTGGGAGCACCTTGGTCCTGATATTTTAAACTGAAAAGGTAGCTTGGGTGCAGCCTTGTATCTTATCACCTGACACTAATGAAAAGAATACAAAACATGCCCAACACTTTCTCTGACTGGGTGCCTGTGCATGCTAGGCCCTTTGATACTGAGCCATGCTCCCAGGTCTTCACCACTGCTCTCTGAGTCATCTCAGTAACTGATAGACTGCACCTAAGACTTAATTCTTTTTCTATAGGAACCTCCTTTTGTTAAGATAATTGATTAAACTAGCACTCATGTTCAACCTATGACCTAAAAGCTGCTTGCAGTTGAGGACAGCTATGAATGAGGCTTCCTTCAAGTGGGGTTTTCAAAAGTGCTTAGTAGTAATCAGTAAATTGCTCAGTTTTTGCTACTGTATTATGCATAAACCCAGACATTAAAGATCAAAGTGGTACATTTATGTGCATTTATTATAGCAATCATAGAATTTTCAAGCACTTAGAAAATTCATAGAATTTTCAGTGACTTCTATTTTTGAAATAGCCACACTCAACTCTTCATTGAGAATCAGCACTCACTGAGCTTAACGAGTGGGGTTGCTTGGCAAAGAGCCGTGCCATCTATTTTAAACATCGTCTAGCTTTTATGGGTGTTTAGAGTGTCTTCATGTATGTGTGAGCGCATGTGTACATGCAGGTGTGGGTGCTTGTGTGTGCAAATAACCTATGGAGGCTGGAGGACAAACTCTCAAATTCAGTTGCTCTCCCTCTGCTTTCAAGACAAGATCTTTGCCTTAGTCAGGGTTTTTATTACTGTGAAGAGATACCATGACAACTCTTATAAAGGAAAACATTTAATTGGGGCTGGCTTACAGTTCAGAGCTTTAGCCCGCTCTTACCACGGCGGCAAGCATGGCAGCATGCAGGCAGACACAATGCTGAGAGATCTGCACCTGATGGATCCTTAGACAGCAGGACAAAAGGGCGAGCCGCTGAGCCTCCATCGGGCTTCAGAAACCTCAAAGTCCCTGTCCAGTGACACATGTCCTTCAACAAGGCCACACCCACCTCAACAAGGCCTCACCTCCTAATAGCTCCACTTTCTCCCAGCCTGGGGCCATCTTCTTTCAGGTCACACCTTCTCTCACTGATTCAGCCAGGCTAGCTGAACAGGCAGTGAGTTCCTTAGGAGGAAGTGTGAGATTCCACACCTGGGGTTTTCACATGGGGGATGGGGATTGAGTTTAAGGCCTCATGCTTTGTGCAACAAGCACTTTACCAATAGGTCTATCTCTGTATTCCTAAATGTAAACTTTTATGGTATAAAAACCAATTTTAGGTTTCTTTAGAGCCCAAACAAAAAATACTTCAGGATGAATTTGGGTCATACTTTTGAAACTCAATGTCTGAACACCTAGAAAGATCACTATAAATGGACCAATTATCTGCCCTTGGGTTGGAACTAAGACTCATTTGAAATAATCTGATGTTTTATTTTCTTTCTCAGTGACACAGGGACAACACCACCAGAGAGTGGTATTTTTGGGTTCATGATAAACTTCTCTGCATTTCTTGGTAAGTACATAATTATTGTAAATGAGAAACTTACAATCTCAAGTGTAATAAAATGGCACTTGTAGTTTGTGTACTTAAAAAAAAAAGCACAATCTCTGTTACTAAAATTTTGCACTACTTTGAGACACTACACTGTTTTTAAAAAAAAAATCCACCATTATGTATAGCCTCATCATAGGACTATACTTAACTGGTAATCTGAGACAGACTTTTAAGAGGTACTTTTAAATCCCAAATTTCTGAAATGGAGTTAAAATTTTTGTATTATCTAATTTATGTTTTTATACCTTTAATCCCAGCACTGGGGAGGCAGAGGCAGGTGGGTCTCTGTGAATTTGAGGCCAGCCTGGTCTACAGAGAAAGTTCCAGGACAGACAGAGTTTCACAGAGAAACCCTGTCTCAATTAAAAAAAAATTATGTATGTGAGTGTTGTGTATGTGTGCGCACACACACAAACGTACACTTATTGGTGTTTTTTAAACTATTTGCATGTATAAACATGCATGTGTCAGAGCTCTTGGGGGCTAGAAGAGGGAGTCATATCTTTTAGAGTTACAAGCATTTTTGAGTCAAACAATGTGGGCACTGGAGTCTGAACTTCAGTCGTCATGAGAGAGCAATAAGCATTTTTTAAAACTTTATTTATTCTTCTCATACAGTACATCCCCACCACAGTTCTCCTTCCCTTCTCTCCTCCCAGCCCCATGTCTGTCTGTCCTGCCCCCACCCTCATCTCCTTCCCTCTTCCCCAGATCCACTGCTTTTCCATTTCCCTTCAGAAAAGAGCAGGCCTCCTCAGGGATGGCAAGCAAACACAGCATAACAAGATAACAGCCAGAAACTGGAAACAACCTAGATGCTCCTCAACTGAAGAATGGATTTAAAAAATGCGGTATATTTATGCAATGGAGTATTCTTATTCAGCTGTTAAAAAAATGACACCATGAAATTTATAGGCAAATTGATGAAACTGGAAAAACAAAAAACAAAAACCATCCTGAGGGAGATAGCCCAGATCCAGAAGCCAAACATGATATGCTCTCACTTATAAGTGGATGTTAGGCTGTTAAGAAAAGGATAGTCACGCTATGATCCACAGAGCCAGAAGCCGAGAAACAAGGCCGACTCTGGAAGGGGATGCATAAATCCCCAGGGAAGGGAAAATAGAACAGGTTTTGTAGGTGGACTCTGGGGTGGGTAGAGGTGGGAACAGAAGGGACGTTCAGAGGGACAGTACAGGGAGAGACAATGTAGTGTGTGTGTTAGGGGCAGGGATTTGTGCAGTAGAAACTTCTTGGAATCTATGAAGGTGACCCTAGTGAGGACTCCTAGTGATGGGGTTATGGAGCCTGAACTGGCCATCTTCTGTAACCAAGCAAGGCTTTGAGTGGTGGGACTGGGACAGCAACCCAGCCACAGAACCTCTGACCTGCAACAAGCATTCTTAACTGCTGAGCCATCTCTCTGGCCCTGAAATGGATTTTCAGTATAATTTAGTTTTCAAAACCTTATGTGTAGCCACGGTGCTTGTGTACCCCAGTGCATAAGGCTGTATGGCAAGATGTATCCTGAGGGCAGCTCGCCTGGGGACATCTGGGGTTAGAGACATGTTCCTGAGCTCCCCTACGGATCTACTCAATTTTAGTGAGGCTCAGTGAATACATGTTGTAAATGAACACTTGGAGCCATGCTTGATTGGCATGTGGGCAGTACTAGCTTTGATCCTTAGTGACATAAATGAAAACCAAACAGTTTAGGGGAAATTGGATGCTTTCAACAGGCTGAGAGCTGCTGGCCTGTTGTTAGGAGAAATGGAAAATGATAAAAGAGAGTAGTTTGTATCTGTCTCGGGTATGATTTTGTTCCCAGGAACTCAGAAGCACGGCGGAAACAACTGATGGAACACAATCCCCCCATGAGCCAGTGTCATCAACACTGATTTCAGTTATTTTGCTATTGATACAAAACTCTCTCCTGCCGGAGGATCTGAGGGTGCCTGTGTCAGACTCGAGGCTCCCAGCCCTTCCTTTATCCAATCAGGCCGCATTGTGTAACCAACACTCACTTCCCTCTGTTGAGTAGGTCAGGAAAACTTCTGGGAACCCACTAAGGGAGCAAGCAGCTTTAGAATACTGTTTGTGCAACTCGATAGGAAGTTTGACTTGCTCACCCATTCATGGGCTCTTCCACCTGGGCTTGGAAAAGGGAAGGAGGAAGAAACACAGGGCCAGTGGGTCCCAGTGCCTTTATAGGAATCTTTGAAACCAGACTTAGAAGAGCAAGTAATTGTTTTACTACAATCAGTGATAAGTTTAGTGTTGTTGGTTATTAATATTTATTATTGATTTATCTTTTAGTTTAACAGTGGTTATTCCTAAACCAGCTGTATACCCAAATCACCACACAGAGACTAGGATTTATTTAATTAACCTAGAGCACAATGCTGGGCAATAGTTACTCTATCCTAAACCTCCAAGCCTGCATACTTTCCTCCCATTCAGATTTCCCACATTGTACTTGCTTTTAGTCATATCTTAGGTCTGGTTCATCCCTCCTCATGATTCCAAGTCCTCCTGCCAACCTCTCTCTCCCACTCCTCCCACTCACTTCTCTCTCCTCCCCTCCAGACCAGCATGTCCCACCCTATTCTCTCCATTGCACAGCATTGGCTGGTTGTATTATTGAAAATACAGAGAACAAATGGCATGTTTACAGACACTTGAGACAGGTAATGCTTAGAATTAACATCACAATGCAATGTCTGGATTGAAACCAGCTAGAGTGGTAGAGAAATCAGCATTTGAATGAACAAGGGTGAATCGTATACATTCCGAAAGGAATATTATACCAATTGTTTATGCTTTTGCCACTAGACAAAATATATGACATGGAATATTCAAATTAAGATTAGGATAAGTATTCATTTTTAATTTTTTTTCCCTTCCAGGTAAAGTCTTACATTTACATTTGTTATGTAGCACAGATGTTGCATAGAACTTGTAATTCTCTTTTCTAGCCTTCTTAAGGCTGGGAATATAGCCAAGTGCCATCACACCTTGATAGCGTCCTTTTTATTTACCTAAGTCTTTATGGTTTACATTGTTGAGATAAGGTCTCTTCCAAGTTGCCCAGTCTGGCCATATAAATTCCACCTAACTGCAATGAGGGCTGAATGTCTTTCACATTTTAAAAAACAGTCCAGAAGAAAATTTGTAATATTTGCAGTAGATAGAATTTTGGTGTGCAAAATATGTCAATACCACTACAATCTAAACTCAGGGAGCAAATGGAAACCAGTTTATAAAAGAGGGTGAAATAAAGACAGGATCTCACAAACCATATAGAAATCTCCTAAAAATGACAGTGTAGATTTATTTTGCAGTGACTTGGAAGAATCTTCATGGTACACTGTTAAGTGAGAAAAGCAAGTCATTGAATAACACATGGAGTTCAATGGCCTATATGTGAAAAAGGCCAAGATATGATGTATGTGCATGTGTGTGCATGCATTTGTCCATTGCATAGGGTAGAGAATACTGGGAAGAACAAAATGTGCTGCAATCATGACATTTTTTTTTGTTTGTTTCTCATGCTAGAAATCAAACTCAAGGCCTTATGTTTGTTACACACTCAGCCATAATCAAGGACTTTAGAAAACAAACAAACAAACAAAACTCTCATGTGTTCTTGTATTACTCGATTTTACTAGCCTGTGCTTCTTTTTTGCAGGTGCAGCTACGATGTACACAAGATATAAAATAGTGCAGAAGCAAAATGAGACCTACTATTTCAGCACTCCTATTATTAACTTGGTGTCATTAGTTCTCGGATTGGTGGGATGTATTGGAATGGGCATTGTGGCCAATTTTCAGGTATGGCCTGAGTGTTTTGGGTGGTTGAGATTGGAAGAGTCTGCGTGAACAGAGAAGCAGGAATGCAAGAAACCAGCTTGTGTCAGGAAAGCTATGAGATCAATGGATTGGGGTTGGATTGATTTTTAAATGATTGTTAGTCTTGCCTGGGAAGTGGGAGAGGAGAGTGTGCACCTCAAATGGTGCTACAGGCTGAGCACTGCTCCCCGCTTGATCATCTTTGTTTTTAAAGAGATTTTTAACCCCCTATGAAATCTTGGCAGTCATTTTAATAGCATGCACGCACGCACACACACATATATAAGTAGTTTAGCTTAAAACCACTAATGCTGAGTTCTCCCGCCTCAGCCTCCTGAGTTCAGGAATTTGGGGCATGAAGTACCATGACTGCTTCGCAGTTCGTATTCATGTAGTCTGAAGTAAGAATTCCTTTAGCTTTGTAAACGGGTTTTCCTCAGAATGAATGCCTACGACTCTACCATTGGATAAGATCCACCTGGTACTCAAAGAGAAACACCTGATTCCTCCCTTTTGAGTGTGAAGATTTGGTTTGTGGAGGTGAAATTATTGGCTCAGATTTATTCAGTGAATTAGACCGAAGAGCCAAAATAGGGCCCCTGTTCCAGTGACCATACCTTTTTTCTGGTTTGTAGATTTCTGCTTATCCCTCCATCTTTTGCAAGAAAGCATTTGATTTGTCTATGGAGAGACTATTTAATGTCTTAGAAAAATCCATTGAACTCCTTGTTCATATTACTGAATAAGGATCAGATGAGCGAATCGGCATACAGCAGCCTACAGTCCGGACTTAGTGGCTGTCATAGTCAGATCCACTGCGATGGTCCTACACTCTTCTTACCTGTTGTCTCCATGTGAGAGCAGGATGGATTACTACAGGAGGCCTTGGGTATTGCCTAGGGGAATATTTTTAACCTTCTCCCCACCAGCAATGCTCTTGAATGATGCTGGTTTTTATACAAAGATGGTGGCTTCACCTCTAGTGGGCTGCTCTCCATCCATTCTCTAATGTCTACTGCAGCCTGGAACTGGACTGTGGTCATTGTGACCTAGGTTGACGTGCATATCACAAGCCCCCACAGATTCACCATCTCTGCCTTTATCAAGGGAGACGATAAAGCACCTTGGGAAACTCAGGGCTGTTTGCCAGCAGTTAAGGCCTATTCAGGGACTCACAGGCCAGGGATGGGTAAGGGCTCTAAGAATCATTGGATGATGAAATATGGTAGAACGGTTTACAGCTCTATCATCAGGGAGGGATGCTAAAGGGAGGGATGCTAAAAGGGGTAAGAATTATTTATCAGCATGTAAATATGAAAAGGCCCTTGTCTGATGAACAATTCCCAAAATCCACCACAGAAGGAGAAAACTGACTTCCAAAGCTGTTCTCTGATTATGTACCATGTGCAGGCACAGACACACAGACACACACACACACACACACACACACACACACTGTCTGTCTCTTACAAAAAGAACTATGAGCATACTTAGGAGGATAAGGGAGGAGGACTATGAGGTGGAAGCCAGCCTCAGCTACATAACAAGAACCTGCCTAAAAAAGTAATTAAATACATACATAAATAAAACAAGCCAGGCATGGTAGCACACACATATGATCCCTGCACAGAATTCTGGTTATTCCTGAAAGTGACTCATTAGCAGATCATGCTTTGGTTTCTATTTTGCTTTCATCCAAATACGTCTCACATCCAAGCAACGAAAGGGATTTGTTTCTCTTAGCTCTTTTAAAATATTTTTAAGATTGTGTTAAGACATATGCAATATAGAATTTTCATCTTAAACACTTTTCTTTATATCATTCAGTGATTATTTTCCTGATGTCTGTAAGTACTTAAAGGGGCATGCACATTTTAAAACATGCATGTCCCTTACTTTTCCTTTGTAACTGTATCTATATGCTCAGGTTAGAGATAGCAGTTGGTGATGTCTTGCAGAATGTGGATGCAATTGTGCCTGGTACTCAGAGTGGTTCTCCTGCCTCACCTGGCTGCTGCTCCTCTTCCTTCATCTCCTTTCGAAGATTTATTTATTTATAATGTTCTGCCTTCATGTACACCTGCATTCCAGAAGGGGGCACCAGATCTCATTATAGATGGCTGTGAGCCACCATGTGGTTGCTGGGAATTGAACTCAGGACCTCTGGGAGAGCAGCCAGTGCTCTTAACCTCTGAACCATCTCTCCAGCCCCTCACCTGGCTTCTAAATGCAGTTTTTATAGGAAATGCTATGATACGGTCTTTACTGCAATGAAGTCTCTAATTATCTTAAAGTCACAGTCTCATGGTGAAGTTAAAACTTTCCTGGACTTGCTGTGTAGACCAGGCTGGCCTCCAACTCACAGAGATCCGCCTGCCTCTGCCTTCCCGAGTGCTGGGATTACAGGCATGCACCACCACTGAGCCGGGCTGGAGTTAGAACTTCTAAGTTCCAAGTGCCGGGCTCTAGAGCCTATCCGCACAATTCTTTTCCAGTGTGGATGGTATGTTTTTCTTATCTCGTGCGCTGTAGCAAATGTGGAGAAGCCTCAACGGCTGCCCTTAATCAATAACAGGAGGCTTTTCTCAGCATGACTGGCTTGTGAAGATTCTTAACCTAGGGGTCTCGGCCCCTTTCGGGGCTGACTGACCCTTTTATGGGAGTCGCCTAAAAGCATCGGAAAACACAGCAAATGACAGTTATGAAGTAGCAACGAAAGTAACTTTATGATGGGGGGAGGTGCACAACAATGAGGAATGGTATCAAAGGGTTGCAGCATCAGGAAGGTTGAGAACCACTGGCTTAGAGCATCCCAGAGTGAGCGAATGAGTGCTGGAGGTTAGTTAGCATCCCCACCCCCGGAATAAGAACCTGCCTGTGGTCTCTGCAGGAGTTAGCTGTACCGGTCGTCCATGATGGCGGCGCCCTTCTGGCTTTCGTCTGCGGTGTGGCATACACACTCCTGCAAACCATCATCTCCTACAAATCGTGTCCCCAGTGGAACACCATGGCCACGTGCCATGTCCGGATGGCCATCTCTGCGGTTTCCTGCGCAGCTGTGGTCCCCAGTATCCTTTTCATGCGTGGATTGTAAAAGTACTCAAGGAAGGAGGAAGATTGTCCTACTTCCGGCCGGAGCAGTCGCTAGACTAGGGGCTGCTGGAGTGTGGGGGCTTGCAGTAGGGAGACAGATCCCTGAGTACGGTGTAGGTAAATGGGGGTCCATAGACAGGGAGCCAGTTGGGGTCACTGGGTGTTCTTGTATGGGACACTTCAGGGAAAAGAGACAGCCTAAGGGATGCTGAAGGAGGAGGAGGACTCAGAAAACAAGAGAGATCATACCAACAATGAGGAAATTGATTAGTAGACCTGGGGTCGCTGTTGACAGTATGACTGACAAAAACAACCTAAGGGGAAGGCTTTATTTTGGTTCAGTGTTTCTGAGACTTCAGCCCACAGTTGCTGGGGCCCGTGTGCTCAGGCAGAAGATTATGGCAATCAGAGCATGTTGGGACAGAATTTCTTCACCTCATTATGAACAGGAAAGAAGGCAAGAGATAGAGGGGAGGAAGGGAGATAGGGAAGGAAGAGAAACAGGAAGAGGTGGCGGGGGAAGGGCTCAGGGACATGATTCCCCCAGTCCTGGCCCAAGGACTGCCCTGTGTTTCCCCATACCAGTCCCCCACCCTTAGCCCCTACCCCCCAGCCCCATCTGCTTTTCCCCCCATAGGTCCCAGCTCTTAAAGTTTCTAGAATCTTCCCCAGTACTGTTGCCATTTGGGGCCAAGCTCCCAGCAGACACAATGAAGCTTTGGTGGTGGGATGGAGATATTTTATATCTGTCTTAGTTACCTTTCTGTTGCTTTGAAAAGACGCTATGATCAAGGCAATTTATAGAAGAAGGGGTTTGTTTGGGCTCACAGTTTCAGAGGGTTAGAGCCCATGACTGTCATGAGGTGGGGACTGAGGCAGCAAGCAGGCAGACAGGTTCACATGGCACTGGAGCAGTAGCTGAGCATTTGCATCTTGGTCCACAATGATGAGGCAGAGGAAGGTAACTAGGAATGGCACAGGCTTTTGAAACTTCAAAGCTCTCTCCCAGCCCCCTGAGACACACTTCTGACAAGACCATGCCACCGAATCCTTCCCAAACAGTTCCACTAACTGAGAACCAAACATTCAAATACATGAGACAAAGGGGGTCATTCTCACGCAAACCACTGTTTTAACCTTAGCCAAGATCTAGTTCAATTGACTTTATATTCTATATTTATATTCTTTATATTTATATTCTAGTTAAATTGTTCTTTATATTGAAGTGGGCCCAGGAGAAGGTTAAGGATCCAGACTGCATAGTTGAGCAAAGGATCTTTGTCACAGTGGTCCAGCAAATTTGATGTTCCCCCTTCACCCCTGTTCCTGAAGCCATTCCAAGTGTCTAAAACTTTTCAGAAGAGCAAATAAAAGTGGACTCCACTATGGAAGCATTAGATTCAAACATGCTTTGTGGGAAAAGAGTGAAGGGGGATAGAAGAAAAGCAAGGGAGTCTGTTTACTTTCCTTCGCATGGGTCAGTTTCAAAAGCCAAATGCAAATATTGAATTTTTTTGTAGTGCTTGGTTAAAGATGTCAAATATTGGCCTTGTAATTAAAGAAATAGCTTTGTAGCATCCCAAGAGTCCAGACTCCATGCCTCTGGGGACGGGGTAGTTTGACTTACCTGTACTAAGGATTTCATTTTACACTCTGTCACTTATGATCACATCAACCCAAAATACATTTAGCCTTTTTGTAGTCACTGTCTTGTTTTCAATATGAAATTCACTTCTTTTCTAATTTAGCAATGAGACAAGAAGGTAATGAGTATTCAATCATGCTTATACATTTTGATCTAAAAGAAATGAAAGTGGGGCATAGTGGCACATGCCTGTAATTCTAGCACTTGAGGCGTAGGCAGGAGGACCAGCCAGGGCTGGTGGGACTGGTGTCCTAAGAAATACCCTGTCCTTTAATCCCAGCACTCAGGAGGCAGAGGCAGGCTGAGTTCAAGGCCCGCCTGGTCTCCATCGTGAGTTCCAGGACAGCCAGAGCTAAACATGAAACCCTGTCTCAGAAAACCAAGCAAACGAAATGAATTGAAATGAAACGAAGGCAAAGCCTTTTTTCCTCCTGTGGGGTTGCCTTGTCCAGCCTTGATAGGAGGGCATCTACCTTGTCTTACTGTATGTGATTTTGTCCTGTTTGGTTGTTATCTCTTGGAGGTCTGCTCCTTTCTAAAAAGGGGCAGTGGATTTGGGGGAGGTGGAGTTAGGAGAGTGGAGGGAGGAGAAACTGTAGTTGGGTACACTGTATGAGAGAATAATCTATCTTCATTAAAAACAAAGAAATTGAAGTATTTCCTTCTCGGCCCTCCTTTCCTTCCCCCACTTCTCTCTCTCTGTTTGAGAACAGGGTCTCATTATAGGCTGGCCGGTATCCAACCTGTTTTCAGCCTGTCAAGTGCTGGGATTTCAGGTGTGTGTGATCACACCTGGCTCACTTTATTTCTTCAATGAAGTATTTAAAACAAGAAAACGTGATATGGTATTTCAAGGGTGGAAAATTCTCCATCTTATGTCAGATTGCAGGAAGAAAGAAATATAGGCCAGGTAGTGGTCATTCTCAGGAGGTATCATGCCCTTCCAAACCCTAGCTCTGTGTTTCTCTCCTAAACTAGAAATTATACCAGATTGACTAAATACGCAATTTTGCTCTTGTTTTTACTTCTCATTTTGAGATAGAGTTCTACTCTGTAGCTCAGGCTGGCCACAGACCTGTGGTAATCTTTTCTGCCTCAGTCTCCTGAGTGCTGGGATTACAGTCATGTGCTACCCAGCTGGCTTTCTCCTCCTGGTCGTGGGGAAATTTTTAATTATAAAATTTACACTCAGGGAGGAACTAAGCCTCTGAGAAATTTACTAACAGACAGCATGCCTTTGTTCTAAGGCAATTCCCTCCCCATTTCTTTGTCCTGTTAATAGTTTGAAAGATGCTCATACTTTCTCTCAAACAGAGTTCCTTAACTCTTTAGCTTGTGTTGACTATAAGATGTATAAATAAGTTGTATTTTCCTTTGCTTCCAGCTCCTGGAGGCTAAGCTCTCAATACAAAACCAGAGTCACAGTGCAAAGGGACGTTTGGCCTCAGTTTCCCACCCTAGCATTTCCATTTCTAGGAGGTTCATATTCTTAGCCAAGCCAAAGGGTCAGAGACCAAAACAGAAGCAGGTTGTATGTCTGTCCCTGCAACAAACTAACCTGAATCAATTCAGCAAGATGCCTCGTGAAAAAGTCTCTGGCCTCAAGCTTTTCTGTGGTTTCTCTGGAAAAACATTAAAGGCTCCTTGAAATGCCCATTTCTCCTTAATATTTCTGTGACATGAAATAGCCTCATTGATTCCTGAAGAAACTGAGCCACTGAATGAGGCCCAATCCTTCTGCCTTTTTTTTTTCTTTCCTTTCCTCCCTCCCTCCCTCTCTCTGAGAGGGTTTTTCTGAGTAGCCTTGGCTGTCCTAGACTCACTTTGTGAAGATGGTCTCTGTCTCAAAGATCTGCCTGCCTCTGTCTCCTGAGTGTGGGATTAAAGTTGTGTGCTGTCAACGCCTGGTTGTAAGGCCAGTCATTTCATGGCAGGTTTCTAATTTTCTCCCACTTAACTGGCCTATCTTTCCTCAACTTCTAAAGCTTTCAAAAACTTCACAGAAGCAACGCATGATGGCAGTAGTACAAACCTGACTGAAAAAGGAAGGAAGGGAGGAAGGGAAGAAAGAAATCAAAAAAGGCTAGAGAAAATAGTGGCTTGATCCTTTAATTCCAGTGCTTGAGAGGCAGAGGCAGGTGGATCTGAGTTGAAGGCCAGCCTGGTCCATAGACAGTTCCAGGACAGCTAGAGTTACATAGACACTGCTCACACTCCTTCCCCTTACCAAAAACAGACAAGCAAATAAATAAAAATAAAAAAGAAAGGGTGGAGAAGGAAGGACCTTAACAGGGCTCCTGAGGCCTATGGTCTGAGACTTCCTGTTGCCTCAGCCACATTGTGACACATGTTTTGCCTCAGGCAGGCTGTTTTCTTCTGCTTTTGCCTTATCCCAGGGGCTATCTTAGAGCTGGGTTTACTGGTCCATCACCGTAACTATGTGACTTTTTGCATACTTGAAATAATGGCTAGCCCATATTGAGGTCTTTGGTAAACGTAGAACACTTGATAAGAGAAAAGGAGTGTAGTTGAGTAAATGGCTTGCTTAGTTTCTCCTCCTTCTCCTTTGCATGTTTTTTTGTGGGAAGAGGGGAGGGAGGGAGTGGACTTACTCATTTTGTAGTCTAGGCTAGCTTCAAATTATCGATTCTCCTCTCCAAATGCTGGTTTTACTGATGTGAGGACTACACTACGCTTGCATGAATAATTCTGTATTTTATTATACATTAAAATGATATTGTCAATATGTTATTAGTATTTTAAAATTCTGTATGTGCGTGTATGTGTGTACAGGTGCCCACAGAGATCAGAAGAGACACCACACCCCCTGGAACTGTGACTTATAGGCAGTTGTTAGCTGTCACCATGCTTGCTGGGAACCAAACTCATGTCATCTGAAGGAGCTCTTTACAATGAGACATTTCTGTTTCATCACCATTCGTATTATTTGATGTATTAGGTTAAATCAGATATATGCTACCTATCAGCATATAAGATAACATCAAATGATGCGGTGTTTAGTGTTGGATTTTTTCATTTGTGTAGCCTTGGCTGTCCTGGACTCACTCTGTAGACCAGGCTGGCCTCAAACTCACAGAGATCTTTCCGCCTGCCTCTACCTCCCCAAGTGCTGGGATTACAGGTATGCACCACCATCTCCTGTCTTTTGAATTTATTATTATTAATTTCATTTATTTCTTTTAAGTTTAGTGGACTTTTTTGTTTTTGTTTTGTTTTGTTTGTTTGCTTGTTTGTTTTTGAGACAGGGTTTCTCTGTGCAGCCCTGGCTGTCCTGGAACTTCCTTTGTAGACCAGTGTGGCCAAGAACTCTCAGATCTGCCTGCCTCTACCTCCTGAGCTTTGGGATTAAAAGTGTGCACCATCACACCCGCCTCCTCCCCCTGCCCCTTTTTTTCCAAGACAGGGTTTCTCTGTGTAGCTGTGGCTATCCTAGACTCACTTTGAAGACCAGACTGGCCTTGAACTCATAGCAATCCTCCTGCCTCTGCCTCCCCAGTGCTGGGATTACAGGTGTGTGCCACTACGTTTGTAGTTTTTAAAAACATGGCTACTGGCAAGTTTAAACTTACGAATACAGTTCTTTGGGGATGGGGCTGCTTTAGAGATGTCTTCAAATTTCATAACTCAGATAAAGCTGAACTTCGTGATATACTCCCTGGCACCCCAATGTCAGGGCATACTGAATTAATGTTTTGTTTTTTCACCAGAGCCATTGCTGTTCTAACGGGACTTTAATAGTTCTGGTGCTGAGACTGTCTGTTTAGCTGATCTCCTCATGTACTCACAGCCAGCGTGGTGCCGGGCACACTGAGGAGGGGACTGAAGAGTAAATAGATGTGAGAATTAATGGGCTTTGGAATGGGTGGAGGCAGAGCTACAGTCACTAGATGGTCCAGGGATCGTCTATGCTTGCGGCTGCTTTTATTCCGAGAAAGCAAGACGTGTTAAGCTTTGCAGAATATGAAGGCAGAGGCCAGGAGTGGAGGATGTGCCTTTGCCTTCAGCAGAGAAGACTCAGCACTTCAGACTGAGTCCCCGTATTTTTAAAAACAGACTTCCTATTTTCCCATCGTTCCCCCAACCCTTACCTTTTAGTTTAACCCTGCCTGTGTGAGGCAGCAGCGCCCAGGGAAGGCAGGGCTCTCTGCGGCTGTCATCTCTCTTGGCTCTGTAATTCTTCGTCGGGAGGAAGGAGGCTCCACTTCTGTCCAAAAGTCTGTTTCTAAAAGCTAATAGTTTGAATTAGAAAATTAGCTTATTTTTTCTTTATAATTGTTATGTACTCGGGTGCTTTGCCTGCATGGATGGATGTCAGCGCAGCAGGTGCCTGCAGGGCCCACAGACACCAGAGAGGGTATTAGAGCCTTTGGAACTGGAATTATGTTGGTTATGTACAGATGTGGGTTCTGGAAATTAGAACGCAGGTCCTCTGCAAGAGCAGCCAGTGCTCTTAACTACTGAGCCACCTTTCCAGCCCTTTGATAGCTTATTTTTGTATATGTAATGAAATCCTGCCTTGAAAAGCAACAACAAAAAAACCAAAAAAAAAAAAAAAAAAAAAAAAAACCCCAAACCAAAACAACAAATAATGGCAAACCTGTCTTGGATTCCCGTGTCAGCCAGTTAGGCCAGCTTTAAGCAGCTTGCTTAAATGTCAGGTTGAACTGAATGTAGCCACAGATTAGAATTCTACCATATACCATAAAACAGTGTCTTAGTCACTGTTTTATTGCTGTGAAGAGACACCATGACAGGAATGATTCTCAAAAGCATTTAATTAGGGTCTGGCTTACAGTTTGAGGGGCTTAGCCCCATATTATTATGGCACCAGGAGCATGGTAGCAGGTAGGCATGGTGCTGGAGAAGTAACCAAGAGCTCTGTCCTGATCCATAGGCTGAAAGAGAAAAACGCTGGGCTGGCTGTGGGCTTTTGAAACCTCAAAACCCACCCTGAGTGCCAGGCTTCCTCTAACAAGGCCACACCTCCGACTCTTTCTAATACTATCAAAGAAGGCCACCCCTGTGTGACCAAGCATTCAAATCTATGAGCCTGTGGGGCCACTTTCTTCAGACCACTGCAGCACCCACAAAAGCCCTGCTAAGGAATAACTGCACTTCCTAAGGAATAACATGCTCTATCTTATTGATTTATATATTTGCTTAGTGGTCCCGGGCCCTGCACACGTCAGGCAGGTGTTGCGTACACTGGCTGGACCTTAGCTACTGTCGTGATTGAAGGTCTGAGATTATAAGATGTTCACAGAGCTGGTTGGATTGTAGAAATGTTGTGTTTAAGGATTGTGTAACAATAGAGTCATCTTAATAGTAAAGGACCTATTTTCTTCTGCTGCTTCCTTAACAATCTCTTAAAAGTGATTGCCTGTGCTTCGCTAATTTCTATAACGAAGCTGGAATGGAATCCAAAAGAAAAGGTAACTGTTTCCCCCTCAGTATATAGGTGCCGATCCCAGGTCTATGGCAGGGCGGCTGGTGAATCCTAGGAAGGGACACTGTCCTTTCTTAAGGTGGGCTGGAAAACATGGAGTCACTGTGAATTGGAATTGGCTTACTACTGCGTGTGATAATTAGCTGCAAAAGGCAGCCTGGAAGCAGGCTTAGTTATAGGTGCAACTGGCCATGGTCTGCACTTGATGAATCCAAGGCAGCTGCTGGTCTGCAGACTGGAATAAGCCCTCCAGAGCTGCTCTGGGAGGGAGGAAGCTCCGTGGTGGACACACACAGTGGGGAACATCATCAGGACAGTTGGGTAATGACAGGAAAGTGGGATTTGTTGCTGTTTCGGGTTTTCTTAAAAGTGAAAGGTCTTATTACCCTGACTTGGGTAAATTGGAATGTCTTGATTTTCAGGGAAACCCAGTCAGTTTAGGGATCCACCTTTTTCCTAGTATGTCTCAATTGACAAGATGATGCTCGGGCCACAGAATAGATGGTAGAGAGTGGTGGGGCCTTTCAAGGGGGCAAATAGAAGAATGTCTTCAACCAAAATCAAACAGAAGAGGTGTGGGCCGATGTGAGAACCAGCGCTGCGCAGGGCGGTTCTCGGGCGGCTCTCAGGACAGCAGGCTGTGGGGACAGTCAGGACAGCTCTGGGAAAGTGAATCCCCAGGGAAGCCTGGGGTTCAGCTCAAACAATGGCTGTCTTTTGCCAAATACAATACTTTGAAAGTAAGAACAACTTGGAATTGAAGTTCCGACGGCATGTTGTGGACCCACAAGAGCAACAGTCAAGTCTCCCCATGGGCCAGGGCATGTTATCCCAGAGACCAAGAGAAAGTATTCCAGAGACCAATCACCATGGGCCAGGGCATGGTATCCCAGAGACCAAGAGAAGGTATCCCAGAGACTAAGAGAAGGACATTTTTAGTTTTTTGCTTTTTTTGTTTTTTTCCCAGACAGGATTTTTCTGTGTAGCCCTGGCTGTCCTGAACTCGCTCTGTAGATCAGGCTGGCCTTGAACTCACAGAGATGTCTGCTCTGAGTGCTGGGAAAGGCCTGTAAAAAGGACATTTTTGAAAAAGGGAATAGTTGAACGTGGCAGGTGTAGCTAAGCAGTCCAGGGAGTGAGGGTCCTGAATTTAAGCAGCAATAGGTCTCTCATGTTTTTCAAAAAACAGTTCCAGTAGAAACAGTGGGTTAGAAGCTGAAGGCAGGAGGTGAGAGGAAGGGGGCATTTGCCGTGATGGGTGGGGCATGTGCAGAGTGGCTAGAGCAACAATTTTCAAAAAGTACAATTCTGACATGCAGTGGAAGCCATCAAGACAGCTACAGGGACAATGCTGAAGAAGAGGATGCTCCAGCTAGGATTTCAAAAAGTGCTTCTTTTGAATGGCTCGTCAAAGTCTGGGTAGTGGGGCGGTAGCCCCAACTAAAAGGTGTTCCTCCTCTAGCCAAGGACATGGATGCAGTCCGCAGAGGAAAGCCAGGGAAGCTGATACTTCAAGTATCAGCCACTAGGTGACAGTATTTCACCACAAATCAAAATGCGATCAAGGGCTCAGCTTGGCTCAACAAAGCAAAGGAGCAGGGTAGGGAGGATGGCTCATGCTTGTGATTCTAGGGCTCCAAAGGCTGGGGCAAAAGGAGGAGCAGCCTGGGCCACAAAGAGATCTTGGCCTTAACAAAAAGAGCACAAACATATCTAGTGTCTGGTTTTCTCTTTACTGTAGTACTTCTGCTTCTTGAATGAAGTCTACACTGAAAACCCTCGTACTGTCTGGGTACAGCAGTGGTTAGGCACCACCCTGAACTTCCATGCGGTATATTAGAACTTGCCCTGCACACTGTGTGTGGCTTGCGGGAAGGGGTGGTGGTGGTGAGAATCGTAATTCACTGTCATTCACATAGCTAAGCCTGCATTTACATTTAAAGAGGAGAAACTGGGACTCTGGTTCTGAGCTCTCTCACTATCATATTGCCCCACTTTTAAAAAATGATTTTGTTTAACACACACACACACACACACACACCATAGCACATAGGTAGAGATCGGAGGACAGAGTTGGCGCTCCACTTCCAGCACGTGGGCTCCAGTAACAGCTCGCTAGCTTCGCCTCAGTGCCGTCTGCCAGCCTTGCCCTCTACTGAATGTTTATTTTTATGCCTTCATGTATGTATACGCACCATGCACACGCCTGGTGATCTTGCTTGGAGACAGAAGAGGTTCAGGATTCCCTAGAACCGGAGTTCCAGACAGTTGTGAGCTGCCATGTGGGTGCTGGGAAACAAACCCGATCCTTGCAAGAGCAGCCACTGCTCTTAACCACTGAGCCACCTCTCTGGCCCCTTGCCCTCTGCTGTCGTAAGACATCTTCATTGTCTAGGGACGATCCACTGGACCAAAAATTAGTGGCCACTGTTCTCTGTCCCTAATTAGACAGGCCAGGTTCTCCTCAGTTGTGCCCTGGGGTAAGAACAATAGGTGAGTGTGAGCATCTATAGAGATACTATTGCAATCTCACCCAATCCTTGTGGATGGAAAGAAGGGCAGAGTGTCACGCTTAAACCAGCCTGTTCTCTTGAAATCACAGGCCTTAAGCCAAGTGTTTACAGATTGGGTATGTGAGCTGATCAGAATGAAGATGAGGGGAAAAAAATCTTTAGAGTTTAAGAGTGCTTTTAACTGAATTTACAGTATTAAAAAAGAAGCAGATGTACACACACACACACATGCACACACACACACACACACACACACACACACACAGATGCAGACAGAGATGGGAGACACACACAGACCCAGAGAGAGAGAGATACTCATGGATGCATTGTGGAAGCCTTTTTACTTCTGAAACAGCACTGACATTATTTTCCTCTTTTGTGAAAATGGAGTGGGCTGGCAGTCAGTGGTAGATCACTTTCCTAGTTTATTCAACGCCCTGGTTAAATCCCCAACACAGCAAATAAACAATAAATAAACAAATAAGTAAAGTTAAAATTAAAATCAAAAGAAGTGGAATGAATTGATGAAACACGGCTTTGATCTTGTCTATTTCAATACTACCTGTTTCACTATTTCTCACCTCCAGACACAGGTGAGGTCAAGGTCTTGATTCTGGGCATTGATTTTCTCCAAAATAGGGTCATGCAATGAGTGTCTTGCTGTGGGCATTTGCTCTGCAGCTCTATTTTCCTTACTCTGTAAAGCAGAACTCTGTGAAATTAATACCCACAAAAACAGAGATATTCAAACCTACCGGGGTGCTGGGCTGGTCTTGTGTGCATGCACATACTCATTCTGGGAGATCCCTGGGGATGCCCCCCCGGACACTTCTGTGTGCCCTTCAGCTTCGGGGTTCCCAGGGCAGGGCAACAAAACCAGACCCATTCTCACTGGGCTCCAGATTTGCATCATGGTCTCAGCTATTCTGTGGTCCTTAATCTACCTTTTGAAGTTATATAAAGACAAGTGATGGATGAGTTTGCATTGATTGGACAGCGTTTTCCTCAGGTCTGATTATCTCATATTTTTATCTCATATTTTAGGTGATTTCCTTCACCTGAGCCCCTTTAGGCTAAACTCTGTCTCTTTATTGTCACTGTTAGGATTATGTGTATCACGTAGTGAGCGCCATCTGTGAGTGGACCGTGGCCTTTGGTTTTATTTTCTATTTCCTAACATTCATCCAAGATTTCCGGGTAAGGATTTAATCAGTTCAAATGTCATATGAATTGTGATGAATAGTGAAAACAGAAAAGTTCTTACATTTTGCGAAACATTCTTTTTACTCTTGTAATGTGTTTGATGGGGAGAGGTGGGCTGGGAGCTTGTGAACTGCACATTAGTAGCATCTTTCCAAAGGGTGGGGACACGTGTTAGACACATCTCCAGCCGGTCATTTAACCGATGAAACTTTCATGTTATCTGCCATTTGATGCTCAAAGTCCAGGCTGTGTTCAGGGAAATCTCACTAGTTCCAAAAACCAGAAAATATGACTGTGTAAAAGAAACTGTTAGAAAACATTCCTCAGACCAAGGGAAGGCAAGACCTTAGCATATATGACTACATGGAGGCTCTCATCTAGAATGAATGAGTCATTGGCTAAACTGATATGCAAAGCCAAGAGAATCCATTAGAACCCAATTCAAGCGTGGCACAGTAGTGGGGTCACCTCTGAGGGGAGGCAAAGCTTCTAAGATATCATGGTTGATTCTGGAACTGTGTCACTCTTTGGTTCCCTCTCCTCCATCTCTGCAGGGAGTCACTTTAAGGATATCCACAGAAATCAATGATAACCTTTGAAAGACCGAGAATCCTGTCTCAGGGAATATCAAGTGGCACAGAGGATGGACAGGCTTGGATGTCACCCTGATTGGAACACATTTGTGGCACATCCGGGACTTGAATTTCATTAAGAATTCCTAGTAGTTGTTCTATTTACAAAGGTATGTTTTCTAGAGAATGTATAGCATTGGGGACACTGTAGCAATATTTTTATACTTTCTAAGGCACTCTTTATATGAACAGATTCATATGCAGACAAGATGAGGCATTACAGAAAATTAAGGATTATTTTTTAATAGATTCTTTAGACTTTTATGTATGAATTATTTATGAAAATACACTAAGAAAAAAATGTTAAGTTTAGGACTTTTTTCTAAAGAAGCCAAATCAGGGATAGTAATTTAAGTTTATTTTTTCTTATAAAATACAATGTATTTTTATAAAATACATTTTAATCACAAGAGAGCACTTATACAATTCAATTCATAGTGACTATATAACCTAGTGGTATAGATTTCATTAATAAGTTGACACTAAGGCACTCTAAACAAAATGCTTTTATAGTTAAGGCCTCAAAACCATTTACTATGCACATTAACCAGCAAATATGGAAGGCCTTGGTTTGAAATTTTTCTCCTCATTTGCTGAATTTTCCTTTCCCAGGGAGCTACAGCTTTTTCAGGGAACTAATTCCAAATAGGAGCTTAGCAGGACAGCTTAGAAATGATAAATAACTGCTTTTCAACTTTGACCCAGAAGTGAAACCCACTTCCAATTCCCCTGTAAGCCAGTCAAAGAGAACACAGATCCAAGACAGGGAGAAGGAGAGGGCCAGTAGACACTTGTGGGTGCAGGCACTGTTCATTTGTTCCTTTCAGTGCCTGTGGCCACTGTCCTATGGCACCACAGGGAGGGTGAGCCAGGCCCTTTCCCAAGCAAGGCTTGGAGAGACTACCTTTTCTTCAGTTCACCAACGGCGAAAGAAACACCAGCCGTTGTAGAGGAAGAAGTGAAGACCCCCAAGTTCCATGCCTAAGTCTGGGCAAGGGCAGAGCAGCCCATACAGACAGCCTTGGTGAGGGGCACCTGCACAGTGAGGGCCGTGCAGCCCCCTGGGTGTGGCTGAGTCAAGGCTGAGCCTCAGCAGCCACTTCTGCCCTGGTGTCCCGAGTCTCCTATGCGTGTGACATGGAAACTGACAACCACTTCTGAGTCCACTGTAACTTTCCACACTGCCACGGGTCCCACTGTAATCCTGGAACAAAGAGACAGTGACCGTTTGTCATTCTGAAGAGAAACAGAAGCTGGTACCTTTCCTGTGGACACTGGTTGAAGCTATGCCATTCTTTGCTTTGAGCAGGGACATTGTTGATCCTTCCCAGAATGCACATGGATCTCTTCCTTCCACTGGTGACCCGGCCCTCCCTCCTTCAGGACAGAACACGAGAGCCTTTGCCATGGTTAAACACAGTGCCTTCCAGCACACAATAGGTGCTTAATAAATACTCACTGAATATACATAAATGAATGAACAAATCAAGTAATCACTAGGGATGTTTGAGGTGCTATCTAAAGGGTTTATTTACTCTAGTTCACTAGTTATTTTGATGTCAATAGCTATTCTGTATCACCTAGTAACGTTGTCCATTTTGCTCTGTGTAGTATACAAGTTTCAATTGTTTGGGCTTCATGATTCTTCTGGACAGATACCACAGAAATTGTTACGTGGGCCAGACCTGTCTTGGCAGACTGAGAAGGCCCCAAATCACCCCAAGTCACGTTCTGCAGATCCCATGCAGCTTCTCATGTTCCCCCCATTTTGGTATTTAATTTCTACATATGTATATATCCTTGGACTTCATACCTGAGAAAGTAAAATAAACTATTTCTTTAATAGCTTGTCTTTGTTATTATAAACTGTCACCTGGGGGCCATTATGAAGTACATAATGGTCCCAGACTGGTGGATGTTTGCTGTGAGGGTGTGGCTTGGTCAGGGGAGATGACGCTGCACATACATAAAGTTGTGGCTTAAACCTCCTGTTTTCTTACATCGTGAAGGGGCTATCTGTGAGCATGATTGGCTTATTTTTGTAGATTCTCAAACTGATAATTTTTTTTAATCAGTCCAGACTCTCAGCGCTACAGGCTTCAGAAACCAATTTTTTAATTTTTATTTTTTTAATAGCAAGAGCATCGGGACTCAGGTCACAGAGCTGAACTGGTGTTAGGGACTGCAGATCAAAAGGTACCATTGAGACCCTACCTGCTGCCCTGCTTTCTTCCTGGTTGGTGTTTTCAGGCAGCCTTTCCTCTGGAGGAGTGAGGAGCCTTTTAGGAGCCTGGAAAGCTCACACTTAAAACTTCTTGCCCCTCATTGGTTAGCTCATGCCACGTGGCTGAGGAAGCCAGAGGGGTCTGCATCATCCAAAACTTCTCCTTTGGTGCTGGGTAAAGCTCTCCTCAGAAGAAAGGTTGTAAGAAATAGGCTTTAGCAGGTTAAACAAACAAACAAGAACAACAACAGCAACACCAAAACGGTAACCATAAGCCATTTTAGTAACATTTTTGCCTTTTGTAAACATTGAAGTCAAGGCTCTTATGTTTCTATCCAACCTCTATACAGTTGGCTAGGCAATTACCACATTTTTCAGACTAATACAGAGTGGCCCAGCAACCTGGGCAGAGCTGTTTCCAGCCTGGTGGCGACAGACTCCTACCCGGGACCCTGTTTTCCAGATTTCTATTCAACTGAGTCCCTTTGTTTTCCCCTTTAACACTAACAGAGGATTCCACAGAAATTGCAAATTGCATTTTATAAACCAAATTAAGTACATCAGTGCTGAACTGTTGTTTGGGTTTCCTAACATCCCTTCCATGTGGCAGTGTCCCATGTTCCCATTTTCTGCTGCTGTTGTTCACTTGGAGACATGCTGGTCTGGTGTTTGGGCCTGGAATGAGGAGAGGGGAGTGGGAGGGAGATAAGTGTTCTCCCTTCTCTCCCTCTGCCTGCTTCTGGCAAGCTGGGAAGCCCAGCTGTCTCCCCACACACATACTCTTGGTCTGGCTCGGAATGCCCCAAATTCTCAAGTCCAGAATGCCATGCATCTGCATCGCGTCGGTTGCACAAGAGAACAACCGCACTGAAGCCCCGGAGGGAAACTGCTGGCTCCCTTGGTCACCCCCAGCAGATTCATGTTCTAAAACGAAGGGCAGCAGAACCCCAAGCTCATACTGGAGATGGCAGCGACCTCCAAAGTTGTTGCTTGGAGAAGGCTTTTGGGAGACACTAGCATCTGTGTGAGGCTGAGGCCAGGGTACCCGCAGGAGCCTTCGGTGTGCTGCTCCAGCCCCACGCTGGTCCCACCTCTGTACTTTTCAGTTAGGAGTGGATTATTGCTCTCTGATTCGAATACATTTTAGATCCAGTAAGAAAAACTGAGAGGATCTAGTTCTGTAGCCCAGGCTGGCCTGAATCTAACTTTCAAGCCAAGTCCTTGAACTTGGAGCAATCCTCCTGTTTCTGTCTCCAAAATGCTAAGATTACAGGCATGAGCCACTAAACTCAAGATATGTTCCTGACATTTAAACCTGTAAGACTCCCAACTGATACAATTGAACTGGGATCCTACCAATGACACTGGGTAGGCAGAAAATAATTCCAAGTGAAGTGGGATTTAGTTGCATACATCTGCAGTCCTTTGAACATTTGCTCTTAAACATTGTGAATAATATTACTGATTTAAGCCTTACAACATCGACCCATGTATGCTCTTACTGTCCTGGACTCCCTTTGTGGACCGAACTCACAGAGACCCGCCTCTGTCTGCCTCCCTAGTGCTACCACACCCAACTGCCAGGGTATTTCTTAATCCCGTCAAACTAACAACAAACATGAAGCCTCACCATCTCCCAGGCTGGCCTTGTTGTCCTGTAGTGCTAGGATCATGGACACGCAGCATTACTCTTGTTGAGAACTGTGTTGGTAGACACCAACAATCACTTAAAATCTACCCTTTCTCCCTCCTAGACAGATGATTTATAACAACACCCCAGGGCAGTCAAAGGACATTGTGAGCCTCCTGGACCTGGGCTTGGTGCAGAATGACCCAAGGATAGAGGATCTCAGGAGATACCAGGGGGAAAGAGTTAGGGAAGCCTACTATTGAGGAACTTCAAGTTGACTGTGGGCACGAATCAATTTGTCACTTTTCCTGGGATCATGTAATGAAATCTCTAAGATATTCCTATTAGCAATGCCATTTTATATGAGTGTTTTGTCTGCTTGTATGCGTGTATGTGTGAGCATGAGTACAAGCCTGTGTATGTGTATGTGTGTGTGTGTGTGTGTGCATACCTGTTTCCCATAGAGTTCAGAAGAAGGTGTCAGAGCCCCTGTAACTAGAATTAAAGATAGTTGTGAGCCACCATGTGGGTGCTGGGAACCAAACCCAGGTCCTCTTCAAGAGCAGCCAGTGCTCTTAACCCCTGAGCCCCTGCTCCAGCTCCAGAAATGAGACAACTTGGAGAAAACGGGTGAAATGTTTTATCTGTTTGCTGTGTTAATAGGGTAGATCCCCTGGCTGGATTCTGAGTATATAAGACTGGGGCTTCAGGAGAAACAACAAAGAGATGACTCGAATGATAGGCCTGTTGTCTGTTTCTGTTCTCTAGCACCCTTGGACTTTGAGGAGTTGCTCTGAGCTGATCAGGGAGTTTGCTGGACCTAGAGTTGGGGCTTTCAGTGTCTTTCAGGCTTCAGCGGCTCCACTGGACTCTTCACTTCTAGCATCTTTGCTTTGGGGTGGCACAGCAGGAAAGATTGGGAACTCTCTGGGTTTGGGAAGAAGTGTGTGCCTTAGAATACTTTTCCTAAGGAAAAGCCATGGTGGCCCCAAAGGGAAGAGCATTTATTCCATTTCCAGGCCAGCACCCCCAAAGAAACTCTCAAATGGGGTCTCAGCTAGCACCAAACTCACTAGCTGAGGCTAGCCTTGAATTCCTGAGCATCCTCTTCCTAAATGCTGGGATTATATGTATACACCACTAGGTTCAGCTAACACACACACACACACACACACACACACACACACACACACACGAGGCCCTTAAACAAGAATTCTCCATTCTTTAGTCTCTTTAGGCCCTGGAAACTACCATTTTACTTTCTCCATCTGGAACTTGGAATCAAGTTGTCCTTACCTTTTTGTGACTGGCTTGTTTCATTTAGCGTGTTGTTGTTCTGCCTCAATATGACAGAATCAATAAGGCCAGGTCATAGCTCACTCTACAAAATTCCACATTTGGCTCACGTAGTCATCGGCCAAAGCACACTGGTTGCTTCTACATTTTGGCTATTATGTACAATGCTGCTGTCAACACAGGTGAACAAATATCCTTCGGAGTCTCTGCTTTCAGTTCTTCCGAGTATATACTCACAAGTGAAATTGCTGTATTGGCTGGCAACTCGTGTTTCATTTTGTCCCCTTGGCATTCTGAAACAGGGTCTCACTTTGCAGCATAAGCTGGCCTGGAACTCACTGAAATCCTCCTGCCTCAGCTTCCCAAGTGCCAGGGTTACAAGTATGAGCCGCCTCTGTCTGTCTGTCCGTCTTTACCTCTCTGTCCATGTGTCTGTCTCTTCCCTCCTCCCCCCACCACTGAGCTACACTCCCAGGTAATACTTTTGGAGGAACCTCCATTCAGTTTTCTCCACAATGGCCATACCATTTTACATTCCCACCAGCAGGGTACAATTTTACAATTTCTCTTCATGCTCACTATCACTTTTTGCTTTTTCCCTGGGGTTTTTGATGGTAGCACCATAACGGGCATGGGATGGTGTCTCCTATTTTTTATTTGCATTTCCTGAGTGCTCAGAGGCACTGGGCATCATTTCTTTTCTTGAGCTTACTGGCTTTCTGAGCATTATTTGGAGGAATGTCTGGTCGAGGCCTGTGTGCAGCTGGAGTTGTTTCATTCCGTGTGTACTTTGGTTGAATATCCAGGTGTGGCGTCTACGTCCAGCACACAGTATAGTCTCTCTGAGCCCAGAGAGCAGTCAGACACAGAGTCCTGGGCTCCAGCTCCCTTACTCTGCCTTATTTATCAGGATAGTAGATGATGGGAAAGCCTAAAAGGCAGATTTCACCTTTTTTCCCCCCACAATACTTCAATCAGGGTAACGTGGGGAAGCCAGTTTCAGGTACCACCCCAATTATTTGATTCAAGATGAAGAGTGATATGTTTAGACCTGCCATCACTTAGACAGCTGCTAACAGAATCTTTAACACACATATCAAGAAGACCAGAGAACATAGTTCAGTCTTTCATTTCTTCTTAATACTTGAAAAGGCATGTATTGTTTTAAAATTCCCTCAAAAGCTGCAGCAGGTAGAGTTATTCCTCTGTTTGTCTGCATTCAGAACCATTAAGTCAGAGCCACCTTGAAATTGAAACCAGGAAAATCCCTGATCACTTGCCAAGAGAGGAAGCACAAGCCTGTCGCCTGCTGTTATTAAATAATTACCTAGTTGCTGACACATTGCAGAAGTGGTGGAAACTGATGTGTTGGCAAGGATGAATAGGGATTAATAATGAGCTTGGGTCACGAGGCTTATAAATGAGGTAGGACATTGTTGTGTCCCTGAGTTTTGGCTTGGAACCACCAAACCAGGCACCGTATCCTTCCAACTCAAATAACCAGGCCTTAATGTGGTAAGTAGTTAACACTGGCTGTGTAAATGACCATGGTTAACTGGTCCAGTTCATTTTGAAGACACTCAGAAGTCATGGGACATCAACAGAAGCAGTCGCGCTGGTGATCTGGAGAGAGGAGAAGGAGGGAAGAAAAATGGACAGCAGAATGGTTTAGTTTTTTTGACAACCCACCTTCACCTAGGCTCATTAGCCACCAGGGTGACTTTCCTCTGGAATACAGTCTCTAGGATGAATTCAACCCGAGCTTC
Organism: Psammomys obesus; assembly: GCF_907164565.1. NCBI lineage: Eukaryota > Metazoa > Chordata > Mammalia > Rodentia > Muridae > Psammomys > Psammomys obesus. The sequence continues at coordinate 5,315,414 of NW_026596091.1, read as the reverse complement.
CCAGATTTTCTTGCTCAGTAACGCCTTCCACTTGAGTTCTGAATAGCAACCGTTTGTGCGTCTCCTACACAATTCCTTGCCACACCACATGCTGAAAAGTACTTAACACTTGGCCGTAATTCTCCAACTTAAACACACTCCAAGAGAAGCTACAGCCTCATTTCCTGATCGGGGTAGTTTGGTCAATGGTTTTGCTGCAGAACAGGTAACTTAGGGTGGAAATTTGAGGATCATCCCAGACTCTTCTTTTTTTTAATTAATTTATTTTTTATGAATTACAGTTTATTCATTTTGTACCCCAACTGCAGCTCCCTTTCTTGTCCCCTCCCAACCCCACCCTCCCTCCCTCTTTTCCACCCATGTACCTCCCCCAGTATTGCTCCCCAAGTCCTCAGGGTTCGTTAACTTTATCTTCCACAGACAGAAAGAACACGGAAGCACTGTCTGAACCAGATACTCTGGGGAATGGAAGAGACAATGCTACTAATTGCTCAGAACAAATGCTCTGGAGCCAATGGAGACTTTTGATTTACCTGTTCATCTGGTCTCTGTCTTGTTTTTATTTTGAGAGAAGTTCTTTCTGTGTAGCTTAGGCTGGCCTCCAACTGGAAATCTTGCCTCTGCTGTGCAAGTGCTGGGATTACAGGTGTGTTCCACCATGCCTGGCCATTTTTCTCCTCAGCCTTGTCATCACTGCTGTACTTCATGCCTTTCTAGTTATTGGATATACATCCCACTTTGCCGTCATCTCCTTCAGTTTTGGTCCTTTTCTGCACACCTCATACATCATACACACAGACACACATTTAATATTCTCATGTGGTTGCTTAAAATCCTTCAGTGGCTGCTGTAAGTTGATGAATTTCAAATAGCTTAGTATAGTTTATGAAGCTTTCTGTATGGATAATTTTTTACTTCTCCAGCCTCTCTGCTCATTCATTGGTCCATCTGTTCCACATCTATTGACTGTTCCTCTAAGCCAGTCACAATTCTGGAGTCTAAGAACATAATGATGAGATGGGCTCTGCCCTCAAGATGTTGACAGCAGAGAAGCTGGAAGCGGCCAAGTGAACACTAGTAAAATGCATCCTAGTGAAGCACTTCAGTAACACAGAGGGGGTGCTGGCACCCAGTCTCAGCAACATTGTCTTCATCTTCATCATCATCATCATCATCATCATCATCATCATCATCATCATCATCATTGTCGTCATCACCATCACCATTCTCCTCATTATCTGAGAGTTGGAACGAAATCTCAGGCCTCTGCAACCAACTCACTGGGTCAACACCTGCGTTTTCACAAGCAAATCCAGTGAATGTTTCTTTTTGAAATACTTGGTTCATGAGCATACATTGGTTACAAGTTTGCTAAATGAAGGATGAGGTGGAGGAAAGTCACATTCTTAGAGGGTTTCAGAAGTGCAGAGGCACAGGAGCAAGAGAGAATAAGCTTGTGAGAAATAAGCTTTGGGAATGGAAGGTAGGGCTAACTTAGAGATACCATTAATTCAAGGAAACCTCTTGGTAAAATTCAGTTCCTCCACTTCTGTTGGATCCCATCAAGAAACAGTGATAAAGAGTATTTGATTCATGGAGACAAAGGGCAGAACAAAAGTTACCAGGGGCGGGGGAAAGTGCGATGGAGAGTGTTATTTAACGGATGAGAGTCTGGAATGATGAAAATTTTCTGGAAATGGGCAGTGCCGATGGCTGTATAGTGTTTAATACTACTGGACCTTACACTAAAAAAAATAGTTACATAACAGTTTTAGTTAACAGAAACTTGCTTAGCATGCATGATGCCGCGGGTTTCATCGAAGGCACCCTATAAGACTGAGCGTGGGGCGCCTGCTTGTAATCCCAGCACGTGGAAGGCAGAGGCTGGAGGACCAGAAGAGCCTCAAGGTCATCCTCACTGCCTAGTGAGTTCAAGGCCAGCGTGGGATGCACAAGAACCTGTCTCAAAAGAAAAATGTGGAAAAAGAAAGGTTAGAGTATTACATTTTGTTATATTTTCCTTAAAACTCTAGTACTTTGCTGTCTAAAAAGACCTCATTTTTTCAAGTCCCAGCTCTACCCACGTCCTTGTCTTGATGTCCCAGAAACCAGTCCTTATTTCTTGGAGCCCAGTGCTCACATCCGCCAAGAAGGCCTAATGGTGGCGTCTGCACCGTAGCCCTGTCCTTAAAATCCTTTGAGATAGTCATTCATTGAACTCAAGGAGGAGTCTGTTGAGTAGCTCATGACCATGGACAATTGCAGAACCAAGCCTTAGCTGCATGCCTAGCCCAGCTGGAGCTTATGTCACACACCAACCCTTATACTCCTCTTTAACTCTACTCCCTCATCTGTCTCCTCTCTCTCCACAGCAGTGGTTCTCAGCCATGGCTGCACATTAGAATCACCACGAGAGCTTTGACAAACCCCAGAACACAGACCAATTACAGTGGAATTTCAGGACCTGGGGCTGGAGGCACCGTTAAGACAGAGCCCCACAGTTCCAGTTTGGTGAGCCAACATCACCTGGAGGGCACAGCAGGACATGAGTCCTGGGCTCCAGGCCCAAAATCTCCAACTGAGCAGATAGAAAACAGTTCTCTGCTTTCCACCACTACCATCTAACGGCTCTTTCCTTTTGCTTGCGGTCTGTACTTCCTACCTCCTTCCTAGTGGCTGCTTCCAGACCTGCCCCTGAAATTCTTTTGGAAAACATTTGCCAGCAGCTTTCTTGGTACCAATGGCTTCTGTGTTCTCAGGCTTCATTGCTTTAGACATAGTTGACCATCCCTTGCAAGTCTCCCTTTTGAATTCGGGCCACTACTTTTCAGGGCTTTATTTCCTTCTCATCCCTTTTCCTTCATTTGGAAGCGGAGACTTCCATGACCATTTACTTGTCTCTTTATATTTATTCTTTATAAATCTAAAAAGAGCAGGTGTGAGAGGACCTGATTTTGAGTATGTGCTCATTTGTGTGTGTGTTCGCATGTGTGCCCATGTGTGTCCATGGATGTGCATGTGTGCATGTGAGGAGGTCAGATGTTTACACTGACTGTTTTGTTTTATTTTATTTTGGGACCGGGTATTTCATTGAGCATAAAGCTCCTTGGCCTAGTTAGAGTGGGCTGGACAGTAAGCCCCAGGGGTGTCCCTACCTCTGCCTCCCCAGTGCTGCCATAACTGAGTATTTGGATGTGAGTACTTGGAATGTAACTTAGACCTTCCTGCTGTGTTGCAAGCCCTTTACTGACGGAGCCATCTCCCCAGACCCAGGCTTAAAATGATTTATTTTATTTGTAAGTATGTGTCTCTGTGTGGGTGTGCAGAGTGACTGCAGGTGCCTGGGGAGGCATCAAACACCTGGGGAGCTGGGGTTACAGATAACTGCGAGCTTGATGTAGATGCTGGGAACCGAACTTGGGTCCTCCGAAAGAGCAGTCCATACTGTTAACCATTGAGCTGTCTCTCCAGCCTCAGGCTTCATATCTTTATGTTCACTGGTAGCACCCTCCCACTAGTGAGTCTTGGGTGATGGTGATCACAACACTGGAAGGCCTTACATTCCTGAGCCATACCTGGCTCTTAGCCGTGTAGAGTCCCATCTTTAAGAACATGTAATGTCATGCTCTGGAGAACTCCAGGGATGGCTGGACTATAGATCATGACATCAGAGGAAAGAGCTGGGAACACTAAATACATTGCATGGAGAAAACTAGCCAGGGATGACCAAAAGGCAAGGAGATGGTCCTGAGGTCCTGTTAGCAGACCTAAGCAGTCAGGGAGGTGGCAGATGTGATGACAGGGACCATCCAACAGAGCCCCCAAGGCTATAATAAAATGTGAGTGAAGGGCTGGTCACTGCACAGGGAGGGTGTTAGTCACAGTCCTAGGATGGGCCGTGAGACCACCCCAGAGAGAACTCACAAGGGGTTTCAACCTGACAGCTGGAATTCAGTCACTCTGGCAAGAAACGGGGTGATAAGGAACCTGTTACGGTCTGTACCCTTTATTATCGTCCTGTGCAAAACACGGCTCTGTGTGTGCGAGAAGGGGGTGGAGGGGGGAAGGTCTGTGGGGCCCTCATCACAAGATAAAGTCACCCTGAGCTGTTTCCCGTCTGTGTTATTCAGCAGGGTGGCTCACATATTGAAATCTGAAACTCCTCGGGTGAAAAGCCCTCTGAAGGCTATACCAGATGTGGCCTGTGGGGCCTCCCAAGCCCAGAAAGATGAGTTAATCCGGGAAGGAAATGATTTTGAACTTGCATCAAACTTAGGGGCTTTGATCCAACGGGCCATAACAACTGAAAACAAGGCTATCAGAGGAGCTGTGGGTGGCAGTCCTGTCTCCCGAACAAGGGCCAGGCTGCTGGCTGCAGGCTGGACCCAGAACGGCCCCAGACGCAGATGGCCTCACATGATGCTGTGAAAATCCTGGTCGCCCGAACACATGCATTTGTAAACAAAGCTCTCTCCCCCTCTAAAGCCCCCAAAGCCACTGATGTCTGCAAGATTCTCCCCCTGAGTGCCCTCGATGGCCTTTCCAACCTGGAATCTTCTGCCCCATTATGGATGACATAGAGCTTGCAACATGACTGTTCTCCAGGTACAGTTTTCTTTCTTCAGTTATATGATGAACTGCTAATGGTCTCAGGCCAAGTCTACTTTACATTTCTTTGTACCTCTGAATGCTTAGTCCCCTGAGAAACATTATTTACAGAAAAGTACAGAAAGTTCTCTTATACATTCCGAAAATCTGGTGCAGACCCTGGCCTATAGCACACACTGAGCCAGAGAATAGATGTTTATTAAACTGATAGAATGGTTGGTTACAGCTAAGTAGAACTACTTTTCTCAGTTACTGGAGGGCATAATGAGTTTAAGTGATTTCTGGGGAGAGGTTTGGTTTATGTCCTGGCTCAAGCAGATACCTGTCTGTCATGGTGGGAGCCTGTGCTTCTGCCTGCAGATAAATTGATGGATCCGGAAGTAGAAAGTTCAGGCCGGGGACAGCCATGGATAGCACTTTCAGAGGTCGCCCCAGCAACTCACTTCTCCTGGTAGGTTCCATGTGCCAGAGACTCCACCACATCCTGGTGCAGTGCCACCAGAGAGACTCCAGGAAGCAGCTTCACACGTGAGCCACACAGACGTTTCATTCTCCCTTTTCATAGAGGTTTTTCTTCTCTGACCCCCACTTCTGTGTCCTCCACATAAACTGCTGAATTGTCTCCTGGCTCTCCAGATTGGACTGACTCACACTGCTTCAAAGAGGTCTTTCCTGGGATTTATTTTTTGTCTTAGAACCAGAGAAAATGTTTAGTCTTTTTGTAGGGTACTAGTACATTTAGGAGTTGTTGGCCTATATGTCATTTGCCACATGGAAAAAACAGATCTCTAGTGCGAGCAGAGTAAGGGAGCCAAAGGAAAAAGCTAAGCGAGAACTCTGACGGTGTTCAAACCCCTCAGTTACAGTGTGTATTTCAAGCCCCAGGCACAGGCACATTCCTGTCCGTGGATAGGCTTGCATGGTCAAGGAAGTATTGTTTTAATATCCTCTCTCCTCCACACAGACGGGTTTGGCTTAGATCCCCGCCACCGTAAGCAACTGTGTCCTGACACAGTCGCTGCGTGGTGGTGGTGGGGCCCGCAAATGAAAACAAATGGATGAATGAAGTCTCATTACACCAGGTTAGAAAGTTTTGCAGTAGGGACATTTCAAAACTCCCCATGCTTATTTGTGGTTTTAACAAGTTACCTTTTTTATATCCTTCCTGAATCTAACGTAGTGTTTGGTACAGAAGAGGAGCATTCTATGCCTGGATACGATAGTGTCTGGTGGCTTGATTCTTTAATTTGTTGTTTTCAATGAGTTTATTTTTCCTGCATACACATTTATTGAAAAGCTTTGAGGTCTGCAGTTATAATGCATAATGAGAAACATTCTTAAGTATTTTTCAAACGACATAAGGGATGATAGGCCTGTATCACGGAGAGGTTTTCTTTGTGGGCAAGAAAGAACCTGTAGGAAAGAACCCTTTCCCAGGTTTATGGCCAAGAAGATGCTTGTAGAGACAGAATGGCACCCACATTATTATATCTGGACTCATGGCCCAGTGTGTATGAGGGAGCTTATTAGAACCACAGGCAGGTGGGTGAGCAGTGTAACACCTCTGGCTACCACAGCTACAAACAGAACCTTTAGCCTCAAATCCTCCTCTAGATCTGCTACCCCTATATAGGCTCTGTTGGCTTTTACCCTTTTACTCACAAAATTTTATCATTTTACTTTATTGTTTTCATTTCACTTCAAACCAGCTCACCCTCCAGGACCACCTGTTTGTCCTCTTTCAGAATCTATTGATCTAATCATTTAATCACTTGTTCTAGGAACAGCAACCACATGCCATATAACCACATATCTTTACCCCACTCTCCTGTGACAAATGTCACTGACATTTATTCATTTATATATTTGCTGTTCTTTCTCTTTATAACTTTCAAAGCTTTGTTCTCCCTCTATCTCTCTGTTTCTGCTGGGGATTGAACCTAGGGCCTTATGTATTCCAGGTAAATTCTTTAACACTGAGCTATATCCATGGGGGCGGGGATGTTTGTTTTGTTTTTGAGACAGAGTGTCTCTATGTAGCCCTGGTCTGGAACTCACAGAGATCCACTGGCCTCTGCCTCCTGAGTACAGGGATTAAAGACATGGGTCACTGGTTTTCTTTCTTTCTTTCTTTCTTTCTTTCTTTCTTTCTTTCTTTCTTTCTTTCTT
>NW_026596091.1:5302486-5308627 GCF_907164565.1 Psammomys obesus | reverse complement strand
CTTTCTTTCTTTCTTTCTTTCTTTCTTTCTTTCTTTCTTTCTTTCTTCCTTCCTTCCTTCCTTCCTTCCTTCCTTCCTTCCCTCCTTCCTTCTCTTTTTCTTTGAAGTAAGGCCTTCAAAGAAAGGCCTTGATGAGCAATTTAAGCTGGCCTTGGATTGGTGACCACTTTGTTTTAGCCTTGCAGGTGCTGGGATTATAGGCATTGGTCTTTATGCTTGGTTTGGCAGGCCTCTTAGCATAAGAATGTGAATGAAGTTAGGTATAGTGGTATGTAGGCACTCTTGGGGGGAAGTGAGGCAGGAAGTTCTGAGTTTAAGGTCAACTTGGGCTACACAGGAGACAGTGTGAAAAAAAAGGGGGGGAAGTCTTAGGGTTTCTATTGCTGCAATGAAACACCATGACAAAAAAAAAAAAAACAAGTTGGGGAGGAAAGAGTTTATTTGGCTTAAGTTTCTACACTATTGTTCATCATTGAACGAAGTCAAGACAGGAACTCCAGCAGGGCAAGAACCTGGAGGCAGGATCTAATGCAGAGACCATGGAGGGGTGCTGCTTACTGGTTTGCTCCCCATGGCTTGCTCAGCTTGCCTTTGTGGAGAAGCCCGGGGATGTATCACCCACAATGGACTGGACTCTCCCCCATCAATCATTAACCAAGAAAATGCTCTACAGCCTGGCCTACAGTCTGATTTTATAGAGGCAAACTTTCAGTTGAGGTTCCCTCCTTTGAGGTGACTTTAGCTTCTATCAACTTGACATGTAACTAGGCAGTGCCGAAGGGAAAAAGGGAAAGATAGGAGAAAGAAAATGAAAGAAAACTGAGAAGATGAAAAGGACAAGTGGAACAGAAGTGGGATAAAGAAAGGTAGTAGAGGAATATGACAGAATTACATCATGTACATGTATGAAATGCCGTGATAAAACCCATTTATTATGTGCTATAATATGTGCTAAAAAAACATGTAGAAAAGAATGAAATTTAATGGCATTTGAGGCAGTCACTAAAAGCAAGCTGGTGTGGGCGAGTGACATGAAACTTGGTTACTTCCTCTGATCCATTCCTTCATGTTATTGTCCTCAGCACCTGCCTCTGGTGGAACTGTCAAGTCCTGAGGGCAGGTGCCATGCCTGAATTATCTCAACAGCAACACTCATGGAAGTGGTAACTGTTTACTGAGTTTCCTCTGTATGCTAGCCTTGTAACTAGCCATTTTGTGGATACTATCTGATTAAAGTGGTGGTTCTCAGCCTTCCCAGTGCTGTGACCCTTTAATAAAGTTACTCATGTTGTGGTGACCCCCAACCAAAAAATTATTTTGATGCTACTATAATTGTAACTATAATTTTGCTACTGTTATTAACTGTAATGCATATATCGTCTCTGTGGGATATCTGATATGTGACCACCTGCAAAAGGGTTGTGACCCACAGGTTGAGAACATTAAAGCCTCAACATATTCTATCAAAGAAGCTATTATCAGCCCCATTTTATGCACAGTCAGCCTCTTCAGGACAATAAACAGCTTGCCCACGAACACAGTTAACATGTGGCGGATCCAGGACCCGAGCCACCAGATCTTCCCTCTTCTTGGTTTTGCCCTTGTTTGTATGTGTATAAGTAGCTGATTAATACGTATTTGTTGAATGGAGAATTTCATATAACAACAAAGTTCTTTCAGAACAGAGAGATCAAAGTGAATGTACTGGAAACAATTCTTCCTAAAGAGGTGGACCAAACTGAACCTGCAAGGGGTCTACTTGATTTCCCAGTACAGCTGGTTGAAGGTAATGCCATTTTCAGTTCTGCCAGTAACCATGCTTTACAGCAACCCTGAACTCCTCCTCCTGCCCCACCTCTCCCCTCCCATCTCTCTCTCCGTGTGTGTGTGTGTGTGTGTGTGTGTGTGTGTGTGTTAGTGAAGACCCTACTTCTAAGGGACCTTTGTCACCTTCCTGGGACTCAGTTTACAAATTTGAGTGATAATTTCTTGACACTTTCTGCTGGCAGGTGATCTGTTGTCAGGCAATGGGAAATACCATGTTCCTTTGGGAGATACAAACTCCATGTTGAATGCCCCAAGGAACAGCAGAAAATAAGCTTCATGTCTAATGTTTACGGAATTCTATTTAGCCCAGCATTTCCCAACTCCTTTGCTGTACAGAATAATGGTCATAACTAATTCCACACATTTTCATTTTTAATTGGCTGAGTGCTTCTGAGGGACACTCTCTAGTATCCTGTGCATCCAGGAGGCAATCGCAGGGCATGGCTTCCAGTTGTTTCCCAGCGAATCAAAACTGCAATTATGATTTTGAAATTGTCAGATTTGTTAGTAAGGTTTAAAAGCTTTGGCTGGTTACAGGTCATGGCTAGTTTTCTGAAAGGACACTAGGGGGCGCTAGTGGACTGTCATCATGGCCACCACACGCCAGACTTGGCAAGGGAGGGCAAACACTTGGGGCAGCCAGGGGGACTTGAGCAGTTCCTTTCCCAGCTGAATGGAAAGCTACTGAGAACCAGCTCCTATTATTTTTAAGTTTCTATTTCTTCTGGACAGGGAGAAAAAAAGGGACAGAATCCAATAAACATCTTTTGCCCTTTATCCTCAGAGATAGGGAAAAATATCCCATAAAGCAAAACTTTTCATCCATATATCAGTGGTTTGTGCTCACTTTGAGCCAGCTGCAGTTGAGCATGGAAGGCCTTATTCTTTTCTTGATAAACTATTTTATTATAAATTAAGAAAGCGGGAGCAGGGTGTGGTCTGCATGACTAAACCTGGCAGTCAGGGGCTGAGGCAGGAGAACGAGGAATTCAAGACCAGCCTGGGCTACATATTGATATACATACAGAAGAGAGATTTCTTTAGAATATGTTTTTCTTTTTAAATTAAAAAGACCCCAGTGTTCTATAACTTGGCTTCTTTTAATGATGTGGCGATCTATAGGGCTTGGGGGCAAAATGGGCATACATATCCCGTTAACATCTTTGTCATGTGATACATATTAAGGAAGGCAGCCCAGCTTAAACAGTTAACTTCCAGGGTGGCTTCCCCCTTCTGGGTGCTGGGCCAACACTCTGCGCCTGAGCTGTAAGCTGTGCCCTCTGGGGTGGCTTGTTCTAAGGTGATGTTACCAGCACAAATGCTTGGGCAGGTTGTTGGTCTTTTTCATGTATGTCCTGTCTTCCCTACCAGCACTCTGTATAAAGCGCCCACTCTAGGCGACTGCCGCACGCAGGCCTTAAAAGCTTTTCCCCAGAAGAAAGCATAAACAGGAACTGGAGGGAGCCCACAGACACAAACAGAGAGAGACAGTCTGTTTCTACCGCTGAGAAGCTGTTCACGCCTGATAGAGGACCTATGGCATCCATCTAACAGCACCATTTCTTTGTACGTGTATGAGGTGAGCAGGGTCCTCAGGTGAGACAGGTGGGTGCCAGCCCTACAAGTGTTCAAGGTCCTGACCCGTTTCCAAAGGTGTGTCACCTCATAGTGCCTCGACAGACCTGGCCCTGCGTGTTCCTGGGCAGCAGGGGTGTGAGCCGCCAGGATCTACTACCCTACCAGGATTCTACTACCTTGTGAAGCAGCTTGCTTTTGACAGTTTCCTCTTTGTCCCGTTGGGAACAGAAGAGAAAATGCAGTGTGAGGGTCCACCCACACAGAGTTGCTGATTTCTGCTCAGTCACTGCCACTCACCTTTCACGGTAATGCTGCAGAGGACTTGGAGGCTACAGAAAAGGCAGTTCACGCTCTTGGAAAGTTACTGGGGCCTTACAATTCCAGGAAGTGCTGAATCATAGAGTCACAGGCTAGGAAAAGCTTCATAAGAAAAAAAAAAAAAGATGAAATGAATATCTGTTGAACACCTTCCATAAAACTGGGCATGATTTACTTCAACCTCCGTTGTTCTGGGTGAGGAAACTGAGAGTCAGAGTGGTAAAGAAACTTGGCCCAAGTTACTGACCCAGCGAGCTAGGATTTGAACTCAGGGTTGTCAAATGAAGAGGTCACTGCTGGGAACCGTTTTTACCAAGACTTCCAGTTTTTTGCTTTCTACTTCCTACTGGGGGTAACGTAGTTGCATCTTCTGCCTGTGCATGATACCCCCTTCTTTCTTACGACACCCCCTTCTTTCTTCAGAGCCTCACCAATAGCAAAGTTCTAAAACCCACTTGTCTTTCAGAAGCACCAGAGTGAAAAAGTTCTTCCTAGCATCGCACTGGCCCTGCCCTCGGGGGACACGGAAAATGGCTGTAACCGGCTCAGCAGCAACAGCAGCTTCCCTGACTGGGCTCCAAACTGCTTCTGTTAAAAGAATTGCCAATTCAAAACACATGCTCTGTCTTCAAGCCGGGCCCCACCCCTGACGCTCAACCGTTGTGTGAGCCCCTTTCAGTAGGAGCCTGACTGTCACTCCGGAATCAGGCCTGCGCAGGGCCCCATCAAGATGGAGCGAGGCTCGTCTCCCGTGCTCACTCTCCCGCCAAGCGTCAGTCGGATCTGCTTTCTAGAGCGTGTTCTAGGAGTAACGTTTCGGTAAACACGTGAAGGGCCTAGTTGTGTCAGGGCTCTGCCAGAAACGTGAAAACGGCGTTTCTTACATAGAGACGTGCACATTTTCTCTGTCTCTTTACTCACAGAAAAAGCTAGTCCTTCAGAAGAGTGTACGTTGCTGGCTCACCCGAACCCCAGCACACAATGGTGCACCGGCTTGAGCTGGAGAACAAGTGAAAGCTGTGGAAATGCAGGGGTTTGGAAGTGAGAGATCTGTGTTTAAGTATCACCATTGTCTCTTAGCAACTGTGTAATCCTTGGCCTGACTTCTCTGAGTATCCGTTTTCTTCCCTGTGAAATGAAAGTAATACTACCTGACTCTGGGCACGGTGGGATGTGCCTTTAAGCCTAACGCTTGGGCGGTGGGAGGCGAAGGTTTATGAGCTCGTGTTCTGGGCTACATAGCTCGTTCCAGGCCAGTCTATAGCGTAGGACTGCCTCAGGTTAAGTTACCCAGCGCTACATTAAAATCCCATTTACTTACTGGTTCATGGGACTGAACCTACGGCCATGGTCTAGTTCTGTGGTTGTGATAAAGGCCTGGCCAAACCCAACTTGGATAAGAATGCTTATTTTAGCTTATATGTCCTAATTCGAGGAAAGTCAGTGTAGAAATTCGAGGAAGAAGCCTGGAGGCCGGAACTGAGGCCGTGTCTTAGTCCTTACGGTTTCCTTAGCCTGCATTTTCAGGAGAAGGTTTCTCTACGCATGCCTGGCTGCCTGCAGCTGTCCAGGCTGGTCTCAAACACACGAAGATCCGCCTGTCTCTGCCTCCTGAGTGCTGGGCTATAAGGAATGTGCCACCACTGCCTGATCTAGCCTGCATTCTCATATGACCCAGGACCCATCTGCCCGGGGGGGCAGCCTTCGCACATCCGTTACCAACCAAGAAAATGCCCCAGAGGCTGGCCTACAGGCCACTCTGACGGAGGAACTTTCTCCACTGAGAGGAAACTCTTTCCAGATGCTTCTAGCCTGTGTTAAACAAACAAAAACGAACAAACAACCTAGTCAGTGCAGCCTTGTGCATGCACTGCGCATGATAGTACATGCGCTGTCACTAAGTGTATCTCCAGCCCAGCTTTTAAAGGGTGTCACTGTTAGAGGACGTCACTGTTAGAGGATATCACTGTTAGAGGACGTCACTGTTAGAGGATGTCACTGTTAGAGGACGTCACTGTTAGAGGATATCACTGTTAGAGGATGTCACTGTTAGAGGATATCACTGTTAGAGGATGTCACTGTTAGAAGATGTCACTGTTAGAGGATGTCACTGTTAGAGGATGTCACTGTTAGAGGATATCACTGTTAAAGGATATCACTGTTAGAGGATATCACTGTTAGAGGATATCACTGTTACACTGTTAGAGGGTATCACTTATAGAGGATATCACTGTTAGAGGATATCACTGTTAGAGGATGTCACTGTTAGAGGATGTCACTGTTAGAGGATATCACTGTTAAAGGATGTCACTGTTAGAGGATGTCACTGTTACACTGTTAGAGGATATCACTGTTACACTGTTAGAGGATATCACTGTTAGAGGATGTCACTGTTAGAGGATATCACTGTTAGAGGAT
>NW_026596091.1:5298662-5302476 GCF_907164565.1 Psammomys obesus | reverse complement strand
TCACTGTTAGAGGATATCACTGTTAGAGGATATCACTGTTAGAGGATATCACTGTTAAAGGGTATCACTGTTAAAGGATATCACTGTTAAAGGGTATCACTGTTAAAGGGTATCACTGTTAGAGGATATCACTGTTAAAGGATGTCACTGTTAGAGGATATCACTGTTAGAACTATTGCTAATACTGGAGCAGTTAAAAAAAATCTTATGTCAGACTTTAGAGAATAACCTTCCATCTTGCACCTTTGAGGAGTATCTTTATTTATATTTTAGGTAGTTGCTGTTAAGATAGTCCATACAGGGCTGGAGAGCACTGACTGCTCTCCCAGGGGTCCTGAGTTCAATTCTCTGCAACCACACGGTGGCTCACAAACATCTATAATGTGATCTGATGACCTCTGCTGGCATGCGGGTGAACATGCAGATAGAGCACTTAGACGTAAAATAAATATAAAAAAAGATAGTTCATGTGTATTGAGTACTCACTGCACACTAGGGCTTACCTTTCTTTTTCTGTCCCTCCCTCCCTCCCTCCCTCCCCCTCCCTTCCTCCTTCCCTCCCTTCCTCCTTCCCTTCCTTCCTCCTTCCTTCCTTCCTTCCTTCCTTCCTTCCTTCCTTCCTTCCTTCCTTCCTTCCTTCCTGTCTTTCTTTCCTTTTTACTTTTTTGAGACAAGATTTCTCTTTGTAGCCTTGGCTGTCCTCGACTTGCTTTGTAGACCAGGCTGGCCTCGAACTCATGGCAATCTACCAGCTTCTGCCTCCCAGAGTGCTGGGATCACAGGCATGTGCCACCATGCTCAGTGCTAAGCTCTTAATATATGTTCATCCTCAACATTGAAAGTAGATGATAGAGTCTCAGCCACCACCCTTATAGCTCAAGAAGTGGAGGACAAAGGGACAGGGGAAAAAGGGACAGATACATGCTGGTTAGTTATTTCAGTCTACTCCTAGATGTAGCCGAGGACACCCATTGCTCCCATTGACCACAGCAGCAAAGGTCAATGCAGACATTATACTGCATGGCCTCGCGGCCGGTTAAAATGGGAGGATTTTCTTGCTGAAAGAAGGGGAGGCAATGTGCGTGTGCCATACACATACACACACTAACCCTTTAAGAACAAGGTTCGGGTGATGAGTAATGGCTGCTCACACCTACTGCAGATGAATCATGACTATCCACCTCGTAATGACTGAATTGTGGCTGTCACTGTCACCGCTGTAGCTCCGTGCATGGCACACTGTAGGTATTCAGTAGACTCTAATGGAAGAATGGATGAAGAAAAGCGAAGGTAGCTAAATTCCTTTGAGCCCGCCTCTTCAAGTACCGTGAGACAAGGCTAGCTAGGCACAGGTGGAAGCTAGTACTGCGGGATCTCCGTTGTACAGCGGCCGACGAGTCGGTGTGGATCCCTTAGTGAGTCTGGTGACAGATGACAGGTGAAGAAGCACTGAGCACATGGGAAGGGTGGCGACGAGGGCACAGTATCATGACAGCTGCACCGGCATGAGCGTGCAGGCACAGCAGCTCATCGGAGAAATCACCCCGCTGCTCCGCTCTCTCTGAGCGTCTTGTTTCACTAGGTTGTAAAATTAAGCTCATGTACATTTCCATTTTAAACTTAAAAACAAGAACAAAAAGCTCCATTTTACAGATGTAGGCAGAGTGTGAATGGCTTGCCCTGAGCTATACATAAAAGTGTTAAAACTAAGGTTCACACACAGGATCTCGAATCATACACTCTTTCGTTTATTTCACGTCACTAGAGTGAGGGTTCAGAGCATTCCCGGGGAGCAGAGAAAGATCTGTTGTGTAGAGGTTTGTTTGCTCTAACAGTTAAACTGCTGATGTGACTCTGTTGCTCCGCACTGACGTTAAAGTTCCACTCAGCTTCAGAGACGATCTGCTTAGGCCGAGGTGCCAAACTAGATCGGCAGAGAGGAACATATGTTGACCTCAAATGTTTACTTTTCTTGAGAGCACACATCTGTTTTTGTTAACGGGGAGGAGGGCAATCAGTTTGCTCTCGGGAGCAGGCGTTCCTGACCATGGACTTATTCCTCAGTCTTGGAGGTTTCATCATCCCACAGGCTGCTGGGCCAGGCCCTGACAAGCTGCCTCGTGGGGTCCAGAGGCTTCTAGCCTCTTCTGTTCCTCTTCTGTTAAAAAGCACCCCCCCCCCCTTTTCAGGGCTGGATTGGAGCCATAAAGAGGCCTGGAAGTAAACAGCTCTAGGCACTCCTGTCTGATCTTCTGACAATCCAAGTTCCTTACCTGGCCTTTTTCCCCAAGAGCCCCTTCCTGTTGTTACTGTGTGCACTCTCAGCACCAATGTGTGTGTGATGTGCGTGCGTGCGTGCGTGCGTGCGTGTGTGGTGGTGGTGGTGAGAGGGCACATTGCCACAGTGTCAGAAGACACCTTTCAGTAGTCAGTTCTCTTCTTCCACCAAGTAGGGTCCAGGGATCCAACTCAATCAGATTTGGCAGCAAGCAACGTCATCTTTGGAATTTTCTTGCAGACCCACCTCTGCCCACTTTTACATCAGTGTCAGAGCTGCTGGGTGCAGGGTAGACTTGGAATAGCTTCCATTTTCTCCTCTGTTGAGGAACTTTAGACAAGTCAGCTTGCTCTAGAGCAAGGACACTTGGGGCCCCTCAGGAAATTAGTGTCAGCAGCCTTCGTTCTGGTTCTCACCAGTTCTTCATCTGATTTTTGATGCAGGCATTATGGCCCCTGCTCACCTGACCAGTGTGACTCAGGGCGGGAGGGACGACAGATGGCCAGTCAGTGGGTTTCATAATGACTTTGCTATTTCACTCTGCTCCCTGACCTGAGTTGAGGACAAGACTATTCTCCCTGGAAGCGAGCACCTGTGACTGGGTTTTGACATCTGTCCACTGCCCTAAACTCTGCAGAAGCTGGACTCTTTGAAATGTGATGGAAGTAAAAACATTTTCCAAAATGGGGTGTCTGAAAAGTCCTGGGGGTGGGAATACAGAAAAAGTCCTGGGGGTGCTGTGATGAAATGTACCGTGAGATGTCTTCAGAGTTTGACTCTATCTTGCATTTTCTTTTAATTAGACTGTAATTTCCCCCCTGATGTTGATATGCAATCATGTACCTGCCAGGCAAATGCTCTGTATCTCTGCCTTGATGTTTTTTCTTGTTTATGAAAGAAATATTCAGAGTCATGGCTTTATACTTAGGGATCATATTTCTTTGACCTTTGGCCTTCAGATTACCTTTTGTTTTTACTTTTGCTTCTTGACATAAAGTCTCAGCATTCTAACCTTGGGTTTGTGCCAATGCTCCTGCCTCAGCTTCCTGAATCCTAGGATTACAGATATATACCCCTATATGCAGTTTATGTTACATTAACAGCACACGCACACACATACCCATTTGTTTTGTTTTTATTTCTTTCTTTTGTGTTTTTCCAGACAGGGTTTCTTTGTGTAGCCCAGGGCCCTGGCTGTTCTGAAACTCACTTTTTTTTTTTTTTAAAGTAGTTGTGCTTGGTTTTGAACTACAGATCTCTGGACATAAAGTCTGGTGTTTTATCAACTGAGCCACCTGAGGCTCCTGGAACTCGCTTTGTAGATCAGGCTGGCCTCAAACTCCAGATCTGTCTGTCTCTTCTTCTCGAGTGCTGGGACTAGAGGCATGCACCCCCACACCAGGCTACATATACCCTTTAAAATAGCTGTTCATTCGTTTGGGAAAGACATGCTGAACACACATAGGTTCTTGTCCTCAATCTCCAAGCTGCTTCCTCTTGTGACCTCACGTGCCCCACTTAAAATGTCCCCGATTA
>NW_026596091.1:5280104-5298652 GCF_907164565.1 Psammomys obesus | reverse complement strand
GCTTCCTCTTGTGACCTCACGTGCCCCACTTAAAATGTCCCCGATTATAACCTTGCGAAGCACAAAGAACAAGAGAGCCTCGTCTCATTACAGAAGGTGGTATTGGGTAAGCAGCAGATGGTTACAGATTTGAACAGGAAGTCCAGGCCTCCGGGTAGAGTGTCTTCAGTAAGGGGTGTGTGGGTGTGGGAACCAGCAGTGATGAAGGCCATGGGAAACAGGTAGGGTTCTCCGGGCTCAGCATGGAGGACGACGAGCCACCAGGACAGAGCTACCCAGTTCTCACCGTCCCACAAGCCACGGAGTTGCCCTTTAGCTGCAGGGACTAGAATTGGAGTATTGAGCTTCCTGCCAGTTACGGCCCATGAGGCACTCAAGTTGGATTTAACTTAATATAAAAAAAAAATCATCACGTATACTCTATTGTATAACTATTCTTAATAATGTATGAAAAAGTCAACATCAATTTGCAAAGAAATTAAAAGTTAATGAAAAAAAAATCCCAGTGGATTAACAAAGATATTGTAAAGGGTTGTGCCCCATAGTTACTAGCAAGGGCTGGCTACAGTGTCATGGTCGTGCTTACAGGTTTTATTACATACCTATTTTTCATTAAATGTGTCATGTGGAAACATGACAAATGTATCCACAAGCATGTGTGAATCGCTACAGTCTTGTTAAGCACACAGTTTAGCACGTATTAAAAGGCTTACATTTTGATCTAGCCAATTCTTATTTCACAAGTCTGTTAACAGTGGAAGCTTCTATTATTATGAAATACTAGAAACCTGGCTAGCAATATATACACACAGATGTTTATGGGAACTTATTTATAGTTGTAATAAATGTGATGTCACACATTTGCTAACAATGTGATTCTAACAATAAGAAACTGGTTTAATAAATTACAGTGCACTCATGACATTTAAATCTGAGGCAGACATTGAGCTCTGCAAAACATCAGGGCTCCTTCTCAGACTGAAGAATAAAATGTGTATAAGCCAGCTCTTATTGCATGATAACCCCAAAATTTAGTGCTTTAAAATATTCTCAAGGACAGGTGTGGTGGTTTGAATATGTATGAATGGCCCCCATAGACTCATGTGTTTGAATGCTTGGCCATAAGGAGTAGCACTAGGAAGTGTGGCCTTGTTGGAGGAAGTGTGTCACAGTGGAGGCGGGCTTTGAGGTCTTATATATGCTCAAGCCATGCTCAGTGTGACAGTGTCTTTCTGCTTCCTTCAGATCACGATGTAAAACTCAAGATGTAAACTGTAAGCCAGCCCCCATTAAATATTTGCTTTGATAAGAGTCGCCTTGGTCATGGTGTCTCTTCACAGCAGGAGAGATGGCTCATCACTTAAGGCAATGGCTGCTCTTCCAATGCAACCAGGTTCAATTCCCACCACCCACATGGTAGCTCACGGCTGTCTGTAACTCCAGTTCCAGGGAATCTGATGCCTTCTCTTGGCTTCCTTAGACACCATACATTCATGTGGTACACAGACATACAGACAGACAAAATATTCATACACATAAAATATAAACAAACAAACAAATAAATGCAGTCCCAAAATATATGCATTGAACAAGTAGTAGTTGTGTCTGGGCTGGCTCAGGTGAAGAAGAGTAGTGAGCATGACTTCTTCTGAACTCTAGCCCAATCTTGGGTTGTTCTAAAAGTAACCAGAGTTTTAGGGTAGATGGTTCAGCTCTGCTCACCCCTCTTCTATTATGCTGATTGAAGCAGTGAGTAAGAGTGAAAGACAGACAAGATCTGAGAAGAGAAACAGATAAGGGGTCTAAGTGGCTCCTTTATTTGGATTTAGACAGAGGGAGAATGAAGGGAGAGGGCAAAAAATTTGCATAATTAGACTGTGGTGGTCAAGGTGTGGTCCTTCCCATCATTGTCTCAGCTCATTAACCTATCAGTCACTGCCATCACCCAAGGAGACCAGCTTGACCTGTAGAAGGTGATGGGCTCCAGAGAGAAGGCTTCTAATCAGAGCCTTGGCTCTCCCTTTGGGGTGTTGTGTCTTCTGAGGCCTTGCTGTTTGTGAAATCCAAGGTGGCTGCAGGTTTGAGGCAATGAGCTGTCTCTGAGTCCTCAGCCAATTAGAGGGCTAAGAGGCTGTAAAGACAGACACCCCTGCAGACAGACAGTCCTTTGTGCTAACCATGCCTGAACAGAGGCAGCGTAAAGGAGACACAAAGTGAAGGCATTGGAGCTAGGCTTTCACTGTGATGTAGTTACCTTTAGGACCCAAGAGAGGAGTTGATGCTTTTTTAGCAAAAGGTGCTCCCAAAGACTTACCACAGAGGATCAAGAGAGAGAAGGGTCTGTGCACAGCACATGTCAGGCCTCCGCTTATACTGCATTGCCAGTGTCCACTAGCCAAAGTAGGATACCTGGCCAAGTGTGGAGACAGGGGATGGGGAAGTACGTTTGGCTTCTTGTAGAACATCTCCAGTCTATGAGACCATGCTCCCACCCCAAATGTCACATAGCACACAGGCATTGCTTTGGTTGGTAAATGTGAGTGCCTCTGCAGGCAGATGGTTCAGGGGCCTGTGCATGCATCTCGTTCTGGTGGTGAGCAGGAGCATTAGCAGCACGCTGGAATGTTTTAGGAGCTTCTGGGAAGTCCCTGTCTAACAGCTTGTCCCTGTCTAACCCCACAACTGGATCTGGGACTTAGCTTCTGAAAGGAGCATTAATCACCGAAGGATGGTTCCTCCATTTCAGCTTTTCTCCTTTACTCACGTGCAATAACCAGATGTGTTCACATCAAAACTAAGGACTCCTGAACAAAGTCTTATTACTACCTATTATTTCATAAACCTATTTAAAAACATAATTTTAAAAAAGTTCAAATGGAGGTACCATGTTTGGGTGGATAAGGCTCCTTTCAGAAGCTGAAGATTGTTAAACTAAATCTCAAGTCCAGTTGTGGGGTATGTCCCTACAAGCTGTTGGTTAGGGAGGCCTCAGAGGCCCCTAAAACATTATAGCATGCTGCAAATGCCCTGAGCACCTCCAGAACTAAGTCATAAGACCCTGTTCCTGGAAACACCATGCACTTAGGGTGCAGGATATTGAGAAATCCATCTGGATCTGAGCTAGAAGCCTCCTCTCTGCTGGCTAGCTGTCCTAGAGCTGGAAAGTGCTGTGCAGACTGAGAAAAATCGTTGATGTCTCTAACCATCTGTGGGCCTCAAAAGCTGTAACAATGACCTGCCTGGCTAAATGTGCTCAATGGTGCAATAGTGGGATAGCTGTTATGAGGGCAAACAATCACTTTCTGATTGGCTCTGAGGCGTGCTCCGTAAGAGGAGACTCACGCCTGGTACTTTACATGCTCAGGAACCTGTGTCTGGGGTCAAAGGCACACTACTGCTGTTTTGCTAAATGGATACAGTGTGGAGCTGCCTTCTAAATACTATTTAGGGATGATAAGTGTGTCAGTGGGTAAAGAAGCTTGCTGAAAAACTTGATGACCTGAGTTTAACCCTCAGGACTCACCTAGCAGAAAAAGAGTCTGCAAGATGTCCCCTGACCCTCACACATGCACTGTGGCACAAGTAGGTGTGTGTGTGCACATATATTAAGTACATGTAATTTATAATTTTTATATTTATACTATCAATTAGTGCTGCTTGTATGTTTATCAAAGAAACTAGCCTTTGCTGTGGGCAGGGGCTACTGAAGAGGCCAAAATGTGGGAAATAAAAGTGACTGTGAAATGCTTGGTCTCTCCTCGATCCTCCACCCCCAAGGCCCAGGGAACATTACGAAAGAGGAAGAAGACTGTAGAAGTCAGAGGTTGAGAAGGAGACTTACAAAACAGTGTTTAGGACACAGCACTCATGAACATAACTGCATTTGTGGTCACAGGCAGAAGACCTTCACAAGGATTGCTCCATTACCATTTCATCATGGAAGCCCGCCCTCGCTATGGGATGTTGGCCAGTTACTGGGTGCATTTTCTTCAGTAGTGTAGCCACTGATGAATTGCCCAGGTTCCAGTAAATAACTCCCCTTTCAGCTCATGTAAGCAACCATAATTAAAGGTAGTGGGTCAGAAAGAAAGAGAGAGAGAGAGAAAGAAAGAAAGAAAGAAAGAAAGAAAGAAAGAAAGAAAGGAAGGAAGGAAGGAAGGAACAGAGAGAGAGAGAGAGAGAAAGAATAAAACAGTCAAAAGAAAGCCAGGCAGACATCAAAGTAGAAAGGGGTGGACTTGTTGGGAACCATACAGGGTGAGACAGGGTAATAAGGTCAAAATGCCCGACACTCATCCTGTATACGTGTGGTACTGCCTAAGCATATAATAAGAGCATAATTGCTGCATGAGTTCGGCTGTGGGCTAGAGCCGGGTGCAAAAGAACAGTCTGACCAAATCACCAAAGTCCATGTCTGTCCTGGACTTGCATCTGTTATTGCCTTTGGTTTCTAGACAGGGGCATGATGAGAGCGGGAACTCTATGTGAGCAGGAAGCCTGGCTCTCCAGCTAATTTTCTAGGATTTGGTGTTCCACAGTTAGTGGAACAGACATACTTTTTCACTGGTGACACTTTTCAGACATTGGAGTAAAGCTTTCTGGGGAAGCTTCCATGTGGACAGTCAGCTGAAGGGATGGTGGCAATGGGCTGCTGTCATTCTACAGAGAGGGCTGTGCCTGGTCAGCCAGGGCTTGCTCCATGCGCCTTGACATGCCCCTGTGGCGTTGCCCTGCACTGCTCTGAATTTTCATAAAAGAAGGATGCTGGCTACACCTGGTGGAAACTTTGAGGAAGACGGTGCCTCCAAAGGGGAGCGTTTGCTGTCAGTTTGTTCTTCCATCAAGCTAACAAACAAATTCAGCCAGATTTAGTCTAAGCCACCAAGAGGCTACGATATCTTTTCTTGGGTACCATATAGGAAATTAGTCATTCAGGAAGTGATGAATATGTAAAACCAATATTGCTAGTGCTGAGACATGCTTTAGTCTTTAGTATAACTGCAGTCATTTTGTCTTTAGTCTCCATTTTGATCATAAGGTAAAATTAGGTTCAAGTTCTCAGGGTCTGCCTGCCTGACATAAGAATGGTTTTTATCTTATAATAATAAAATAATGGCAGAAATGATAAATATGTTCTGTTTGAATTAATGATGTTCTACTTAAATAAATCTACAATACCCTGCTATGTTCCATTCTCCTAGAACAGTGGGAAACTGGAAAGTCCCCAAGTTCCTATTCCAGCCAATCAGCTTAAAGGTCAGCTGAAATGCTTTGTCTAGCTACCTAGATACAATGTACTTGAAGTAGAATTGAGTCTTTCTGCTTGGTTATAGTCTTTTTCCTTTAAAAACTCACCCTGAGAATGGCTCAGTATCACAGTCTTGGTTCCTGAATCCAGACTGTGTCCCTGATCAGTCAGACTTTGCTAAGCACTCAGTAAACTTCCATCTGTCTGAGTCTGGTGTCCAAGTGGTCAGCATGTGGCTCTTTCTGAACCACAACACTAGGAGAAAACTCTTGTCTATTTTATTTACTCTCTTCGCACCAACTGGCTCTGTAACCTGATGGCTATTCTTGGTTGTCAACTTAATTGCATCTGGAATTAAACCAAAGGGCTTGGTACACCTGTGAGGGATTTCTTCCCTTAATTAAATCATTCCAAGTGGAAAGACCCACTTCTAATCTGGATCTTGAAGGGGGAAGGTTAGCCTTTAATCCAGATCTTTTGAGGTGGGAAGAGCCACTTTTAATCTGGACCACACCTTCTGCCACAGCCTATGCAAAGGACATGGAAGAAGGCAGAGCTCTCTGTGCCTGTTTGCCCCTCCTCCCCCAGCAAGTCCTTTCCTTCACTGGCATCAGAATGCACTTCTTTGGGATTCTGGCATATGTTAAAGACCAGCTGAGACATCCAGCCTTGTGGACTGAGCAACTACTGTATTCTTGGACCTTCTGTTTATAGGCAGCTGTGGTTAATTCAGCTGTAAATCATTCCAACAAACATATATATATATATATGTATGGGATATTCATTCTATGAGTTCCATTCCTCTATAGAACCCAGATAAATTCCTTGGGAGTAGATGGTCTGGATGGGACCAAGGAGTCTTTTCTTTTTTTTTTTTTATGACTGTTCTTTTCACATGGAAGGAAGTGAACAAATTAGATGTCATGAGTTCTTACTGCACTTGGGGTCTTTAGGCTGGAACACCTAAAGTAAACATCATTCTCCTGTGAGACCGAATAGGTAGTGCTGGAGAGACCTGGATATAAAGAAACTTGCTTGGCATTGCTTTCTGCTCCTCATCATGATTTGAACACGAGTGACTCCACGTGCCAAGGAGAAGCTGAGCACTATCTATGGAAGGTGTAGCTAGTTATGGCATGCTGTCTCAGATCCAGCATCAGAGGCATGGTAGCTATTCGGCAACTGCAGTGCTTCTTTGGAGAGAGGTTTTGACACCTGGACTGTATCAACTCATGAATTGTATCAACTCCTCATGAACTCTGAAGACTCCAGCATCGCTGAAAGCTCCAACTCGAGATCCACATGGAGCAAAATGGATCTCCCTCTGCCACACAAACAGAAGCAGGTGAGATGGCAGGTTCCTGAAGATGTGGCAGCTCGTGACAGGCCTCAGAGTGATGAGGGAGTTCTGTCTCTGAGGTTAGAGTCTCAGGACTTAGATAGTGTGACAAATCCTTGACATAGTGATATGAACAAGTGAATAGTATTGTGAGGGTTAGTGAACACTGCTTTGTAGATGGAGATTGTTTCCAAACACTGGGCAAAAGTGTGTTTTGTACGAAAGAGTCTGTTAGGGCAGGAAGAGTTTGCAGTCTCCTCGTGATATTTGGAGTGAGTTCCCCAGCTGGAGGACGAGGAAAGGTCAGTGTGGCCCATCTGCTAGCATTACTACTAATGGCTATTAATAAGCACTTGGCTAAAAGCTGTGCAAGGGTTTTCATTTTCCACTTAGTCTCCCTCCTAATCATATGAAGTATCTGCTGCAGTCATTTAGGGATCCGAAGCCAAGCAAGGCTGTGTAAATTGTGCACGGTAAAATGGATCAGGGCAGTTACACCTGGGGCAGAACAGGGCTAAGTCAGACTGCAGTGTCCCAAAGCTGCACCGTCACTGTTTGTGTGCACCTCAAACGTCTCAACAAGCAGTAATTTATGCACCTGACCTGCCTTCCTTCAGCGAGTGCCATGTGGCAGGAACTGTGCTTGTCTTCTTCACTGCTGTGGCCCCAACACCTCGCACAGAAGTTGGCTCCTCAGTGAGTCCCAGTTACATGCTTGTGGAATGGAGACAGGGATGTGTGTGTAGCAGGAGATCAACAGTCGCTTTTCTGAAGGGAGCATGAATCAGTCTCGTACCAGGTCAAGACCAGGAGACCATGACCACGAGGCTGGTTGTGCTTTTACTCTACAGAGTCAAAGCAAGCATTGTTTTATGATCAAAATGAATCACCATGACACGTATGGCATCTTGTCAGACCCTTCTTTATTCAAAATGTTGTTGGTGCTTTACTGAACAGACTGGAGCAAGCAATAAATTCCACGGCTCTACAGAGACTCCAGTTGGGTTTCCCGTGCCAAAATGATTTGATTACTGAGTTGGCATATGCCCTTATACATTCCTAAATCAGTGATTGGAAGTGACATTATTCTGAAAGAGAAAATAAGTGTGTGTGTTTGGGGTGTGTGTCTGGTGTGGTAATGTGTGTGTGGTCTGTTTGTGTGTGGTATATGTAGTGTGTATGTTGCTGTATAGTGTTTGTGTGTGTGTGGTCTGTATGTGTATATGGTTTGTGTGTGTGTGGTCTATGTGTGTATATGGTTTGTGTAGTGTGTGTGTATGTGTGTTGTATGTATAGTGTTTGTGTGTGTGGTCTGTGTATGTGCATGGTTTGTGTAGTGTGTGTATGTGTGTTGTGTGTATAGTGTTTGTGTGTGTGTGTGCCCTGTGTGTGTGTATGCGTATTATATGTATAGTGTTTGTGTGGTGTGTGTGTGGTGTGTGTGTGGCATATGTAGTGTGTACATGTATGTCTGTGTGTGGCATGCACGTGCACAGACCCGAACCCACACACCCACCTAAGCAGCTTCAAAGTCTCTCATACATAAATAAGTTCCTGATGGATTGCATGTTTGTAACTCTGAAGCTGAACAAAGAACTAGAAAGAATTTTACTTATATAAACAAAACAAATTTTAAAAGACTTCACTTCTAAAAGTCAAGTTTTATAAGAGAGTAGAGGGAAAAGAACCCTAACATAATGGAAGTCTTTAAAGCATGTGTCAGCAGCACAATAGGAAACTAGAATGAACATAGGCTAGGCAGCCAATGAAGCCAATCAGAGAGGGGACTCAGGTGTACTCAGATAGCAAAGGTAGATGGAGAAAATGAGCTGAATGGACAGACTAAGAGTAGGGATGCCAGCTCCTGTAAGAGAGGCCGGTGCAGGGTGCTTCAGAATGTAGCAGGAGAGTGAACATTCTCAAATTAAAAACAATAGGCTATTAGTATCATATTCCTAAAATATGTATAATAAAATCTGTTTATAGTATTCTTAAATTAATTGTTCAATGTTCAAATTTCTGGGTCTTGGCTGGTGACCCACCAACCATTTCCTTGCTTGTTTTTGTTTCTTAGTCTTTTGAAAAAAAAAAATAGCAAATGAGTGTGTCCATCTGTAAAGCTGCTCTGAGATGTGTCCTTATGTCATGGAGGCTGTAAGGTCATCCCAGGACATGAGAGTAAATGGGGGCCCTGGGTCAGGACCAGCAGGATTTTTGTGATTGTGAGGCAACTTCTCATCCCATTAGCTGATGGTTGACTGACATTTTGGAACAAGATTTTGCAAGAGACTAGGGAAAGGAATAAAGAGCATGGGAAGGAGGCACTTAAAAGATTGAGGCAGCAGGAACTAGCTGAATGCTCCCAGATTTGAGGAGGATTTTATTATTGGACACAGATCTGTGGAGCGTTTTCAGCCTGGATCTCGGAGGCCCAGGTTGAGGGGCCTCATTTAGGTTTTTCTTATCAGATTTATACTGACCTTACCAGAACACTGGCTCTCTAAGAAAGGCTAAGTTAACTTTCCATTTTTATATGTATTCAGGCTCAAGGGGCGGTCCAAGTTAAAGACGAGATTTTAGAGGCAGTTAAAGAAAATACAGCTTCACATGCCTGGAAATTCTTTCCAAGGGAAGTGACCCAGTAAAAATAGCTAGTTCTATGAAAGGTCCATCTCTATTCCGTTGCGCTGCTTTTGAAAAAGAAAAGTTCTTTGTGTAAGTGAAGCACTTTGGGTGATACATTCTTCGTGTTTCCTCAACAGCCCTGTAAAAGGCAGAATATTGGTTGAGTTGAGCCAGATCTGATTGACTGTGTCATTTACTATGAAAGGTGGTAATTACATACTGCAATATTTTAGGAGGCTCTTTAGAAGGCATTGGGAATTGGGAGGAACAAGGGGAAAAGGAAGGGGAAGGGAGGGGCTTGCAGCTAAATAGACTTACAGGCTTAAAGACTATATTCAAGGCCTCTGACTGGAAAAACCTGTTAGTCTTTCTGAATCTCAACTCAGTTTAAAAATATGTACAAGAGGGGGCTGGAGAGATGGCTCAGAGGTTAAAAGCACTGCTTGCTCTTCGAGAGGTCCTGAGTTCAATTCCCAGAAACTACATGGTGGCTCACAACCATCTATAATGAGATCTGGTGCCCTCTTCTGGAGTGCAGGTATGCATGCAGACAGAACATTCATACATAATAAAATAAATAAATCTTAAAAAATATGTACATATGTACAAGGTTTCCGTGAGAGCCTAGTAAGATAATATATATGAAAACCTAGCTGCGGGGCTGGCATGCTGTCAGTATCCAATAACTGCGTGCTCTGCCTCTTCTCTTTTCTCTTCCAACACCTGCTCTCCTATACCTTCTTTCTGGTTATTGAAAAGTTTAAACAATGGCAGAGTATTTCCTTCCATGATTGAAAGTAATAATAATGATGATGTTCACAGTGTGGGATAAATAAATGACAGGCCAGACCTAAGCACTAGTCACAGAGTGGTTTGAAATTTCATTTTGGCTGGGTGTGGTGGTATATACCTTGAATTCCAGCACTTGGGAGGCAGAAGTAGGTAGATCTCTGTGAATATGAGGCCAGCCTGGTCTACAGAGTGAGTTCCAGGACAGCCAGGACGATGATGTGCCATTTGCCAAGTAAGTGAATTGTGTGTATTAAACAGGTCAGAGAGACTTGCAGTTGACCATGGGTGGCTTCTAGAAACCGAATTCATCCTGCTCTGAAATGTGAGAACTTTAATAAGAGGAGGAAAAAGTAAGATGGAATAAGAACAAGCAATAGACATGGCTGGGGAGGGAGGGACAGACGGACCAGGCTGCAGCGATTTGGGAATAAGAGAGCTAATTAAAAATTTATTTAAAGCCTGGGGTATCATTGGGTCCTGATGTGTATTCTAAAGTAGCACTGAGAACTGGAGTGTAAAGACTGAAGATCTTTACAAACCCAGCCTCAGATGTGCAGACTTCGTTCCGACATCAGCCTTGCTGAGGACAGATATCCAGAGAGCCTTCTTAGGGGAGGGAGGATGCTTGCTGAGGATCTCTCATGGCTGGGCCAGGCACATCATCCCAGTTTCATCTGGAAAGAGGTTGGCAGGCACACGGAAAGCCTAGTCCTCATAACCCTTGCAAAGTACTCTTAGAGGGTTGTTAACCCACGTTTCTTATTGTCACTCTTTGCCTGTGCTTCATGGTGAAGGACTTGGAGACTATGTATTTTTTTTTAAGTCATACAGAGAAAACACCAGCCTCTTTTCTTCTGAAGTAGGCTTCTATTGTTCTCATCTGCAAGATCTTTTCTCTACACATAAAAAAAAGTGTGACTATTGTGATTTTTTTTTTTCATGTAACTTACAAATATTTAGAATCCCTGTCAAGGGAATGAACTGAAAGCAGATGTTTTCTGCTATGCTGGCCCCCAACATTTCAGATTAGAAAACAGTGTTTTCAAGTCTAACTAAAAGCCTTTCAAGAAAAAGACCATTTGTTGAATGCAAACAAAAATAAAGGGTGGCTTTATTATTATTTTTTTAATAAAAAAAACAACAACAGGATTTAGTCCTAAGGAGACTGGCCCAGAAGTCAAAGGTCCCACAGTGAGTTTGATGCCAGATAAAAATCTGTCCTTGGTCCTCTCACCTCCAAGTCTGATATATATTTCTATATTATATGTGACAGATTAATTGGGAAAATAGACATACTCTCTTATGCCTAGCTGTATCCATTATTCTTTGCAATATGACTTTATATGAACTCTCATCTTAGGCTAAACTGTATCCTACCTTTTAAATCTGGGCAGGCCTCATGATCTTCTTGGCCGTAAGTGATGGAAATGGAGTCAACGAGATTGCACACTGTGTAAAGGCGCTTGCTCTGCAAGCCTGAAGACATGAGATTAATCCTTGGAATCCGTGGAGAGAATCAATTCTTGCAAATTATCTTCTAACCTCCATGTGTGCTGTGGCATGCATACATACATACACACACACACATGCACACATCACCACCATCGTCATAATGACAAGTATATTTTTCAAAAGAAAATCCCTGTAGAGCCTAGGGACACTATGTTCCCTCTTTCTATTGACTTGTGCTAGCACTGTAGGTACACTGGGCATTTTAGTCTACTCCTACTGCTATAGCAAATTCTTGAGACTGAGTAATTTTTTTAAAGATTAAAATTTTAAGCCCCAAAGTCCTAGAGGCTGAGGAAGACTGAGGTTCACCTCTCTTTTTTTTCTGAGATGATACTTTGAATGGTGCTTCCTCTAGAAGAAATGAATGATGTGTTCTTCCATGGTGGAAGGGCTCTGTTTATCATCTCTTAAATGTACCACCTCTTAACACTATCACACTGATAATCAGTTAGTTGATCATGACTGAAGCAAGAGTGACAACATTAAGGCTGCCCAGCTGACTCATGGGTAATAACATGCACTTGTGGTTTTAAGTAGGGCTTCTCGTCTTCCTTCCTCTTTCCTTTCCTTTTTGAACTTTCATATACACGGTTTGTGTGTGTGTGCATGTGTGTGGAGACTAGAAGGGTACATCAGAAATTATCCTGTAGCCAGGCATGGTGATGACCACCTTTAATCCCAGCACTCAGGAGGTCGGCACAGTCAGGCTGAGATCTGAGAGTTTGCAGCCAGCATGGTCTTCATAGTGAGTTCCAGGGCAGCCAAGGCTATATAGTGAGAACTTGTCTCAAATAATAAAATAAAAATAAATAAAATTTAGAAAAAGAAATCATCTGCCTCAGTTTTTGAGACACGGCCTCTCACTGAAGCAGAGCTCACCATTTCAGCTAGACTCGCTGGCCAGTGAGCGGCTAGAATCTGCCTAGCTGTTCTCCCCTGCCCTTTCCTAGGCACACAGCCACGCCCTGCCTTTATGTAGGTGCTGGGGATCTGACCTTATATTCTCATGTTTGCATCATAAATGCTTTACTGCTGAGTCATCTCCCAGCCCCTTAATTCTTCTTCTTTTTTTTTTTTATATCTAAAGGGCTTAAAAGCAAATATTTTAGGCAGCTCATGAATGCATTGTGACTCTTCTCAGCTCTGTAGTTCCCCAAATAGTTATAGACAACATGTAATGAAGAGATGCTACTGTGTTCAGAAAAATTTGTATCTACCAGAGCACCTGGCTCAAAGCGTAAATATCCTGATCTATGACTCCAGAGCCATTGAGTTTGGAACGAACTAGTTCTTATAGGAGAGTGTTGGAGGTTGGTCTGATGCATGTTCCTGGCCCCCAAGAACTTGTCCCTGCTCGCAAGAACACTTTCTCACGTAAACCTGTCTTGTCGTGTAAAGCTATCCTTGTGGAAACCTGCCTAAGTCCCTAAGTCATTATATCTGACTGGTTGATTAAACAGCCTCTACTTGGGCAGAACAGAATGGGATAAGCATGGCTAAGGTTCCTGGGCTTTTGGGTTCAAGACAGAATCACAGGACAGACAGATGGGAAGAGAGGAGGAAGGAGGATGCCACAATGTATTAGTGTGGGGAAGAAATCATGAGGGCTTGGAGGAAGAACTCCAGTAGTGGCATGAAAGATGGCCCAGATGAAGAGTATAAGCAAGTACCATGGGATTATGGATGGAAGGCGGCTCAGATGAGGAGGATTAAGGTGGATGGCGTTGGATGGGGGCTGAGGGGTGAATGGTGAGGTAGTAAGATCTGCCCAGCCCAAGGTAATAAGGCAATTATAAATCTAACAGGTCTTGTTATTTGTGATAGTGGTTTAGATAATACTGTTGTGATAATCATAGAGCTAATAATAGTAACACTTTATAGCCCAACACAGCCGTTTTTATATTTACAACAACAGAAGAATTATCCATGATGTGCATGACTGAAAAGGTCAGAGTGAGATCCATTTTTATCTAATTAACATGTGCTTATTAAAAAAAACTAGCTGATATATGATGCTGAATCGACATCCCAAAGAGAATGTCAAAGAAAATATAAAGTATATTGGCTTGAACATTCTTCCAAGTCATGTTGAAATTTAAATTGCCCTTGTGACAAAATTAAGAGGCAGGGTCTGGACGAAAGGGCAAGCTTGGCTTCTATCCTTTCTCATTCTCGCTCACTTGCTGTCTTTCTGCCTTATTATGGAAAGGTATGAAGGCACACATCAGATGCTCCCTTTGAACTTGCACTGAGCAATAGCCCCAGCTTTCCTGTTTGTCCTGATTACAGGAAGTCTATTACCTCATCTACCTATGTCCATTGTAGGCTTAGACTTTTTAACATACCTACTTTATTTAGTGTTCTTAAATGCTTCTACTTCCCTTCCAAACCCCCAATCCTGGGTAGGAGAGAAAGAAGGTTAGTGGGGACAGGGGCGGAGTTCTCTCTGCTACTTCCCACCGGGTGGGGTGGTAGAATTCTTTTGGGGGTAATACCAATATCAGTCATTCGGAAATCTGGAAGTCCAGGTAACCAGCAAATCAGCAAGCAGAAAAGGCAGCAGCAGGACAAACCAGCAGCAAGCAATCCTCCTCCATACCTTGCTTCCTCTGGGATATCATATTTATATCCCTCAAAGTGCTCATAATTCAAGTAATTCCAGCTGGGAAAGACCATGCTCCACATGGGATATTTAACAGGTGTAACAAACTAAAATCCCTAACTTGGAATTATAACAAAAACATGTCTACATATCATGAAGCAAAATGTCCACAACAGTCTATTTACTATCTATTTATCATCTAAGCATCTGTCTATCTACCTACTACCTATCCATCTACAATCTATTCTCTATCTATCTATCTATCTATCTATCTATCACCTATATACTATCAATCTATAATATATCTACTGTCTATCTATCTACCTATCTATCTACTATCTATCACCTGTCTACTATCTATCTACTATCTATCTATATTTAATCTATCTATCTCCTACTTATCTATTTATTGTCTAGGTATCCATCCATCCATCCATCCATCCATCCATCCATCCATCCAAGTTGGTTTAGTCTCATCTCTGGAGAATCCTGACAAGTACACTAACCAATGCCTCATGAAGATAGAGGATAGAAGATAGAAGATAGAGAACAGCAGAAGGAAAGTGTCCTAATTTGCTTGCTGCTCACATCATCACTGGCTTTAATTGTACCACAACATTTTAGTGTTGCCATTATATGTCAGGAACTTTGGCGTGTGTATTTACTCTTGGGTTGTCTTGCTGCAATGTCCCTGCTGTTTCCATCCTTTCAAGTAAGAGTATGGGACAATAATCAAAATACTTGGGGAAGAAGGATGAAACCTATTCTAGCTGTAGATTTCATTTGCAAGGTTGTGAGTTCAGATTTCTACGCCTCCGAGAGAACTTTCAGGGATTCTGGGAGGTTTAAAACCCCAAATAAGCAGCTTGTGCTCACCTCTCATGTCTCCAGGACATATGGCGCTCTGACCACACCTTTCTGGATTCCTGCTCTGCTTTCACTCCATCTCTTTTCACCTGATTCAGAAACTCCAGAGATGGAGCTACTCTCTTTGTGATATATTCCAGTTAGTCCTGGGCCCCATTACGCTCTGTAGCAGCAGGTCTTGATGAAGCAAAGTCTACAAATTGCCTATTAAACTGATTTATGAGTCAGAAGCATAATAGACAAAATTTGACAAATTCCTTAGGAGCCAGCAAGGTCCCTCCCCCCCCTCTTTTTTTTCAGAGTGACCATGCCATCCAACCACCAAAAGGCAAAGTCCATGCCTCCAGCTCTCAAAGGGGAGCTGTGATATCTTGACCAACAGAATGACATGCGGCAGCTAACACCTTACCGAGTGCTCAGTAATCTCTCTGCCTTTCCTCTACTCCTCTCCCTTTTTCAGCAGGACTCACTTCTGCTTGGCCTGCAGACCACTTTCCTTTACTCTGCGTTCTTGCCTGGTGTCTTCAGTCTGGACGTCACCTTTTCTCTTTCTGCACACATGGAAGTCTCAAGGCCCAGCTCAATCTGCAAATCTCTTGGGTGGATTTTCTGATGGATGTGTTCTCCAGGTGTCCCATATGACTGCTTGCTGTGTTCTGCATACCTCTAATCCAATATGATCTGTGCTAACCAGAACACAGCCTGCACCTTCTGGGGTTATACACAGCATGAGCTAGACCACAGTTACAAGTAACTATTTTGCCTTCAATACAATTCTTTCTTTTGTCCCCTAAAAAATAAAATAAAAAAAAATGCTGCTTCTTAGCTGGTCCTGCAGATCCGAAGCTGCAGGATCACTATGACATAGAACAAAACCAGGCTATCTGGACGGATCCTGGTGAGGGTCTGTATTGGTGGTGTAGAAGCCAGAGGCCTCAACCAGACCAATGACTCACTGCAATAAACATTTGCAAGTAAAAATATGTGAATCAAAGAGTACACTGGGAGACACACTTTGACACACTGCAGCTTCCATGACAAGATTTTTTTTATTACTATTTTTTAATTTTTTATTTTATTTTGCAGAAGAGGTTGCAAGGGCAGAGGGTGGATGTGAAGGGATGGAGAGGTAAGTGGGATTAAGGTACATGACATAAAATGAACAAAGAATCAATCAGAAGTTAAAAATGCTGCTTCTATAACTCCCATTCTATGCCAGGCAGTGATTACAGACTACATGCAAACATGAGAGTAGGATCACATCTTGACCTTAAAAAGCTCACGTTTGGAGCAAGTAGACATATAATGCTTTATTTAATCCATGTTTCTTTTTGTATTAGAGTTGATTAAATGCTTTATTTTAGTGCATTCTTTTTTAGACAGGGTCTCTCTATTTAGTCCTGGCTGTCCTGAAACTCATTATGTAGACCAGACTGGCCTCTAACTCACAAAGACAGCTTCTGCCTGTCCAGAGCATGTGCCACCATGCCCTTAAGAGCAGAGGTCATGTCTTACCATGGCCCATGATTAAGACTAAGCTTTTTATCAGACAGGGGCTTAGACAGTGGTTGTTAGATAGAATCTGATGTACCTGGTAACAAGGGTAAACATTTGTTGATTTTTTTTTAAGGAATTGTTTTTTTTTAATTTTTATTAATCACAGTTTATCCACATTGTATCCCCCCTGTAGCTCCCTCCCTCCTCCCCTCCCAATCCCACCCTCCCTCCCCTTCTCTACCCATGCCCCTCCCCAAGTCCACCGATAGGGGAGGTCCTCCTGTCCTTCCTTCTGATCCTAGTCTATCAGGTCTCTTGTTGATTCTTTTTAAGACTTGCATTTATTTATTTGTTTGTTTGTTTGTTTATTTATTTATCCAGCTGTATATGCGATGCTATGTGTGTTCAGAGCCATCTCTTCAGTCGCCATTTATTGCCTGTTCACCTGGATCACTGATAACACATCATACTGAATTGAAATTGTACATTTTGGTCCAGGCAGTGACTTTCGTGTGCTCACCTACCACATTTCTTCTTGTTTGTGTTTTGTTTATTTTGAGACAAGGCATTGTTGTGCAACCCAGTTTTGTCTCAAAGTCATGATCCTTCAGCCTCAGCTTCCCAAGTGCTGGCTTTAAAGATGCCTACCAACTCTTCATTTCCTTTTTACTTTGCATTTTAGCCAGACCACATTTCTCCAGCTTGCCTTGCTGGAATGCAAGGTTATGCCCCTGCAATGGTATGTGCGCAGATAGTGGTAGGTATGTTGCCTTGGCCAATAAAACCCTTCTATTTAATATTCCATGCTCTCTACTGTTATGTGGCAGTTACAATAAAGGGAATCCTGAAGGTCAAAGGACATGGACCTATAAGATGGAAGTAACCTAGGCCTTTGCGATGCAACTGAGGGCATCCATGGCTGACAAAGGCTGCCCGTACTAACTGATGCTGTGAGTTGGAAACTTTAGCTGTGTAAAAGCCACTTTTCATTAGCAGGGCACTTGTCTAACAGGCAGGCACTAGGTTCAGCTTCCAGCAGAGCATGCACTTCACACAGACACACACACACACACACACAGATACACACAGATACACACACACACACACCAGACACACACACACACACACACACACACACACCAGAAACACACACACACACCAGACACACACACACACACACACCAGAGACACAGAGAGAATCGAAAGAATGAAAAGTCTTATCCAGTCTCTTACTACTCAAGTTTTCAAACTACAAGAAACTATTAACATGAAATTTAATAACATCAAAAAATCAATTCTTCTGAAATATACTTTAATAAGCCTGGAGAAAATGGTTTCCTATAATGTGTGACTGGTGTAGGGTTCAAGCCCTCCGCAGAAGGCAGCTGTCTATAGAAGATGCCAGGAAATAGGCAGCTGCTGTTTAGGCCCACTGCGTACTGGAAAAGGCATAAGAGGACTGCGTTTTGACTTGCTGAGTGCCTCAGAACCTCTAATTTGTCAGAGTTATAAGCAGGGTGTCCAGACATAGTATGCACTGAGTAACTAATTCTCTAGTACAGAGAGATAGGGTACACATATATACACCTGACCAGTTGGCTGTATTAAAAATGGCAAATAATTAACACAAAATAGGCAAGTATGAAATTGGGAAATAACACTGTGCTGGAATGAAAAAAAAGATCCTAAGTTTTTCTTAATCATGCCTTCGTTTAAGACATTTCTCATTTCAACCTGATAAGGATTCAACCAGATCCAGATGTTCAAAAGATATGTAATCTTTATCAAAAAAGGTTGAAAAGAGAGAGGAACTCATTGCTCCAGAAGAAATATTGCTATCTTAGGTAAAATTCAGAGCAGGCACTGACGCACACACATGTTGATGGGTGTGTGTGTATAAAACAAGCATGCTAACATACATAAAGGCTGCTAAATGCTCAGGGACACTGTTTTATTTTCCAAATGGCCAAAGATCCAAAGAGTTTCTCTCTTTCTTTCCTTCTTTCTTTCCTTCTTTCTTTCTTTCTTTCTTTCTTTCTTTCTTTCTTTCTTTCTTTCTTTCTTTC